>NC_091816.1:39386590-39690681 GCF_041296235.1 Equus asinus | reverse complement strand
TTTCCAAGACAAAGTAGACAAATCTGATGAATTCCTCTCTCCAGGAAAGATATTTTTCTGTCTCTTTTTTGGATTGGGAAGTTTCAAACTTGACCCCTGATCATTGAACGTTCCCCTAGATTCCGTCAAGATACGGGCTTAACTTATTTCTATAGGCTGTGCCATTTGTTTGCCTTACATCCTCAGCCCTGGCCTGTTTATTTTTCTTGAAACAGAATTCTAATATCTAATTTTTAACCAATTTCCTTACATATGGTGTCAAAACAAATAATCAATAATCCTTGTACAGCAAGAGGTCGGGGGAGAGAATTTCATTGGGGGCAAACTGAGCACACTAGCCTGGGAGGGCAGCCTTCACGAAGGAACGAAGCCCTCTGGAAAAGGGTGCTTTTCAGCACACTTGTAGAGCACTTCCAAACAAAGAGACATACCCCAAGCGTGACAGGGGTCCATTCCTTCAAGGCTTCCAAGACATTTCTTGGGACACATTAGCATGTACGCTGTGGGCACCCGTGACTCCAGAGCTATGGAAAGTGAGACTGATCTTCAAAGAATGCTAGGGGTCTAGGAAAGGAGGCCTCGATTCTTCTCTTCAATGTCCTCAAGACATCATTCTTGACTTTGGCTTATGCTTAAGGAAGAAGGACAACGTAGTTCTGATAGGGCCCAAGTGTGGCATCTTGTTTCCAATCAAGTTTCAAGCTTGAATCAGCATGCCGCCCCCATAGACTTGAAAAGATGACAATGTTCTCTCAGTGCTTGTCCTTCTATTCTCACTTCTTGCCAAGGATTCTTTCCTTATCCCTTCAATCAGAGTCGGTTTGATCTCTTCTACTTTCTGTGCCCGCTTTCTGTTTGTCAAAGATGTTTCTTGTTATCTCTCCCTTTAATAGCCTATCCTAGGCCAATACTCAGACTGTAACCATGCGGCCCTCTTGGGGGACATGTTCACAATGATGTCATAAAGAACGTCAAAATTCTAAGTTGTCCTGACAACCTCCATGCACACAGAATTTCAGAGCTATCTCAGACCAGTCTGACTCCTAACCCTTTCCAGAAAGGAGAGTTTTCCTTTTTCTGGATTTCTTGTCGGTTTCTAACTTTCTCCTCGAACTTTGAAAGGCCTAGCACAATCTCCCTAGACACTGGTTTCTTTCCTATAAGATTATCCTGGGTTGTATCTCTTATATCTTGTGTAGGCGGCCAAGTGGGTGGACATTCCCCAGAGAAAGTCCTGGACTCCCTCCCAAGTTGAAGTTGCCCAGGCAATCCTCTGATGCACAATGATCGTGTCATCTCCTAGCACTCTGCCAACTCCACCTTGGCAGGTCACATGTTTTCCTTCCTTCTTCCTTTGGGGAAGTGTACCAAATGCGTATATAGATTGTAATAGTCTCGTGGTTCTTTTTCTCTTGTGTATTGATAAGCTATCCTCACAAGGGCTACTTATTTATGATCTCTGTCCGCATCGCACCATGAAATCTATATTTCCTAACACTGCTAATGAGATCTGCACCCCTGATGTGAATCAGTGAGGCCCGGACAGCCAAAGCAGAACGTGGGCACTTACCCCGTCTACCACAGGGCCGGCCCCGAATTGTACTTTTGGACCAACCTTTAGCCGGAGCTTGGGAAAACGTGCGCCTGTTTTGATTATTTGTGAAGGTGATTAGTAGTAACATCATGGACAGTAACCTTTTCCTGTTGTTCATGGGTTTAGCACGGATCATGTTCTTTGGGGAGTATTCCTCTTCATCTGTTTGGAATGGTTTACCTTTCTGTAGCATCAGTAAGAATTTTAAGGTGGTTTTCCATCCTTGGAACGTCACCTTAGCGATTCTTTTTCAGCCCCCAAAGCTTTATGCCATCATTCTGGACCCCTTTTTGGATCTTTGATTTTTGCTGATTTTATTTCCATAAACCTGCATTAAAACATCCTATATCTTTCAGATAGCTTACATCATAGTCACCAGCATAAGCCTAATCACAGGCCCTCACCACACTCTTGTGCCTCACCATCTCTTTCCCCCACCCCCCCACCGACCTGCTTTGCCTCTGGGAATCCCCAATCAAATGTTCCATGCCACCTGTTCATCATCTGGGTAGGTTTGACATCCTGAGATCAGAAGCTCCAAATTCGAGGTGGACCTTGAAACCCCCTTCATGGACACAGTGTCCTTCTATCTTTAGTATAATCCAAAATCAAGAATGTTCTCATGAGGACATTGAAGAGAAGAATCGATGCCACCTTTCCTACGCCTCTAGCATTCTCTGAAGATCAGTCTCACTTTCCAAAGCTCTGGCGTCATGGGTTCCCACTGGGTACATGTTAATGTGTCTCTTTGTTTGGAAGGGCTTTACAAGTGTGCTGAAATACACCCTTTTATACAGGGCTTCATTTCTTTGTGAAGGCAGTATGTCCGTGAAAGGGGTTGCCAGGACCACGCGAATTTGGAGTTTCTGATCTCAGGATGTCAAATCAACCCAGATAACCACATGTTCTCAGTGCTTAGTTTGACCCAGCTAGGATAGCAAGCAGTCCTACAAGTGACCGGTGCAAATTCTAAGACAACAACCAAGAGTCACGAAAGCAATCACACCTTGGAATGGAGAACATACAGTGATTAAAGAAATACAAAATTAATCATTACAAACTGAGGAGAACAGACTGATAAGCATATCTAAGGGAGATAGTTGAGAAAGACTGTGATGAGTATAATATGGAAAAGAAAAAAGTCCCAGAAAATGGAAGGTGAAGAAAAATCACACCTGAATAATCCACAATGAGAGATGTCAGTCTTTACACAGACTCTGCTTGAACGTTTGAAAGTCAGAGAAATTCACAAGCCAAAAGACGGCAGCAAAGGTCAAACCTGTGCTAATTGCTCCAAGCAGGCTCTGAAGCCCTGTTTCAATGAAGCTTGCCGGGACAGCAGAGACACAATTATGACAAATCCCCTGACATCACGGTGGACCCGAAAAACAACCTGCTCTCATCTACACAGTGCCAGACTTGGGCTCAAGTAGCATATTCAAATCCCATTGTACTCAACTGCAGGTGGCCAAAGGAACATGAAAGTGGCCTGCCAGTGATGTAGTGGTTAGGTCCACAACTTCCGGGTCGGTGATCCGGGATGGGCCGGGTGGAATCCTGAGTGTGAGCCTCCTAACCATTGCTTCAGTCATCCTGGATCTGGCGGCCGAGGTAGTGTAGAGGCAGACGGGAAGGGACATTAGACAGGGACAAATTTCCACAGCAAATACAGGAGCATTGCCAGCAGATGTGAGCTCAGTGATGCACTTCTGCCAAAACAAAAGCGATTACAAGTTGCAAAGAATACAAAAACTGAAGCTCAAAAAAAACAAAACAAAAGAAAACAAACACGTTGCCAATAAGAAGAATAAGATCTCTATGAAGAAACTTAGCAAAACAGGTGAAAGCCATGTCAATTCGAAAACAAGCAAATCTTTGGAGAAAGGAATTATAGAAGACACAAGGAAAAAGAAGGATATTACAGGATCTAGGAATGGAAGAATTAACAGGAAGATGGGCTATAGCCACACAATGGCATACCAGTCAGCCGGATTAAAGGATGCAACCCAGCCATTTGTGACCACCAGAATGGCTGTGAGGGCTTTAGGGAAGTGAAACAAGCCCCAGGGAGAAAGTCAAATACCGTAGGACCTCACTTAAGAGGAGAAGAAAAAACAAGCGGTCAGGAACAGGTGGCACGGGACATTTGATTGGGGGTTCCCAGAGACAAAGCGGGGAGGTGTGAGAGGGTGAAACAGATGATGAGGCACAAGTGTGTGGTAAGGGCCTGCTATTAGGCTTACGCAGGGGAAGATGATGTAAGCTACACGGAAGTCTACATCGATGAGGATGCAAATCGGAAAGATATGGGATGTTCTAATGCAGGGTTATGGCAATAAATTCACCTAAAAGCAAAAAATCCAAAATGGGGTCCAGAATGACGGCATAAAGCTTTGGGGCTGAAAGAGATTGGAGAAGGTGAGCTTCCAAGGCTGGAAAATCACCTCAAAATGCATACTGATGCTACAGAAAGGTAGACCATTCCAAATAGATGAAGAGGAATACTACCCACAGAACATGATGCGTGCTAAACCCATGCACCAACGGAAAAGGTTACCGTCCATGACGTTACTACTAATCACCTTCACAAATAATCAAAACAGGCCCACGTGTTCCCAAGCTCAGGCAAAAGGTTGGTCCAAAAGTCCAATTCAGGGCCAGCCCTGTGGTGGAGCGGGTAAGTGCCCACGTTCCGCTTGGCCGGCCCAGGCCTCACTGTTTCACATCACGGGTGCAGATCACATTAGCAGTGTTAGGAAATATAGATTTCATGGTACGGTGCGGACAGGGATCATAAAATAAGTAGCAATGGTGAGGTCACCTTATCAATATGCACCAGAAAAAGAACCGTGAGGCTTTTACAATCCATGAACGCATCTGGTACACTTCCCCAAAGGAAGAAGGAAGGAAAACATGGGACCTGCCAAGTAGGAATCGGCAGAGTGCTAGGAGATGACACGATCATTGCGCATCAGAGGATTTCCCTGGCAACTTCAACTTGGGAGGGACTCCAGGACTTTCTCTGGGGAACGTCCACCCACTTGCCCATCTACATTAAATGTAAGGGATAAAACCCAGGATAATCTTACAGGACAGAAACCAGTGTCTAGAGAGAATGTAGCAGGCCTTTCAAAGTTCGAGGAGAAAGTCAGAAACTGACAAGAAATCGAGAAAAAGGAAAACTATCCTACCTGGAAAGGGTGAGGAGTCGGACTGGCCTGAGATGGCTCTGAAACTCTGTGTGCACGCAGGTTGTCAGGACAACTTCGAATTTTGAGGTTGTTGATGACATCACGAGGATCATGTCCGCCAAGATGGCCGCACGGTTACAGAATGAGGATTGGCCTAGGCTAGGCTATTAAAGGGAGGGATACCCAGAAACAGCTTTGAAAAACAGAAAGCGGGCACAGAAACTGGAAGACATAAAACAGACGCTGATTCATGGGGTAAGAAAGGAATCCTTGGCAAGAAGCGAGAATAGAGGGACAAGCACTGAGAGGAGAACATTGTCATCTATTCAAGTCTATGGGGAGGCCATGCTGATTCAAGCTTGCAACTTGATTGGAAGCAAGAGGCCGGACTTGGGCCTTATCAGACCTACGTGGTCCTTCTGCCTTAAGCATAAGCCAAAGTCAAGAATGATGTCTTGAGGACGTTGAAGAGAAGACTCGATGCCTCCTTTCCTATGCCCCTGGCATTCTTTGCAGATCAGTCTCACTTTCCATAGCTCTGGCGTCACATAGCTAATGTGTCCCAAGAAATGTCTTGGAAGCCTTGAAGGAATGGACACCTGTCACGCTTGGGCTATGTCTCTTTGTTTGGAAGTGCTCTACAAGGGTGCTGAAAAGCACCCTTTTCCACAGGGCTTCACTCCTTCATGAAGGCTGCCCTCCCAGGCTAGTGTGCTCAGTTTGCCCCCAATGAAATTCTCTCCCCCTACCTCTTGCCATAGAAGGATAGTTGATTATGTGTTTTGACACCATATCTAAGGAAGTGGGCTGAAAATAAGAACATTAGAATTCTGTTTCAAGAAAACTAAACAGGCCAGGGCTGAGGATGTAAGGCAAACAAATGGCACAGCCTATAGAAATAAAGTAAGCCCGTATCTAGACGGAATCTAGGGGAACGTTCCAGGATCAGGGGTGAAGTTCGAAACTTCCCAGATCCGGAAAGGAGACAGAAAAATATCTTTCCTGGAGAGAGGAATTCATCAGATTTGTCTACTTTGTCTTGGAAACATTGTGTCCGTGAAGGGGTTTGCCAGGACCACCTCGAATTTTGAGTTTCTGATCTCAGGATGTCAAACCAACCCAGATGACCCCGTGTTCTCAGTGCTTAGTTTGACCTGGGCTAGGACAGCAAAGACTCCTTCAAGTGACTGGTGCAAATTCAAAGACAACATCCAAGAGTCATGAAAGCACTCACACCTCGGCCTAGAGAACATACGGTGATTCAAGAAATGCAAAATTAATCACTTGGAATGAAGGGGAACGGACTGATAAGCATGTCTAAGGGGGATAGCTGAGAAATACCATGACGATTACACTATGGAAAAGGGAATAAGGTCCCAGAAACTGGAAGGTGAACAGAAATCACTCCTGGATAATCCACAATGAAAGATGATATCCGTCTTTAGACAGACTCTGCTGGAACGTTTGAAAGTCAGAGAAATTCACAAGCCAAAAGACAGCAGCGAAGGTCAAGCCTGGGCTAAGTGGGAAGGGTGAGTTATGAGGCTGCTCCAAGCGGGCCATGAAACCGTGTGCCCATGAAGCTTGCCGGGACAGCAGAGACACGATTATGACAAATCCTCTGACATCACAGTGGACCCGAACAACAACCTGGCCTCATCTATACAGTGCCAGAGTTGGGCTCAAGTAGCATATTCAAGTCCCATTGCCCTCAACTGCAGGTTGCCAACGGAACATGAAAGGGGCCGGCCGGTGTTGCAGCGGTGAGGTCTGCACCTTCTGGGTGGGTGGCCCATGGTGGGCCGGGTGGACCCTCGGGTGAGCCTGCTCAAAACTGCTTCAGTCATTCTGGGGCAGGCATCCGAGGTAGTGCAGAGGCAGATGGGAAGGGACGTTAGACAAGGCCAGACTTCCACAGCAAATACAGGAGCATTGCCAGCAGATGTGAGCTCAGCAATGCACTTCTGCCAAATCAAAACCGATTCAAAGTTGCAAAGAATAGAAAAACAAGCTGAAAAGACAAAATGAAAAACTGCATGCCAGTGAGAAGGATGAGATCTCTAGGAAGAAACTTAGCAAAACAGGTGAAGTCCATGTCAATGGAAAACTAACAAACGTTGGGGGAAAGAAATTCAAGAAGACACAAGGAGAAAGAAGTAGATTCCAGGATCTAGGAATGGAAGCATCGACACACTTGAAACGTCCATACCAGAGAAAGGAATCTCTGAATTCCATGCAATCCCTCTCAGAGTTGCAGCAATGTTTCCCACAGAGACAGAAGAGGGAATCCTAAAGTTTCTAGCCAACAACAAGAGACCCTGACTAGGCAAAGGAATCCTCAGGAAAACGAAAAAAGCAGGACGTGGCACACTTTCTGATTTCAACATATAGGACGAAGCACTAGGTACCGAGATGGCACAGTATGGGCCCCAAAACAGGCACACAGGCCCATGCAACAGAATCGAGAACCCAGAGCCCAACTCAAACGTACATGGACAGCCCATTTTCGACCAGGGAGCCAAGAGGAGACAGCGGAGAAAGGAGAGTCTCTACCATAAATGGTGCTGGGAAGCCTGCACAGCCACATGGAACACAACGAGAGTACACCATGATGTTACACCTGGCACACACACCACCTGAAATGGATTAAAGCCTTGAATGGCAGACTTGAAACCGTGAACCTTGTAGCAGAAGACCTAGGCAGAGTGCTCTTTGCCATCTGTCTGAGCCGCCTGTTTGGAAGAAGCAAGTCCGACTGGGCCAGGGCAACCAAGTCAACAAGAAACGAACGGGACCACGTCAAATGCGGACGCTTCTGCCCAGTGAAGGAAACCATCGACTGAATGCAAATATAGCACAACGACTGGGGGAGGATGTTTGCAAACCACACATCGGACAAGGGGTGAAAAGCACAAAGATGCAATCAACTCGCACGTCCCCACAAGAAAAAAAAAAACAACAAGCCAATGAAAACCTGGGCAGAAGATGGAAACAGAGATTTCTGTCAAGAAGATCGAAAGAGGGCCAACTGGTGCATGAACACTTGTTCACCGTCATTAAGTCTCAGGCCAATGCAAATGCAAACTGCAAGGGCACAGCAGCTCACTGTGGTCAGAATGGCTATAAGGAAGCAGACAGGAAGCAACAAGTGTCAGAGAGGAGGTGGAGAGAAGGGAAGCCTCCTGCACCGTTGGTGGGAGTGCTGACCGGTGCAGCCACTACGCCAAGCGGTGTGGAACTGCCTCAGAACTTTAAGAATCCATGTCCCATATGATCCAGCTATTCCTCTGCGGCGTGTTGATCCAAAGAACTCGGAAACACTACTGCATAGTGTTCAAGCAGAATCTGTCTAAAGACTGACGTCTATCACTGTGGACTATTCACTTGTGATTTCTGTTGGCCTTCCATTCGACAGGACCTTATTTTCTTTTCCATAGTCCAATCGTCACGGTCTTTCTGAGGTATCTCCCTTTGGTATGCTTATCAGTGCGTTCTCCTTCATTCCAAGTTATGAATTTTGCATTTCTTTAATCACCTTAGGTTCTGTAGGCAGAAGTGTGAGTCCTTTCGTGATTGTTGGGTGTTGTCTTGGAATTTTTATAGGTCACTTGTAGGAATCTTTGCTATCCTCGTCTAGTTGACACTGCGCCCTGAGAACTCGTGGTCGTCTTGGCTGGGTTGACATTCTGAGATCAGAAACTCCAGATTCGTGGGGGTCCTGGCAACCGCCTTCATGGACATTATGTTTCTGAGACAAGTTAGCAAAATCTGATGAACTCCTCTCTCCAGGTAACAGATTTTTCTGTCTCGTTTCTGGATTTGGGTAATTTCGAACTTAACCCCTGATCCTTGGGCGCTCCACCAGATTAGGTCTAGATACTGGCTTACTTTATTTCCACAGGGTTTTCTATTGGTTTGACTTACATCTTCAGCTCTGGCATGTGTAGTTTTCTTTAAATATAATGGTAGTGTTCTACTTTTCAGCCAACCCCCTTCCATATGGTGTCAAAACACAGAGTCAGTACTCTTTCTACGGCAAGAGATAATGGGAGAGAATTTCTACTAATTACCATTACGAATAACCAAAGCAGGCCAACATCATCCCTAATTCAGGCAAAAGTTTGATCCAAAAGTCCATTTCAGTGCCGGCCCTGCGGTGTACTGGGTATGTGCCCACGTTCCGCCTGGGCGGCCAGGGCTTCATTGGTTAGCACCATGGGTGTGGATCAGATTAGTAGCATTAGCAAATATAGATTTCACGGTATGGTGCGGACAGACATCCTATAGAAATCGAAATTTTGAAGAGACGTTATGAGTACACACCAGAAAAAGAACCATGGGAATATTACAAACTATGAACGCATCAGGAACACTTCCCCAAATAATGAAGGAAGGAAAACATGTGACCTGCCAAAGTGGAATTGTCAGACTGCTAGGAGATGACATGATCATTGCGCATCAGAGGATTGCCTGGGAAAAGTCATCTTGGGAGGGCCTCCCTGACTTTCTCTTGGGAAAGTCCACCCATTTGGCCTCATCCACAAAAGATAAGAGAGAAAACCCAGATTAATCCGAAAGGAAAGAAACCAGTGTCTAGAGGGAAGGTAGTAGACCTTTTCAAGTTCGAGGAGAAAGTTAGAAACAGACAAGAAATACATAACAAGGAAAACTATCCTACCTGGAAAGGGGGAGTAATCAGACTGGGATGAGATGGTTCTGAAGAACTGTGTGCATGGAGGTCATCAGGACAACTTCGAATTCTGAGGGTGTTTATGACATCACGGTGAACATGTCACCCAAGATGGCCACAGGTTTCCAGCCCGAGGATTGGCATAGGCTAGGATATTCAAGTGAGGGATACTCAGAAACAGCTTTTGCCCACAGAAACAGGGCACAGAAAGTTGAAGAGATCAAAGATAAGCTAATTCAAGGGATAAGACAGGAATCATTGGGAAGAAGCCATAATAGAGGGACAAGCACTGAGAGGAGAACATTGCCATCTCCTCATGTCGAAGAGGAGGCTGTTCTGATTCAAGTTTGAAACTTGATTTGAAACAAGAGGTTGGAACTATGAGACCTATGTTGTCCCTCTGCCTCACTCATAATCCAAAGTCAAGAATGATCTCTTGAGGTCATTGTAGAGAAGAATCAAGGCCGCCGTCCTAGGCCACTAGCATTTTTTAAAGAGAAGTCTCACTTTCCATAGCTCTGGCATCACTGGTGCCCACTGGCTACATGCTAATGTGTCACAAGACACCTCTTTGAAGCCTGGAAGGAATGGACCACTGTCATGCTTGGGGTATGTCTCTTGGTTTGGAAGGACTCTAGAAGTGGCTCAAAAGCACCCTTTTGCAGAGGGGGTCATTCCTTGGTGAATGCTGCACTCCAAGGCTAGAGTCCTAAGTTGGGATCAATGAGATTCTGTCCCCCTTCTCTTGCCGTAAAAGGAGTATTGATTATGTGTTTCAACACCACATGTAACGATGTTGCCTGAAAATTAGAACATTATAATTATATTTAAAGAAAAATAAGCATGCCACAGGTGAGGATATAAATCAAACAAATAACAATCCCTGTGGAAACAAAGTAAGCCAGTATCTAGACATAATCTAGGAGAGTGTTCAAGGATCAGGGGTGAAGTTCGAACTTTCCAAATCCAGAAATCGACAGAAGGAACGCTCACCTGGAAAGAGAAATTCATCACATTCATCTAATTTGTTGCGGAACCATTGTGTCCGTGAAGATGGTTGCCAGGACAACCTCAAATCTGGAGTTTCTGATCTCAGAATCTCTAACCAAGGAAGATGACCACATGTTCTCAGTGCTCAGTGTCACCTCGGCCAGGATAGCACAGATCCCTTCAAGTGACCAATGGAAATTCAAAGACAACACCCAACAATCACGAAAGCACTCTCACAACGGCCAACAGAGCATATCGTGATCAAAGAAATGCAAAATTTATAACTTGGAATGAAAATTGAACAAACTGATAAGCATATCGAAGGGAGATAGCTTAGCAATACCATGATGATTAGCCTATGGAAAAGAAAAAAGGTCCCAGAAAATGTAAGGCAAACAGAAATCACAACTGAATAATCCACAGTGAAAGACAGCCGTGTTTAGATAGATTCTGCTTAAACGTTTGAAAGTCAGAAAAGTCACAACCCCAAAACCTGAAGTGAAGGTCAAACCTGGGCTAAAGGGAATGGGTGAGTTCTGAGACTGCTCCAAGCGGGCTCTGAAACCTTGTGTCCATGAAGCTTGCTGGCACAGCACAGACACAATTCGCAGAAATCCTATGACATCACAGTGGACCAGGAAAACAACATGGCTTCATCTACACAGGGCCAGAGCTGGGCTCCAGTAGCATATTGAAGTCACATTCCAAAACAGCAGGTTGCCAATGGAACATGAAAGGGGCTTGCCACTGCTGAATCTGTGAAGTCCGTGCCTTCTGGGTCCACAGCCCGTGGTCATCCACTTGTGCTCTTGGGGTTGAGCCTCCTCACCGCTGGTACAGCCATCCTGGGAGAGTCCTGGGAGGTAGTGTAGAGGCAGATGGGAAGTGACGTTAGACAGTGCCACTCTTGCTCAGCAAATACAGAAGCACGACCAGCAGATGTGAGCACTGCCATAAACTTCTGCCAAAACAGAACCAATTAAAAGTTGCAAGAATAGAAAAACTGAGCCTCAAAAAAAGAAGCATGTCACTAAGAATAATAAGATATCTAGGACTAACCTTCACTAAACAGGTGGAAGCATTGTAAACCGATACTAGCAAAGCTTTGGCTAAAGAAATTCCAGAAGACACAACGAAACGGAAGACTATTCCGTGCTGTTGGAATGGAAGAACTAACACACTTGAAACGTCCATAGCGGATAGAGGAATCTGTGGATTCCAAGCAATCCCAGTCAAAGTTGCAGTGATCTTTCCCACAGAAATAGAAGAGAGAATAATAAAGTCTCTATCCAGAAGGAAAGGACCCTGAATACCCAAAGGAATCCTGAAGAAAATGAACAAAGCAGGACGTATCACACTTTCTGATTTCCACATATAGGACGAAGCGCTAGGAACCGAAACGGCACAGTCTGGGCCCAAAAACAGGCACACAAATCCATGGAACAGAATCGAGAGCCCAGAGGTCAACTCACGCATATATGCACATGCATACATGCACAACACATTTTCAACCAGGGAACCAAGAGTACACAGCGGAGAAAGGAGAGTCTCGACAAGAAACGGTGCTGGGAAGACTGCACAGCCAAATGTAACACAATGAGAGTAGAGCATAATGTTACAATAGTCACACACACCACCTCGAAACGGATTAAAGACTTGAATGGAAGACTTGAAACCGTGAGACTTCAAGGAGAAAACCTAGGCAGCATGCTCATTGCAATCTGTCTTAGCAGCCTATTTGGAAGAAGTGTGTGTGACAGGAATGGGCAACAAAGGAAACAGGCAGATGGGAAGCGACGTTAGACTGGGCCAGTCTTCCTCAGCAAATACAGCAGCATTGCCAGAGATGTGAGCACAGCAGTAAACATCTGCCTAAATAAAACCAATCAAAAGTTGCAAAGGATAGAAAAACTGAACCTCAAAAAAGAAAAAAAAGCATGCTACTAGGAAGAACAAGGTATCTAGGAATAACCTGTGCCAAACAGGTGAAAGCTATGTAAACCGAGAAGTAGCAAAGCTTTGGGGAAGGAAATTCCACAAGATACAAGGAAACGGAAGGGCATCAGTGCACATGGAATGGAAGAAAACGAAGGAAGAATGAAGTATCATCACAATGATACCTTTCTTATCCCTGGAATCAGCATCTCTTTGATCTCTTCAAGTTTCTGTGCCAGGTTTCTGTTTGGAAAAGCTGTTTCTGGGTATCTCTCACTTGAGTATCTCAGCCTAAGCCAATCCTGGTACTGTAACCATGCAGCCATATGGGGTGACACGTTCACTGTAATGTCATAAACACTCTCAGAATTCAAAGTTGTCCTGACAACCTCCATGCACACAGTGTTTCAGAGCCGTCTCCTCCCAGCCTGACTACTCCCCCTTTCCAGGAAGCATAGATTTCCTTGTTCTGGATGTGTTGTCGGTTTTCGACTTTGTCCTCTAACTTGGAAAGGTCTACTACATTCCCTCTAGACACCGGTTTCTTTCCTTTAAGATTATCCTGGGTTTTATCGCATATCTTTTGTGGATATGGCCAAATGGGTGGACTTTCCCCAGAGAAAGTCCAGGACTCCCTCCCAAGTTGACGTTGCCCAGGAAATCCTGTGATGCACAATGATCGTGTGATCTCATGGCAGTCTGACAATTCCACCTTGGTGGGTCACATATTTTCCTTCCTTCATGATTTGGGAAAGCATACAAGATGCGTTCATAGACTCTAATATTCTCATGGTTCTTTTTCTGGTGAGTATTCATAAGGTCTCCTCACAATTGCTACTTCTTTATGATCTCTGTGCCAACCATACCTTGAAATCTGGATTTCCTAATGCTAGAAGTCTGATCTGTACCCATGATGCTAGCCCCTGAAGCCCGGGCCACGCAAGAGGAAGTTGGGCACTTACCTGCTGCACCACAGGGCCGGCAATGAATTAGACTTCTGCACCAACCTTTGGCCTGAACTTGGGAAGATGTTGGCCTGCTTCAATCATTCGTGAAGGGAATCAGTAGTAACATCATGGAAGGTATTATTTTCCATTGGTTCATGAGTTTAGCACAGAACATGTTCTCTTGCTAGTATTCCGCTTCATCACTTTGCAAAGGTCTACCATTCTGTAGCATCATTAAGCACTTTGAGGTGATTACCAATCCTTGGAAGTTCATCCTCTCTGATCTCTTTCAGCCTATAAAGCTTTAGGCCATAAGTCTGCACCCCTTTTTGGAGTTTTGATTTTATGTGGATTGATTGCCGTAACCCTGCATTCTAACATGCTATAGCTTTCAGATCTACATCCTCATAGATTTAGACTTCCGCGTAGGTTACATCATCTTCACCACCGTAAGGCTAATTACAGGCTCTGACGATACTTGTGCCTAATCAACTCTTTCTCCCTCTGGCCCTCGCCTACTTTTCTGCTGGGAACTACCAATCCCATGTCACATGCTACCTGTTTGTTGGTCCGTTTTTCCTCTTCTCCTGTACGTGAGATCCTGTGGTATTTGACCTTACCCCTGGTGCTTGTTTCAGTTCCTCTAGTACCCTCAGGAGCCATTCTGGTGGTCACAAATGGCTGGACTGCATCTGTTCCTACAGCTGAGTGCTATACCATTGTGTGGCTATAGCCCATCTTCCTTCTCCATTCGTCCCTTGATGGGCATCAGGGAGGCTTCCAAGTCTTGGATATCGGGAGTAAGGCTGTGGTGAATACAGCAGTGCACGGATCTCTGTGCATTACTGTTTCCATGATCTTTGGATATATACGTCACGGAGGAATAGCTGGATCATATGCTAGGTGGATTCTGAAACATTCAGAATTTTCACTCCTTTGTGTAGTGGCTGCATTGGCTCAAACTCCCATCTGCAGTGCAGGAGGCTTCCCTTCTCTCCACCTCCTCTCTGAAACTTGTTTCGTGTCTTCACCCTTATAGCCATTCTGACCACTGTGAGCTGCTATCTCATTGCACTTCGGATTTGCATTGGCCTCAGACTTAATGATGAGGAACATGTTTTCATACAGCCTGTTGGCCATCTTTCTATCTTCCTGGGAGAAATGTGTGTTTCCATCTTTTGCCCAGGTTTTGTTGGGCTTATTGTTTTTTTTCCTGTGGAGACGTATGAGTTCACTGGATCTTATGGCTGTTCACCCCTTCTCCGATGTCTGTTCTGCAAACATCCTGTCGCAGTTGTTGTGCTGTCTCTGCATTGAGTCCATGGTGTCGTTGGCCGGGTAGAAGCTTCTGCGTTGGATGGAGTCACGCTTGTTTCTTGTTTCTTTTGTTGCCCTTACCCAGTCACACATGCTTCTTCCAAGTAGGTGGCTATGCCAGATGGCAAAGAGCAAGCTGCCTGCATTTTCCGGCAGCAGTTTCATGGTTTCAAGTCTTCCATTCAAAGCTTTAATCCATTTCAATGTGGTATGTGTGCCTGGTGTAACATCATGGTCTAGTCTCATTGTGCCACTTGTGGCTCTGAAGTCTTCCCAGCACTGTTTCTTTTCGAGACTCTCCTTTCTCTGCTGTCTCCTCTTGGCTCCCGTGTCGAAAATGGGCTGCCCATATATGTGGCAGTTGACTGCTGGGCTCAATTCTGTTCCATGGGTCTGTGTGCCTATTTTGGGGGAAAGGCTGTGCTGTACCGGTACCTAGCGCTTTGTCCTATATTTGGCAATGAGAAAGTGTGATACATGCTGCTTTGTTCGTTTTCCTCAGGATTCCTTTTCCTATTCAGGGTCCTTTGTTGCCACATAGAAACTTTAGTATTCTCTCTTCTATTTCTGTGGGAAAGATTGCTGCAACTTTGACTGGGACGACATGGAATGCAGACATTGCTTTTTGCGGTATGGATGCTTAAAGTGTGTTCATTCTTCCATTCAAAGAACATGGAATAGACTTCCGTTTCCTTGTGTCTTGTGGAATTTCTTTGCCCAAAGCTTTGCTAGATTTCGGTAGACATAGCTTTCTCCTGTTTGGCCAATGTTATTCCTAGATGTTTTTTTCTTTTTACTGGCATGCTTTCTTTTTTGCTGTTCCTTTTTTCTATTCTTAGCAACATTTAATTGGTTTGTTTTGGCAGAAGTTTATGGCTGTGCTCACATCTGCTGGCCATGCTGCTGTATTTGCTGAGCAAGAGTAGCATGGTATAACGTTGCTTCCCATATGCCTCTACACTAGGTCGCACGCCTGGCCCAGAACAGCTGGATGAGCGGTGAGGAGGCTCACCCCCAGGATTCCACGTGGCCGACCCTGGGTTGCCGACTCAGAATGCAGGGACTTCACGGCTGCCCCACTGGCTGGCCCCTTTCATGTCCCATTGGCAACCTGCAGTTGAGTGGAATGTACTTTAACATGTTACTTGAGCCCAACTCTGCCCCTGTGTAGATGAGGCCAGCTTCTTTTTCTGGACCACTGTGATGTTGGAGTATTTGTCAGAATCGTGTCTCTTTTCCAATCAGGCTTTCGAGACACAGTGTTTCAGACCCCGCGTGGAGCAGTCTCAGAACTCACCCTTCCCAGTTAGCCCATGTTTGACCTTCAATGCAAGTTTTGGGGTTGTGACTTTCTCGGACTTTCAAACGTTCAAGCAGACCCTAACTATACACTGAAGTCAATCACTGTGGATTATTGAGGTGTGATTTCTGTTTGCCTTCCATTTTCTGGGAGCTTGCTTTCTTTTCCATAGTCTAATCGTCATGGTTCTGAGCTATCTCCCTTCGATATGCTTATCAGTGTGTTCTCCTTCATTTCAAGTTAGGAGTTTGGTATTTCTTTAATCACCATAGGTTCTGTAGGCTGATGTGTGAGTGCTTTGCTGATTGTTGGATGTTGTCTTTGAATTTCCATCGGTCATTTGAAGGAATCTTTGCCATCCTAGCCTAGATCCACCTGAGCACTGAGGTCATCTTGGTTGGTTCGATATTGTGAGATCAGAAACGCCATGTTTGAGGTTGTCCTGGAAACCACCTTCCCAGACACAATGGTTCCGAGACAAATTAGATGAATCTGATGGATTCCTCTCTCCAGGTGAGAGATCCTTCTGTCTCTTTTCTGGATTTGGAATGTTCAGAACTTCACACCTGATCCTTGAATGCTCCACTAGATTACGTCTAGATACTGGCTTACTTTATTTCCACAGGTTTTGTTATTTGTTTAATTTACCTCCTCAGCTGTGGCATGTTTATATTCCTTTAAATAGAATGGTAATGTTCTAAGTTTCAGCAAACATCGTTATGTGCGGTGTCAAACACCTAATCAATACTCCTTCTATGGCAAGAGATGGGGGAGAGAATCTCATTGATCTCAACTGATCTCTGTAGCTTGGGAGGACAGCCTTCACACAGTAATGAAGCTTTTGGCAAAAGGGTGCTTTTGCTCACTCTTCCTGAGTCCTTCCAAACCAAGAGACATACCCCAAGCATGACAGGGGCCCATTCCTTCCAGGCTTCAAAGAGATGCCTAGTGACACATTACCATGTACCCAGTGGGTGCCTATGACGCCAGAGCTATGGAAAGTGAGACTTCTCTTCACAGAATACTAGGGACCTAGGACCGAGGCCTCTATTCTTCTCTTCAATGTCTTCAAGAGATCATTCTTGACTTTGGATTATGAGTAAGGCAGAAGGCCAACATAGGTCTGATAAGCCCAAGGTCTGGCCTCTTGTTTCAAGTCAAGTTTCAAGCTTGAATCAGCATGGCCTCCCCATCGACTTGAGGAGATGGCAATGTTCTCCTCTCAGTGCTTGTCCCTCTGTTATCACTTCTTCCCAATGATTCCTTTCTTATCCATTGATTTAGAGTCTCTTGCATCTCTTCACGTTTCTGTGCCCAGATTCTGTTTGCAAAAGCTGTATCTGGGTATCTGTCACTTGAGTATCCAAGCCTAGGCCAATCCTCGGGCTGGAGACCTGTGGCCATCTTGGGTGACATGTTTACCGTGATGTCATAAACACCCTCAGAATTCTAAGCTGTCCTGAAAACCTCCATGCACACAGTTCTTCACGACCATCTCATACCAGTCTGACTACTTCCCCTTTCCAGGTAGGATAGTTTTCCTTGTTCTGGATTCCGTGTCTGTTTATAACTTTATCCTCAAACGTTGAAAGGTCTACTACAATCCCGCTGGACACCAGTTTCTTTCCTTTCAGATTATCCTGGGTTTTATCTCTTATCTTTTGTGGATGAGTCCAAATGGGTGGACTTTCCCCAGAGAAAGCCCTGGAGTCCCTCCCGAGATTGATTTTCCTGGTCAATCCTCTGACGCGTAATGATCGTGTCATCTCCATTGCCACCTTGGCAGGTCACATGTTTTCCTTCCTTCATCATTTGGGGAAGTGTTCCTGATGCGTTCGTAGATTGCAATATTCCCATGTTTCTTACTCTGATGTGTATTCATAACGTCTCTTCACAATTTCGACTTCTTTAGGATGTCTGTCTGCACCATACCGTGAAATCTATATTTGCTAATGCTACTAATCTGATCCGCACCCGTGATGCTCGCCAATGAAGCCTGTACCACCCAAGTGGAATGTGGGAACTTACCCAGTACACCACAGGGCCGGCACTGAATTGGATTCTTGGACCAACATTTTGCCTGAACTGGGGAAGATGTTGGCCTGCTTTGATTATTTGTAAAGGTAATCAGTAGTAACATCATGGACGGTAACCTTTTCCTTTGGATCCTGAGTTTAGCACGGAACATGTTCTCTTGGTAAAGTTGTTCTTCATCTCTTTGCCACTGTCTACCTTTCTGTAGCATTATTAAGCACTTGGAGGTGATTAGCCATGCTTGGAAGTTCATCTTCTCTAATCTCTTTCAGCCTCCAAAGCTTTAGGCCATAAACCTTCTTGCCTTTTTGTAGTTTGATTTTACATGAATTGATTGCCATAACCCTGCATTATAACACCCTATTGTTTTCAGATTTACAACCTCCTAGATTTAGACTTCTTGTATGGTACATCATCTTCACCACCGTAAGCCTAATGACATGCCCATACCACACACTGGTGCCTAATCAACTCTTTCTTCCACTGTCTTCTGCCACCGATTCCCTCTGGGAACCACCAATCCCTTGTCATGTGCTACCGGTTTGTTTCTCCTTATTTTACTCTTCTCCTTGTAAGTGAGATCCTACGGTATGTGACTTTCTCCCTGGAGCTTCTTTCAGTTCCCCTCATACCCTCAGGAGCCATTCTGGTGTCACATATGGCTGGACTGCACCCTTTCTTGCAGCTGAGTGCTATCCCATTGTGCGGCTATAGCCAATCTTCCTTCTCCATTCGTCCCTTGATGGGCCCCAGGGCGATATCCAAGTCCTGGACATCAGGATTAAGGCTGTGGTGAACAGAGCGGTGCAGGGATTCCTATGCATTGGTGTTTCCAAGTTCTGCGGATAAATACGCTGCAGAGGAATAGCTGGGTCATATGGTAGATGGATTCTGAAATTTCTGCGGAAATTCCACACCGCTTTGTGTAGTTCCCGCACCGGCTTACACTCCCACCAACGGTGCAGGAGGCTTCCCTTCTCTCCACCTCCTCTCCGACACTTGTTGTTTCCTGTCTTGTTCCTTATGGGCATTCTGACCACAATGTGCTGTTATCTCATTGCCATTTGGATTTGCATTGGCCTTAGACGTAATGATTATGAACATGTGTTCATACAGCTGTTGGCCATCTTTCTGTCTTATTTGGTAAAACTCTGTTTCCATCTTTTGCCCAGGTTTTAATGGGCTTGTTGTTTTTTGTCTTGTGTTGGCATGTGCGGTTGTTGGCTCTTTTGGCTATTCAGTCCTTCTCCGATGTGTGGTTTGAAACATCCACTCGCAGTTGTTGTTTTGCTGTCTTTGCATTGAGTGGATGGTTTCCTCGGCTGGGCAGAAGCTTCTGCGTTGGATGCAATCCCATTTGTTTCTTGTTTCGTGTGTTGCCCTTGCCCAGTCACACATGCTTCTTCCAAATAGGCGACTATGCCACATGGCCATGAGCAAGGTGCCTGGTTTTCTACTAGAAGTTTCAATGTTTCAAGTCTTCCGTTCAAGGCTTTAATCCAGTTCGAGGTGGTGTGTGAGCCTGATGTAACATCATGGTCTACTCTCATTGCGTCACATATGGCTGTGCAGTTTTCCAGCACCTTTTCTTCTTGAGACTTTCCTTTCGCCACTGATCCTCTTGCCTTCCTCGTTGCAAATGGGCTGTCCATATATGTGTGAGTTGACATCTGGGCTCTCGATTCTTTTCCGTTGATCTCTGTGTCTGTTTTTGAGACCAGACTGTGCCGTTTCGGTACGTAGCACTTCGTCCTACATGTTGAAATCAGTAAATGTGATATGTCCTGCTTTGTTCGTTTTCCTCAGGATTCCTTTGGGTATTCAGGGTCCCGTGTTGCTGGATAGAGACTTAAGGATTCTCTCTTATATTTCTGTGGCAAAGATTCTGCAACTTTGACTGGGATTGCATGGAATCCAGAGATTGCTTTATCCGTTATGGAGGTTTCAAGTATTTTAGTTCCTACATTCCTATAGCACGGAATACCCTTCCATTTTCTTGTGTCTTCTGGAATTTCTTTCCCCAAAGTTTTGCTAGTTTTCGATTTCCATAGCTTGCACCTGTTTGGCTAAGCTTATTTCTAGAGATCTTATTTTTTTTTTGCTGAGGTTCAGTTTTTCTGTTCTTTTCAAGTTTTCATTAGTTTTGTTTCGGCTGATGTTTATGTCTATGCTCAGATCTTCTGTTGATGTTGCTGTATTTGCTGAGGAATACTGACGCTGTCTGACGTTGCTTCCCAGCTGCCTCTACACTACCTTCCATGCCTCCCCGAGAATGGCTGGACCAGCGGTGAGGAGGTTCACCCCAGGATTCCGCATGGCCAGCCCCGGGATGCCGACCCAGAACGTGCAGACTTCACCACTGCACCACGGGCCGGCACCTTTCATGTTCCATTGGCAACCTGCAGTTGAGTGGAATGGGACTTGAATATGTCACTTGAGCCCAACTCGGGCACTGTGTAGAAGAGGCCAGTTTGTTTTTCTTCTCCACTGTGATGTCAGAGGATTTGTCAGAATTGTGTCTCTGCTGTCCCTGCAAACTTCATAGACACAGGCTTTCAGAGCCTGAATTTAGCAGTCTCATAACTCACCCTTACCAGTTAGCCTAGGTTTGACCTTCGCTTGGGTTTTTGGGATTCTGACTTACTCCGACTTTCGAATGTTCAGAGTATGTCTAAAACTGACATCTTTCTTTATGTATTATTCATGTGTGATTTCTGTGTGCCTTCCATTTTCTGGGAACGTTTTTTATTTTCCGTGGTAGAATCATTGATATGGGCTCAGTGAGCTGATGACTTGAATGAAAGATTGCTTGGACTCTCAAGATCCTGCATTGGTGTTCTTTTATTGAGAGAACAGTACAGGATAGCATGGGGATAGGACACATTAGCAGTGAAGAGCTACTGCTGCTGCTGCCTGGCGACAGGACCCATGGCTGGTCAGAGCTGTTGCTGCTGCCCTGACTAGAGGGTTAGGGCTAATTTCATAAGGCATGGGTATATGACTTATTTTTACTCAAAAAAGAAATAATGATGTAAAATGTCTTTAAATGATTTCAGTACAGATGGGGTCTGGACATTGTGTTGTCATATTTTTAGATACGAATCTGGCCATATAGATCAGCATGTAGGTGAGAATGCCCTGGGCTTCTCGCCCTGGTGCAGCCCTAATTCATACCATAAAAAAATGCACTGGGTCATATAGTTTGGCATGTAGTCCAGGTCACCTTCAGCTTCCCTAGCTGGGGAAGCCCTGATCCACATCATAAAACCTCCCTGAACCTATTTGGACTGGAAATCTTTGGGGATATGGATGATGGTCAGTCTTCTGTGAGTACTTCTGGCTGTACAGGGTCGTAGAGCTGTCCCTAAATGGGGCCATAGGTACACTTAGGCAGTTTAGTGGACCAGAAGGCTTGCCCCATTGAGTTCAAGCCTGACAAGTTATACAGATCCTCTGGAGATGAGAGAGTCATTGACAAGAGGTGGTCCAGGAAGTGAAATATTTTTGACATGCATAAGACAAACAATGAAACAGACAACAAAATATCATAAGAAATACAAGCAGTATGTTTAACCCAATGAGTAAGGTTTTGAAGTAGTGCAGAAACCTTGTCCTGACTAGGAGTTCAACCAATCATTTAGATTTAGGGTTGGTCAGACATGAATTTAATTTGATGGCTGGGATACCAAGCCCGAAATATTTTGATGGTAGTCAGGAATATAGACACAACATTCAGTTTTTATAATGGCACAGGTGCCCCCTTGTGCTGCTGTCAAGACATCCACAGCCATTTGGATTTGGAGGACTGCCTTACACACTTGGGATACTTCTAAATTGAGCAGTGAAATGCTACGTTGTGTATCATTTAATGTCTTCATAGTAAATTTGTCTAGGATTTCCATGTGCAAGACTTGAATATGCTACAAAAGTGGATTCCTAATTGGTGAAAGAAAATTGCGGAAAGATGGTCATACCAGTGGAAGACAGGGCTGGTCAAGTGCTGTTGCAAGTTGGGTAGGTTAGCAGGAGGAGATATAGTAAATGTAGTTGCACCTTGCATCCAGACAAAGCCTAGAGTGCATCGTCCAATCCATGAAGGTGGTAGCCAAGGTCATAAATTGGAGCCACATATCCACTGAGCACCGTTAGGTGCTAACCAACGCGTGCTTAGCCATGTATCCCAGTCAGCCTGAAACCAATCAGTATTTTTTTTAAGGCTATGATATGAGAACACCTCTAACAGGGATTTTTTCCCATAGGTCGAGTGCTATAAGGCCATGTATCACAGGGGCGATATTTTTTCCCCAAAACAAAGTGGCCTTTTACTGAGTTGCCCACTAGTAGGAGTGAACCAAATATATTCATCCCAAATTTTATATTGTCTATCCTGTGTGTATTAATAAGTTGGGGACATTACCTTTGGAACTTGTTCTGTATGATCCAAGTGTGACAAGGCAAATCTAGTTAGTATTTGGACAGTAGTATTGAAGGAAAATGTTTGATTGTGGCCAGGGAACTTCCAGGTGTCAGAGGTAGACGGCCACAAGGAGACATTACTATTAATAATACATGAATATTGCGGAAGAAAAGAACTAGAATCTAATATCCATGAATGCCTACTATAGCTTCTACAGAAACATAATTTTCTCTCTCTTAAATCACTCTCATTTTTACAAAAGATAGCGAAATCAGGATTAACAGGCTTGCAAATCAAGTGTAGTTTCAATACAACTTGCTCCATTTATTTACATAAGAGCAGAAAGAATAGCAATTGTTCATACAGGCTTTTTTAAATGTGCTTCACTGGATCTTTTCCTGCAGAATCTCACATTGAACTGTGAAGGCCTCTAGAGGCCAGAAAAGCCAAGCCAAGGACTTGCCATTAGATTTGGTCTGAAGTACCTACAGATTTGAGTGGTGTTCTCTTTGAGGTCTCCCCAAATATTTGGAGGTTCCTTACACCTGCCAGATAAGCAAGCTTCCTTACTTACAGGGTAAGATTGCCAAAATCTCAGTAAACAAGGTACCAGGCCTGTGTTTCCGAGTGGCTGTATTCCAGAAAGTCCAATCTCTGTTCCTGAAACGCTGTCTTGTCATATCTGAGACTGTGTGTTTCAAATATGACATTCCAGTCAAAGCCTTGGTCATATAACCAATGTGTCCTGTTATAAGGAGAACAGATTTTTATGGAACTTATGCAAATATTGCCACGAAATGAGCATACTCAGTCACAAAGGGTTTCCCAATTCCAGAGGGATAAGTTAGGGAGAAAAAGATAAATGTTTCACTTTTGCTCATAATGGTATAATTTCACCAAATGGCTGTAAGTTTTAGTTAGCATAAGAGAAAAGAGAAAAAGATTTCCTTCATTATGAGAAAACAAAACAACACATCAAAACTCAACAATATTTCAAACAGAAGTCCTAAAAATTTATAATCGTCCTAATCAGTGCACACAGTCCTGTATAATCAATTCTTGAGCTGAATCTTCTGTTAGCAGATCGATGAGCTTAGTTTCTGTTAGAATTCTGTCATTTCTTACTCCATTCAGTTTTACAATCTGAAGGTTTATCAGAAACATGTCGTTTAGACTCTTTGTGTCAGAATCATTTCCAGGAATTTCTCAGAAGTTGAAACATATTTGCAAAAGGAAAAAGCATCAGAGTAAAACAACAACTATCTGCAAATGGACAAAGAAATCAAAAGGGCAATTGGCAAAGAAACTTGACTAATTCTGTGACATATAACACTGCCAGATAATAAGTGAACTTATCACTGACAACTAGGGCAGACCAGAATTTTAGGAATGCTATCTAATTTTGAGACGTCTATATTAATAACATTTACCCATCAAATACCAGCTAAGAAAGTCTATTGTCGCTTATTTCACAATGTTTCCCATTTAATTTAATAGACCAAATAAGCCAAATTACTTTAGCATTTTCCTCCTTGTAGGAAGAGAGAGCAAATTTCTTTGAGAAGTCTCAGGGACCCTCTGAAAATCCTCAGAGTAATCATTCTTCTGTCTACCAGGTCTAAAGAACGCCTTCATTCAGGATTTGAATATTTTTGAGGGAGAAGCTTGTCACAACATATCAAAAGTTTTTAAAATGTTGTTCAAATAGCAAACGACACTCACGGTGAAACAATGCTCAGGTATCCATTCAAAGTGATAACAGAAAGAGTCAAAAATATTAAGAGTAACCTCAGCCATTATTTTCACAAAACAGATTTGTCTCTTAGGTAGACGTACTCAAAGGAACAGCTCTTACATCCTCTTTACCAACAGCAGATCAAAGGTTGAAGAAAATGTATCCTTTTAGAGAAAACTAAATTTGAATTTCTGCACCTACTTATGTTTCACATTCAAACTCATTCACTTAATTGAGCTTACTTTAGTCTACTTGAGAAGGTATAAAACTCATTTAAGAATTCCTCCTTCACAAACCTTCTACATCTTTCTTTTTCATTTTCAGTACTTGTCCCAAAGTCTTTCTTTATTCCTTTCTAGTACATCAGGAGCAATTTATCTTTCTTAACCCATCAAACAAAAATATTTCCATTCTTTATACCTTTTTTACTGAAAACATACATTTTAACTTCCTTGAATACAGAGCTCTTTTGCTTAGTAATTTCCAGTAGCTTTAATTCCATAGGTTAGTTAGAGCCTTTAACGCTTAACGGACCTAGTAAAAACTAAAAAGTTAAACAATTATGAAATGTCTTTTATATCAGCATTCTAAACACTTCACAACTTCAGGTACATGACACTTCGCACTAAAACAGAAGGCATGCTTTTTGATACACCCAAATGCTTTTTGGCTCTTCAATAAGAAGCCAAAAGTAGATAACATAGATATGTTTAACAATAATGTGTGAGTGTTCTGTTCTATCCAAAAGTGACTCTCATATTCATCTTTTTATCATTTAACTTAACTTGGCAAAACTCAAGATTGTTACCAAAAAGGATTTTGAAGCTGTTTTTTTTCCCCAAGTATACAGATCATATAAGTTATTGTACTCACTTTTATGAGTTTTATGTATTTAAACAATTTGTTTCCAACAATTATGTTCAGATTACTACGGAAGCCTCATGAGGCATTAGACAAAACTGGTCATCATTTAAAGCTATTATTTTGCTGACAAATTTAACAGACAACGTGAACTTATATGACTAGTAAACCGAGTCTGAATGCCTGCATCCTATGCAAATACTGACAACTCTGACAAGAAGACAATTTTCAATGAAACCAACAAAATTAAACAAGCTTTCACTTAACAAAGTTTAATTCACATCACGTTAACCTTGAAAGTCACTCTGTTAATTTCGACTACATTTAGAATTTAAGAAAGCACTTACTTTAAGCCAACTAAACAGAGATCTTAATTTTGGCCAGACCATCCAGGGGTTAAAATATCACACATATAATGTACACATAGACACATATACACAGAGACTGTACAACTATTGTTTTAAAAACTACTGCCATGAATCAGGTACAATAATATAAAGCTCACCAGTTACAAATCAAAACTTTGTTTTGAGCCTTTTTACTAAGACTTATGGAGAAGACCCTCAAGATGCTAGACTTTTTGCAAGGGCACACTTATGGCCATTTATCCTTGCCCCTCCTTTTTTTTTTTTTCAGTCTTAAGAATGAGTGATATGCTAGATAGTAGTTCCTGGAGAGGGGGGAAGATAATCCTTTTCATGGTAAAGGAACAAGGTGGAATCTGAACTGCCTCTAGAACTGTATTTCCAGTCTTGCAAGGATTTTCTAAGGACAGTTGCTCTTGATTTCTCAGAAATTGGACTGTAACTTGAAGGACGTTCTAGGTTGATCTACCTGTCCAACTGCACCAGAAAGGCAGAGAGAAACATCACACATATTCTACCAGCTGGAGTTTCTGGGGCATAACCCATACAATTGAAAGTGTTTCTAATTAGTTAGAATGACCCTGAGTGATGAGTCTTAAGGGATGCTTATCTCATTCCCCATGGCAGTAAAGCCAGTGTCCGACTGACAGTGAAGTGGAGAAGGGAGGAGTGCATACAAAGGGCTTGAACTGGCTGGAGGCCGGGGCTCCCAGTATCCGGGTTGAGAATGAAGTTCCTTGCAAAAGCTTTTCAAGTTTTCCGATTTTACAGAAGTTCCAGGTTCTGGTCAAGTCCAGCCTGAACTTAACCAAGACTTGGTGACAACAAACTACATGATGAGCAAAACAAAGAAAGGAAATGAAGACATCAGACCTCACACTCATGGCCGCTCAAAGAGGGTTATCAAGAGAAGACTCACTCAACAGTTCCCGTGCTGGGGCACACTACTGTAGCATGACAGTTCACAGAATAAATCCCAGGTCTGCTACCCTCATAGCCAACTCAGTAGGTGACTAAAACACTCAATGAGTCAACCCCCAAGAGAGGGCACCCTACTTGGGCTTTCCGGGGTGATCAGGCCCAGAAATGCCAAGTTTGGGCTCCCAGGGGTGGAGGCCATGACTGTTGACAGATTTCTTTGCTTCCCTGTTGCAAAGCTCAAAAGGAGACAAAAATCGCCATTGCAACTCTAAGAAAGATGAAAGAGACAGGTCCATTACCTTGAAAATCCCCCCTGAACCTGGGGCAGCATCCTACCTGTCATTCCTACTGTGGGGTTCCTATAACAAGGGGTGATGGGGGTGTCCCCCAGCATTGCATCCATTGCATATCTTCCCTGGTATGCCTGGAAGTTACAGGTGCCTGGTGAACATCCTTCCTATTCTGCGTGGCAGTAATAGTTGCCTGGTGAATGGTCCCCAAGACAAAGGGAGAAGTTCAAGGGAGAACAGGATGGAGAAAATTAGTGAGGCATTTTCCGCCGCTCTGGGGGACATTCTACCCAATTGCGTGTTGGAGGCATTCTCTGAGAAGGGCTTCCCATGCACAACCAAAGGTTAGACTTTGGTACTTTCCTTGAACTGGAGTCCCAATTGGGACATTCACACAGTTCAGAGCATGGTCAGGTGCCATGGGAGGTATCCCAATCCAACCTTAGGAAAAGAAACCTTACAGGGGAGTCTTGCAGATTGCCGACCATCCTAATGACTTAAGTGGCCGACCCGTGCCCACCTAAAATTTGTTTATTAGAGATAGGGTCAGGAAGGAATGGAGTAATTCACTCTACATCGCCCTTAGGCTTAAGGTACTGATTCTCTTCAAGCTGAATGCCATGATTTTCCCCATAGAGTAGCCATGGGCAGCAAACGTGGATTCATACAGCTATCCAAGACAGTTCCTGATGGAGAAGTGTATTTAGATTCATCCTCGAAACAGAGAGAGGCACAAGGAAGAAAAGGGCACTTACCAGAAGTTGAGCTCAGAAACCGATGAAGCAAGTTCCCGGTAGGGGGGCCTCAATATATGATGGTGGGTCAGCGAGCTGAAGAGTCAGAAGAAAGATTTCTTGGTCTCTCAAGGCCTGCCAGAGGTGCTCATTTATTTAGAGAATGGTACAGGATAACATAGGGACAGGACCCATGGGGAGAAAAGAGTTGCTTCATGGGGACAGGACCTATGGGTAGTGAAGAGCTGCAGGCATGGGAACTGGACCCACGGGCAGTGAATAGCTGCTGCTGCTGCATGGGGAAAGGAGCCATGGGCAGTCAGATGTCCTGCTGCTGCCCTGAGTTGAGGGTAAGGGCAAATTTTATAAGGCATCGGTACGTGACATTTTTACTGGAAAAAGAAAAGATGATGTAAAAAGCCATTAAATGACTTCAGTAGAGATGGAGTCTGGTTATTGTGTGGTCGTATAACATTAGATACGAATTTGGCCATATAGATAGGCATGTAGGTGAGCATCGCCTGGGCTTCTCTCACTGGGGCACCTCTAATTCATACCAAAAAAATTCACCGGGTCATATGCTTTGACATGTAGGCCAGGTAACCTTGGGCTTTTCGAGCTGGGGCAGCCTTAATCCACATCAATCGTCATTGTCTTTCTCAGCTATCTCCCATAGATACACTTATCAGTCCATTCTCCTTCATTCCAAGTTATGAATTTTGTGTTTCTTTAATCACCATATGTGCTCTAGGCTGATGTATGAGTGTTTTCATGATTGTTGGGCATTGCCTTTGAATTTCCATTGTTCACTTGAGGGAATCTTTGCTATCCTAGCCTAGGTCCAACTGAGCACTGAGAACACGAGGTGATCTTGGTTGGTTTGACATTCTGAGATCAGAAACTCCAAATTCTAGGTTGTCCAGGCAACCACCTTATGGACATAATGTTTCTGAGACAAATTAGAGAAATGTGATGAATTCCTGTCTCCAGGTAAGATATTTTTATGTCTCTTTTCTAAATTTGGGAAGGCTGGAACTTGACCCCGGATCCATGGTCCTTCTAGTAGATTACATCTAGATACTGCTTTACTTTATTTCTGTAGGGTTTGTAAGTTGTTTGATTTACACCCTAAGCTCTGGCATGTTTATTTTTCATTAAATATAAGTGTAATGTTCTAATTTTCAGCCAACTTCCTCACATATGCTGTCAAAACACATAGTCAATAATCTTCTACGGCCAGAGATGGGAGAGAATTTCACTGGTGCCAAAGTGAGCATTCTAGGTTTGGATGTCAGCCTTCACTTTGGATTGGTGATTCCCAGAGGGAATGAAAAATTCCAAAAAGGCATGCTGATTTGAGGCATAAAAGATTTGAGGCTGAAAGAGATTAGAGAAGATGAACTTCCAAGGACCGTGAATCTCCTCCAAATGCTTAATGATGCTACAGAAAGTAGACCATTGCAAATAGATTATGGGGAATACTATGAAGAGAATGTGTTCCGTGCTAAACAGATGAACCAAGGGAAAATGTTACCGTCTATGCTGTTACGAGTAATTACATTAATGAATAATCACAGCAGGCCATCTTCTTCCAAAGTTCAGGAAAAATATTGGTCCACAAGTAAAATTCAGGGCCAGCCATGTGTTCAGGAGTGTAAGTGCCCACATTCATATTGGGTGGCCTGGGATTCATGGATTCGCATCACTGGTGCTGATCAGATTAGTAACGTTGGGAAAGATAGATTTCATGATATGGTGTGTACAGAGATCACAAAGAAGTCGAAATTGTGAGCATACGTTAGAGATAGGCAATAGGAAAGAAACATGAAAATATTGCAATCTATGACACATCTGGTACACTTCCCTAAATACAGACTGAAGGAAGTGATGTGACCTGCATAGTTAGAATTGGCGGACTGCATGAGATAACACAATCATTGCACATCAGAGGCTTGAGTGGGTAACTTCAGCTTTGGATGGACTCCAGGACTTTCACTGGGGAAAGTCTACACATTCGGCCATATTCACAAAATGTAACAGATAAAACCCAGGATAAACTTAAAGTAAAGAAACCATGTCTAGAGAGAATGTAGTAGACATTTAAAAGTTCAAGGATAAAGTTAGAAACCCACAAGAAATCCAGGAAATTGAAAACTATTCAAGCTGGAAAGGGAGAGTAGTCATGTGCATAGAAGATGCTGGGACAACTTAGAAGTTTGAGGGAGTTTATGACATCACAGTGAACATGTCACCCAAGATGGCCTCATGGTTATAGTCTGAGGATTGTCCTAGGCTACGATACTCAAGTTAGAGATACCCAGAAGAGAATTTAAAAACAGAAACCAGGCACTGAAACTTGAAGAGAGAGAATACATGCTGATTAAAGGGGTAAGAAAGAAGTCATTGTGAGGAAGCAATAATGGGGGACAAGCGCTGAGTGGAGAACATTGTAATCTACTCAAGTGTATGGGGAGGCAATGCTGATGCAAGCTTGAAACTTGATTTGAAACCAGAGGCTGGACTTGGGGCTTATCAGACCTCCATTGTCCTTCTGCCTTAATCATAATCCAAAATTAAGAATGATCTCCTGAGGACACTGTAGACAATGATTGATGCTTCCTTTCCTATGCCCCTAGCATTCATTGAAGAGAAGTCTCACTTTCCATAGCTCTGGCATTACAGAGGCCCATTGGGTACATGCTAATGTGTCACAAGATATCTCTTTGAACCCTTGAAGGAATGGACCCCCGTCATGCTTCGTGTATGTCCCATTGTTTGACAGGGCTCCAGAATTGTGCTGAGAAGCACCCTACTCCAGACGGCTTCATTGTTTTGTGAGGGCTGCCCTACCAGGCTAGTATGCTTGGTTTGGCTTCAATGAAATTCTCTCCCCGTATCTCTTGAAGTAGAATGATTATTAATATCGTGTATTGACAGCATATGTAAGGAGGTTGGCTCAAAATTAGAACATTACAATTATGTTTATAGAAAAATAAACATGCCAGAGCTGAGGATGTAAATCGAACAAGTAAAACACTCTATAGAAATATAGTAAGCCAGTATCTAGGCGTAATCTAGTGGAACACTCAAGGATCGGGAGTACAGTTCGAAACTTCCCAAATCCAGAAATGAGACAGAAAAGTATCTTACCTGGAGCGGAGTTCATCGGATTTCTCTAATATGTCTTGGAAACATAATGTCCGTGAAGGCAGTTGCCAGCACAACCTCGAATCTGGAGTTTCTGATCTCAGAATGTCAAAGCAACCAAGACGACCACGTGTTCTCAGGGCTCAGTGTCACCTCGGCCAGGATAGCAGTTTCCTACAGGTGACTGATGGAAATTCCAAGACAACACGCAACAATCACGAAAAGACTCAGACCTCGGCATACAGAACATATGGTGATTACAGAAATACAAAAGTCATAGCTTGCAATGAAGGAGAACGGACTGATAAGCATATCGAAGAGAGATAGGTCAGAAAGACCGTAACGATTAGACTTTGGAAAAGAGAAAAAAATCCCTGAAAATGGAAGGCCAATAGAAATCACATCTGAATAATCCACAGTGAAAGACTTCAGTCATTAGACAGACTCTGACTGGACGTTTGAAATTCCGAGAAAGTCACAACGCCAAAAACTGCAGTGAAGGTCAAACCTGGACTAACTGGGAAGGGTGAGTTATGGGACTGCTCCATGCGGGCTCTGAAAGCCTGCATCCACGAAACTAGACAGGACCGCAGACACACAATTCTGACAAATCCTCCGACATCACAGAGGGCCAGAAAAAGAAGCTGGCCTCATCTACACAGGGCCAGAGGTGGGCTCAAGTAGCATATTCAAGTCACATCCCACTCAAATGCAGGTTGCCAATGAAACACGAAAGGGGCTGGCCAGTGGGGAAGTGGTGAAGTCCGCGCATTCTGGTTCCACAGCACGGCTTCGGCCACATTTAATCCTGCAGGTGAGCATCCTCACGGCTCGTCCAGCCATTCTGGGGCAGGTGTGTGAGGTAGTGTAGAGGTAGATGGGAAGCGACATTAGACAGCTCCACTCTTCCACAGCAAATAGAGCAGCATGGCCCGCAGATGTGAGCGCAGCCATAAACTTCTGCCAAAACAAAGCCAATCGAAAGTTGCAAAGAATTGAAAAATTGAACCTCACAAAAGAAAGCATGCCAGTAAGAAGTAAAAGATATCTAGCAATAACCTTGGCCAAACAGGAGAAAGCTATGGAAACCGAAATCCAGCAAAGATTCTGGGGAATAAACTCCAGAAGACACAAGGAGACGAAAGGCTATTCCGTGTTCTTCGAATGGAAGAACTAACACACTTGAAGCGTCCATACCGCATAAAGCCATCTCTGGATTCCATGCAGTTCCAGTCAAAGTCGCAGCACTATTTCCCACAGAAATGGAAGAGAGAATCCTAGAGTTTCTATCCAGCAACAAAGGACACTGAATAGCCAAAGGAATACTGAGGAAAACGGACAAAGCAGCAGCCATCACACTTTCTGATTTCCAGATATAGGACTACATGCTAGGTACGGAAACAGCACAGCCTGGAGCCCAAAAGAGGCACACAAACCCATGGAGCAGAATCGACAGCCCAGAGGTCAACTGACACACATATGGACAGCCCATTTTCGACCAAGGAGCCAAGAGGAGACAGCAGAGAAAGGAGAGTCTCGACAAGAAATGGTGCTGAGAAGACAGCACAGCCACATGGAACACAGTGAGAGTAGACCGTGATGTTACACCAGCCACACACACCACCTCGAAATGGATTAAAGCCTTGAACAGAAGACTTGAAAACGTGCAGCTTCTAGGAGAAAATTCAGGCAGCTAGCTCTTTGCCATCTGGCTTAGCCACCTGTTTGGAAGAAGCATGTGTGACCGGGCAAGGGAAACAAAGGAAACAAGAAACAAGCGGGACTCCATCCAACGCAGAAAGTTCTGTCCAGCCAATGACACCATCGACTGACTGCGAAGAGTGTGCAACAACTGACAGCAGATGTTTGCAAACCGCACATCGGAGAAGGGGTGAACAGCCATAAGATCCAATGAACTCATACGTCTTCACAGGAAAAGAAACAGCGAGCCCAATAAAACCAGGGCAAAAGATGGAAACAGACAGCTCTCCCAGGAAGATAGAAAGATGGCCAACAGGCTGTATGAAAACATGCTCATCAACATTAAGTCTCTGCTGAATGCAAATATGAACGGCACTGAGATAGCAGCTCACAGCGGTCAGAATGGCTATAAGGATGAAGACAGGAACCAACAAGTTTCAAAGAGGAGGTGGAGAGAAGGGAAGCCTCCTGCACTGCTGGTGGGAGTGTAAACCGGTGCAGCCACTACGCACACTAGTGTGGAATTGCCTCAGAATTTTCAGAATCCATCTACAGTATGATCCAGGTATTCCTTTGTGGCGTATATATCCAAAGATCTTGGAAACACTAATGCACAGAGATCCGTGCATCGCTGTATTCCCCACAGCCTTCCTCGCCATATGCAACACTTGGAACCCTCCCTGATGCCCATCAAGCGACGAATGGAGAAGGAAGATGGGCTATATCCACACAATGGCATAGCACTCAGCTGTAGGAACAGATGCAGTACAGCCATTTGTGACCAACTGAATGGCTCCTGAGGGTATCAGGGGAACTGAAACAAGCCCTGGGGTAAGGTCAAATACCACAGGATCTCACGTACAAGGAGAAGAGGAAAAATGGACCAAGAAACAGGTAGCACGTGACATAGGATTGGCAGTTCCCAGAGGGAAATGGGGGCGGGGGACGGAGGGACAAAGAGTTGATTAGGCACAAGTGTGTGGTGAGGGCCTGTAATTAGGCTTACACTGGTGAAGATGATGTAGCCTACACAGAAGTCTAAATCTATGAGGATGTAGATTTGAAAGCTATAGGATGTTAGAATGCAGGGTTACGGATATCAATTCACATAAAATCAAAACTCCGAAAACGGGTGCAGATTTACGGCCTAAAGCTTTGGAGGCTGAAAGAGATTAGAGAAGATGAACATCCAAGGATTAGCAATCGCCTCCAAATGCTTAATGATGATACAGAAAGGTAGAACTTTGCAAAGAGATGAAGAGGAATACTACCAAGAGAACATGGTCCGAGCCAAATCATGAATCAACGGCAAATGTTACCGACACTAATGTTACTACCGCTTCCCTTCACGAATGATCGAAGCAGGCCAACATCTTCCCAAATTCAGGCCAAAGGTTGGTCCAAAAGCCCAATTTGGGACCGGGCTGTGGTGTAGCAGGTAAGTGCCCACATCCGCTTGGGCGGCCCAGGCTTCACAGGCTAGCATCAAGCATGCGGATCAGATTACTAGCATAGGAAATACAGATTTCAAGGTCTGGTGGTCACAGAGATCATAAAGAAGTAGAAATGGTGAGGAGACCTTATCAGTACGCACCAGAAAAGGATCCACGAGAATATTACAATCTATGAACACATAAGGAACACTTCCCCAAATGATGAAGGAAGGAAAACACGTGACCTGCCAAGGTGGAATTGTCAGACTGCTAGGAGATCACACGATCAGTGTGCATCAGGGGAATGCCAGGGCAACATCAACATGAGAGAGCCTCCCGGACGTTCTCTGGGGAAAGTCCACCCATTTGGCCATATCCACAAAAGATAAGAGATAAAACCCGGGATAAGCTTAAAGGAAAGAAACCGGTGTCTAGAGGGAACGTAGTAGACCCTTCAAGTCCTTGGAGAAAGTTAGAAACCGACAAGAAATCCAGAGCAAGGAAAACTATCCTACCTGGAAAGGGGACTAGTCAGATTGGGATGAGACGGCTCTGAAACACTGTGTGCATTGAGGTTGTCAGGACAACTTAGAATCTGAGGGTGTTTATGATATCACGGTGAACATGTCACCCACGATGGCCGCATGTTTACAGTCCGAGGATTGGCCTAGTCTAGGACACTCAAGTGAGAGATACCCAGAAACATCTTTTCCAAACAATAACTTGAAAGGATCAAACAGACTCTGATTCAAGGGAGAAGAAAGGAATCATTGGGAACAAGCGATAATAGATGGACAAGCACTGAGAGGAGAACATTGTCACCTACTCAAGTAGATGGTGAGGTCGTGCAGATTCAATCTTGGAACTTGATTTGAAACAAGAGGCCAGACTTGGGGCTTATCAGACCTACGTTATCCTTCTGCCTTACTCATAATCCAAAGTACAGAATGATCTCTTGGGGACGTTGAAGAGAAGAATCGAGGACTCCTTTCGTAGGCCCCTAACATCCTTTGAAGAGAATTCTACCTTTGCATAGCTCTGGCCTCACGGGGGCCCACTGGCTACATGCTAAGGTTTCCCAAGAGATCTCTTTGAAGCCTTGAAGGCATGGACGCCTGTCATGCTTGGGGTATGTAGCTTGGTTTGGAAGGGCTCTAGAAGTGTGCTGAAAAGCACCCTTTTCCAGAGGGCTTCATTCCTGTGTGAAGGCTGCCCTCCCAGGCTACAGTGCTCAGTTGGGCTCCAATGAAATTAACTCCCCCATCTCTTGCCGTAGAAGGAGTACTGATTCTGTGTTTTGAATATGGAAGGAGGTTGACTGAAAACTAGAACATTACCATGATATTTAAAGAAAAATACACATGCCAGAGCTGAGGATGTCAATCAAACAGTAACAGACTCTGTAGAAATAAAGTAAGCCAGTATCTAGATGTAATCTAGGGGAGCGTTCAAGGTTCAGGGCTGAGCGTTGAAACTTCCCAAATCCAGGGAAAGAGACGGAAGGATTTCTCACCTGGAGAGAGGAATTCATCAGACTCATCGAATTTGTCTCGGAACCATTGTGTCCGTGAAGGTGGTTGCCAGGACAACGTCTAACCTGGAGTTTCTCATCTCACAATGTCAAATGAACCAAGATGGACACGTGTCCTCAGTTCTCAGTTGGACGTAAGCTAGGCTAGCAAAGATTCCTTCAACTGACAGATGGAAATTCAAAGACAACATCCAACAATCACCAAAGCACCCACACGTCGGCCTACAGAACATATGGTGATTAAAAAAATACAGAATTCCTAACCTAGAATGAAGGAGAACCCACTGATAAGCATATCGAAGGGAGAGAGATCAGAAAGACCACTACGATTAGACTAAGGAAAGAAAACAAGCTCCCAGAAAATGGAAGGCAAACAGAAATCACACCTGAATACTCCACAGTGAATGAAGTCAGTGTTTACAAAGAGTCTGCTTGAACGTTTGAAAGTCCGAGAAAGTCACAACCCCAAAATTTGCAGTGAATGTCAAACCTGGGCTAACTGGGAAGGGTGAGTTCTCAGACTGCTCCAAGCTGGCTCTGAAACCCTGTGTCCATGATGCTTGCTGAGACAGCAGAGACCCAATTCTGACAATTCCCAGTGGCCCGGAAAAACCACCTGGGCTCGTCTACACTGGACCAGATTTGGGCTCAAGTAGCATATTCAAGTCCCATTCCACTCAACTGCAGGTTGCCAATGGAACACGAAAGGGGCCGGCCAGTGTTGCATAGGTGACGTCCGCGTGTTCTGTGTCGGCAGCGTGTGGTTGGCCGCATGGAATTCTGGGGGTGAGCCTCCTCACCGCTCGTGCAGCCTTTCTGGGGCAGGCGTCCGAGGTAGTGTAGAGGCAGATGGGAAGCGACGTTAGTCTTCCTCAGCAAATACGGCAGCATTGCCAGCAGATATGAGCACAGCAGTAAACATCTGCCTAAACAAAACCAATTAAAAGTTGCAAATGATAGAAAAACTGAACCTCAAAATAAAAAAAGCATGCTAGAAAGAAAAACAAGTAATCTAGAGATAACCTGCACAAAACAGGTGAAAGCTATGTAAATCGAGAAATAGGAAACCTTTGTGAAAGAATTTCCAGAGGACACAAGGAAACGGAAGGGAATTCAGTGCTCTTGGAATGGAAGAAAACGAAGAAAGCATGAGGTATCATCACAATGATTCCTTTCTCATGCCTTGGATCAGCGTCTCTTTGGTCTCTTCAAGTTTCTGTGCCCGGTTTCTGTTTGGAAAAGCTGTTTCTGGGTATCTCTCACTTGATTCTCCTAGCCTAAGCCAATCCTTGGACTGTAAACATGTGGCCATCTTGGGTGACATGTTCATCGTGATATCATAAACACCCTCAGAATTCTAAGTTGTACTGACAACCTCCATGCATTCAGTGTTTCAGAGCAATCTCATACCAGTCTGACTACTCCCGTTTTCCAAGTAGGATAGTTTTCCCAGTTCTGGATTTCTTGTCGGTTTCTAAATTTCTCCTCGAACTTTGAAAGGTCTACAACATTCCCTCTAGACACGGGTTTCTTTCCATGAAGATTATCCCCGGTTTTCTCTCTTATCTTTTGTGGATGTGGTCAAACGGGTGGACCTTCCCCAGAGAAATTCCTGGAGCTCCTCCCAAGTTGAATTTGCCCAGGCAATTCTCTGATGGGCAATGAGCGTGTCATCTCCTAGGAGTCTGACAATTCCACCTGGGCAGGTCACATGTTTTCCTTCCTTCATCATTTGGGAAATTGTACCTTATGCATTCATAGGTTGTAATATTCTCAGCGTTCATTTTCTGGTGTGTATTGAAAATGTCTTCTCAGAATTTCTACTTCTTTATGATCTCTGTGCCCACCATACTGTGAAATCTGTATTTCCTAATGCTAGTAATCTGATCTGCAACCCTGATGATAGCAGGTGAAGCCCGGGCCGCCCAATCAGAACTTGGGCATTTACCTGCTACACCACAGGGCCTACCCTGAATTGGGCTTTTGGACAAACCTTTGGCCTGATCTTGGGAAGATGTTGGCCTGCTGCGATCATTCATGAAGGCAGTGAGTAACATCATGGACGGTAGCATTTGCCGCTGGTTCATGAGTTTAGCATGGAACACGTTCTCTTGGTAGTGTTCCTCTTCGTCTCCTTGCAATGGTCTACCTTTCTGTAGCGTCCTTAAGCATTTTGAGGTGATTACCAATCCTTCGAAGTTCATCTTCTCTAATTTCTTACAGACTCCAAAGCTTTAAGCCGTGAACCTTAACGTCTTATGGGAGTTTTGATTTTACGTGAATTGTTTGCCATAACCCAGCATTATAACATCCTATACCTTTCAGATCTACATCCTCATAGATTTAGACTTCTGTGTACGTTACATCATCTTCACCACCGTAAGCCTAATTACAGGCCCTCACCACACACTTGTGTCAAATCAACTATTTCTCCCTCTGGGCCCCGCCACCTTTCCCTCTGGGAACCAGAAATCCCATGTCACGTGCTACCTGTTTCTTGGTCCTTTTTTTCCTCTTCTCCTTGTAAGTGAGACCCTATGGTATTTGACCTTCCCTCTGGAGCTTGTTTCCATTCCCCTAAAACCCTCAGGAGCCATTCTGTTGGTCACAAATGGCTGGAAGGCATCTGTTCCTGCAGCTGAGTGCCATGCCATTGTGTGGCTATAGCCCATCTTTCTTGTCCATTCGTCCCTTGATGGGCATCAGGGAGGTTTCCCTGTCTTCGATATCAGGAGTAAGGTTGTGGTGAGCACAGCGGTGCATGGATCTCTGTGCATTAGCGTTTCCAAGTTCTTTGGATATATATGTCAAAGAGGAATACCTGGATCATGTGGTAGATGGATTCTGGAAATTCTGAGGCAATTCCACACCACTGCGCGTAGTGGCTGCACCGGTTTACACTCCCACCAGCAGTGCAGGAGGCTTGCCTTCTCTCCACCTCCTCTCTGAAACTTGTTGGTTCCTGTCTTCATCCTTATAGCCATTTTGACCACTGTGAGCTATCTCAGTGCCGTTCGTATTTGCATTGAGCAGAGACTTAATGATGATGAGCATGTTTTCATACAGCCTGTTGGCCATCTTTCTATCTTCCTTGGAGAAATTTCTGTTTTCATCTTTTGCACAGGACTTATTTGGCTCGTTGTTTTTTCTCCTGTGGAGACATATGACTTCATTGGATCTTTTGGCTATTCACCCCTTCTCTGATGTGTGGTTTGCAAACCTGCTGTCACAGTTGTTGTGACGTCTTTGCACTGAGTCCATGGTGTCGTTGACTGGGCAGAAGCTTCTGCGTTGGATGGAGTCCCGCTTGTTTCTTGTTTCCTTTGTTGCCCTTGCCCAGTCACACATGCTTCTTCCAAATAGGCGGCCAAGCCAGATGGCAAAGAGCAAGCTGCCTGCGTTTTCTCCTCGAAATGTCACGGTTTCAAGTCTTCCATACAAGGCCTTAATCCATTTCGAGGTGGTGTGTGTGCCTGGTGTACCATCACGGTCTACTCTCATTGTGTTACATCTGGCCGTGCAGTCTTTCCAGCACCATTTCCTGCCTAGAGTCTCTTTTCTCCGCTTTCTCCTCTTGGCTCCCTGGTCGAAAATGAGATGTCCATAGATGTGTGAGTAGATTTCTGGGCTCTCGATTCTGTTCCATGCATCTGTGTGCCTCCTTTGCAGGCCAGGCTGTGCTGTTTTGGTACCTAGCTCTTCGTCCTATATGTGGCAGTAAGAAAGTGTGATAATTGCTGCTTTGTTCGTTTTCCCCAGGATTCCTTTTGCTATTCAGTGTCCTTAGTTGCTGGATAGAAACTTTAGGATTCTCTCTTCTACTTCTGCGGGAAAGATTGCTGCAACTTTGACTGAGACTGCATGGAATCCAGACATTGCTTTGTTGACAAAAGTAATCTGTAACCAATCTGTAAATGAAAATTTGGGGGAGTTTATTCTGAGCTTCAATCTGAGGATTATAACCCAGGGCCTTTCTACCCAAAGGAAGAAAGAGCATCAGAGAAGTGGGGGTGCACAGACTGGTTGTATTCCCCTCATAGAGGATGTTTCACATAGGATTGAAATGTCCCATTTACAATAGTTGCGAGACTGCTCTGTTGGCACAGCGATTGATGGAAATAGCAGGTAGGTCTTCTGTCTCAGTGAACACAGTAGGGTGGCAGTCTGTTGTCTCCAGCTGACTGGTCACAGGTGAGCTGGGTAGTCAAAGGTGAGTGCAGCAATCAGTTCCTAGCCTAGGGAGAAATGCTTATCCCTAAAGAAATGCTAATGTGGGGGGAAGTTGCACCTTTATCTCAAGGGCCATAGGAAATGTCTAAGCAGATATGCAATGCGTGCTAAATAGGCATAGTCAGGCCCTTTTGGAAAAAACAAAATCAGGCCGAATTAGGTTTACACCAAATGGCTTCCTCATATAGTCCAATATATCCAATTGCTTCCCATTTTTATTTGTCAGCTTTACGCCGTATGGACGTTTCAAGTGTGTCCGTTGTTGCATTCGAAGGGCATGGAATAGCCTTGCGTTTCCTTGTGTCTTGTGGAATTTCTTTCCCCAAAACTTTGCTAGTTTTTTGTTTCCATCACTTTCTCCTGTTTGTCCAAGGTTATTCGCAGATATCATTTTCTTCTCACTGGCATGGGTTTTTTTTGAGGTTCAGCTTTTCTATTCTTTGCAACTTTTAATTGGTTTTGTTTGGCAGAAGTTTATGGCTGTGCTCAAATCTGCTGGCTGTGCTGCTCTCTTTGCTGAGGAAGAGTGGCACTGTCTAACATCGCTTCCCATCTGCCTCTACACTATCTCGCACGCCTGGCCCAGAATGGCTGGACGAGCGTTGAGGAGGCTCACCCCCAGGATTCCACACGGCCGACCGTGGCCTGCCGACCCAGAACACGTGGACTTCACCGCTGGCCCACTGGCTGGACCCTTTCGTGCTCCATTGGCAACCTGCGGTTGAGTGGAATGTGACTTGAATATGCTACTTGAACCCAACTCTGGCCCTGTGTAAATGAGGCCAGGTTGTTTCTGTGGCCCACTGTGATGTCGGAGGATTTTTCAGAATCGTGTCTCCTCTGTCCAGTCTAGCTTGGTGGACACAGGGTTTCAGAGCACGCGTGGAGCAGTGTCATAACTCACCCTTCCCAGTTAGGCCAGGTTAGACCTTCCCTGCAGTTTTTGGCGTTGTGACTTTCACGGACTTTCAATCGTTCAAGCAGAGTCTGTCTAAAGAATGACATCTTTCACTGTGGATTATTGAGGTGTGATTTCTGTTGGCCTTCCACTTTATGGGACCCTGTTTGCTTTTCCATGTTCTAATCATCATGTTCTTTATGAGCTTGTGCTTTGACATGCTTATCAGTGTGTTCTCCTTCACTCCATTTTAGGAATTTTGTATTTCTTTAATCACCATATGTTCTGTAGGCCAAGGTGTGAGTCCTTTCGTGATTGTTGGGTGTTGTCCTGGAAGTTTCATTGTTCACTTGATGGTATCTTTGCTATCCCAGCCTAGATCCAACTGAGCACTGACTACACGTGGTCATCTTGGTTCGTTTGACATTGTGAGATGATAAACTCCAGGTTCAAGGTTATCCTGGCAACCACCTTCCCGGGCCCAATGGTTTCGACACAAATTAGATGAATCTGATGAATATCTCTCTGCAGGTGAGAGACCTTCTGTCCCTTTTCTGGATTTGGGAAGTTTCGAGCTTGACCACTGATCCTTGAACTTTCCACTAGATTACGTCTAGATACTGGCTTACTTTATTTCTACAGGGTTTGTTATTTGTTTGATTTACATCCTCAGCTGTGGCATGTTTATTTTTCTTTAAGTATAATGGTAATGTTCTAATTTTCTGCCATCCTCTCTACGTGTGGTTTCGAAACACATTATCAATACTCCTTCTACGGTAAGAGATATGGGGAGAGAACCTCACTGATCCCACTGAGCCCTGTAACCTGGGAGGCCAGCCTTCACAAAGGATGGAAGCCCTCTGCAAAAGGGTACTTTTCAGCACACTTCTAGAGCCCTTCCAAACCAAGAGACATACCCAAGCATGGCAGGGGTCCATTCCTTCAAGGCATCAATGAGCTCTCTTGTGACATATTGGCATATACCCAGTGGGCCCCCAAGACTTGAGAGCTGTGGAAAGTGAGAATTCTCTTCAAGAATGCTAGGGGCCTAGGAAAGGAGGCCTCGATTCTTCTCTTCAATGTCCTCAACTGATCAGTCTTGACTTTGTATTATGGGTAAGGCAGAAGGACAACGTAGGTCTGATAAGCCCCAGGTCCGGCCTCGTTTTTCAGAACACATTTCCAGCTTGAATCAGCATGGCCTCCCCAGACTTCCGTAGATGACAATGTTGCCCTCTGAGTACTTGACCCTCTATTGTCTCTTCTTCCCAATGATTCCTTTCTCATCCCTTGAATTAGCGTCTCTTTGATGTCTTCAAGTTTCTGTGCCCGGTTTGTGTTTGGAAAAGCTGTTTCTGTGTACCTCTCACTTGAATATCCTAGCCCAGGCCAATCCTAGAGCTGGAAACCTATGGCCAACTTTGGTGACATGGTCACCGTGATGTCATAAACACACTCAGAATTCTAAGTTGTCCTGACAACCTCCATGCACACAGTGTTACAGAGCCATCTCATACCAGTCTGACGACTCCCCCTTTCCAGGTGTGATAGTTTTCCTTTTTCTGGACTTCTTGTCGGTTTCCAACTTTCTCCTCAAACCTTGAAAGTTCTACTACATTCCTTCTAGACAGTGGTTTCTTTCCTTTAAGATAGTCCTTGGATTTATCTCTTATCTTTTGTGGATGTGGCCAAATGTGTGGCCTTTCCCCACAGAAAGTCCTGGAGTCCCTGTGAAGCTGAAGTTACCCAAGAAATCCTCTGATGAGCAATTATCATGTCAACTCATAGCAGTCTGGTGTTTCCACCTTGGCATGTCAGATGTTTTCCTTCCTTCATCATTTGGGGAAGTGTACCTGATGTCTTCATAGATTGTAATATTCTCATGGTTCGTTTCCTGGTGTGTATTCATACGGTATCCTCACAATTTCTACTTCTTCATGATCTCTGTCGGCACCATACCTTGAAATCTATATTTCCTAATGCTCCTAATCGGATCTGCACCTGTGATGCCAGCCTGCCAGTCCCAGGCCGCCCAAGTGGAATACGGACACTTACCCACTACACCAGAGGGCTGGCCCTGAATTGGACTTTTGGACCAACCTTTGGCTTGAACTTGGGAAGATGTTGGTCTGCATTGATTATTCGTAAAGGTAATTAGCAGTAACACCGTGGACAGCAGCATTTTCAGTTGGCTCAGGAGTTTAGCACGGGTCATGTTCTGTTGGTAGTGTTCCTCTTCATCTCTTTGCAATGGTCTACCTTTATGTTGCATCATTAAGCATTTCGAGGTGATTATCAATCCTTTGAAGTTCCTAATCTCTAAACTCTTTCAGCCTGCAAACTTTATCCCTTAAACCTGCTTGCCTTTATGGAGTTTTGATTTTAGGTGAATTGATTTCCATAACCTAGCATTAGAAAATCCTATAGCTTTCAGATTTACATCCTCATAGATTTAGACTTCTGTGTATGCTACATCTTCTTCCCCACAGTAAGCCTAAATACAGGCCCACACCGCACACTTGTGCCTAATCAACTCTTTCTCCCACCGTCCACTGCCACCCGTTCCCTCTGGGAACCACCAATCCCATAACACGTTCTACCTGTTTGTTGGTCCTTATTTTAATCTTCTGCTTGTAAGTGAGATGCGATGGTATTTGATTTCTCCCTTGGGCTTGTTTCAGGTCCCCTCCCACCCTCAGGAGTGATTCTGCTGTCACAAATCGCTGGACTGCACTCTTTCTTACAGCTGAGTGTTTTGCCTTTGTGTGGATATAGCCCAACTTCTTTCTCCATTGGTCGTTTGATGGGCACCAGGGCGGCTTCCAAGTCTTGGATATCGGGAGTAAGGCTGTGGTGAACACAGCGGGGCACGGATCTGTGTGCATTAGTGTTTCGCAGTTCTTTGTATAAACACGCTGGAGAGGAATCGCTGGATCATATGGTAGATGGATTTGGAAATTTCTGAGGCAATTTCACATGGCTATGCCTAGTGGCCTCACCGGTTTGCACTCCCCGCAGAGGTACAGGACTCTTCCCTACTCTCCACCTTCTCTCTGACACTTGTTGTTTCCTGTTTTGTTCCTTATAGCCATTCTGAACACAGGGAGCTGTCATCTCATTGCCGTGAGTATTTGCGTTGGCCTTATACTTAATAGTGTTGAACATGTGTTCATACAGCTGTTGGCCACCTTTCTGTCTTCTTGGGGTAAATCTCTGTTTCCATCTTCTGCCCAGGTTTTAATGGGCTTGTTTTTTCTCTTGTGGAGACGTGTGTGGTCATTGGGTCTTTTGGCTATTCAGCCCTTCTCAGATGTGTGGTTTGAAACATCCTCTCCCTGTTGTTGTGCTGTCTTTGAATTGAGTGGATGGTTTCCCCGGCTGGACAGAAGCTTCTACGTTGGATGGAGTCCTGCTTCTTTCTTCTTTTCTTTGTTGCCCTTGCCCAGTCACACATGCTTCTTCCAAATAGGCGGCTACCCCAGATGGCAAAGAGCAAGCTGCCTGTGTTTTCTCCTAGAAGTTTCACTGTTTCAAGACTTCCGTTGAAGGCTTTAATCCAGTTCGAGGTGGTGTGTGTGCCTGGTGTAACATCATGATCTACTCTTATTGTGTTACATGTGGCTGTGCAGTCTTCCCAGCACCATTTATTTTAGAGACTCTCCTTTCTCCACTGTCTCCTCTTGCCTTCCTCATTGCAAATGCACTGTCCATATATGTGTGAGTTGACCCTTGTGTTCTCCATTGTGTTCCATTGGGGTTTGTGCCTGTTTTGGGGGCCAGGCTGTGCTGGTACGGTACCACGTGCTTCGTCCTACATGTTGAAATCAAAGTGTGATACGTCCTCCTTTGTTCGTTCTCCTCAGAAATCCTTTGGGTATTCTGGGTCCCTTGTTGCTGGATAGAGACTTTAGGATTTTCTCTTCTGTTTCTGTGGGAAAGATTGCTGAAAATTTGACTGGGATTGCATGCAACCCAGAGATTGCTTTATCCATTACGGACGTTTCAAGTGTTTCAGATCTTACATTCCTAGAGCACGGAATACCCTTCTGTTTCCTTGTGTTTTCTGGAATTTCTTTCCCTAAAGCATTGCTAGTTTTCGGTTTCCATAGCTTGCACCTGTTTGTCTAAGCTTATTCCTAGAAATCTTATGCTTCTTACTTGCATTTTTTTCCCAGAGGTTCAGTTTTTCTATTCTTTGAAACTTTTCATTGGTTTTGTTTTGGCAGATGTTTATGGCTGTGCTCACATCTCGTGGCGATGCTGCTGTATTAGCTCGGCAAGAATGACGCTGTCTGTCGTTGCTTCCCATCTGCCTCTACACTACCTTGGACGCCTGCCCCAGAATATCTGGACCATCGGTGAGGAGGTTCACCTCCAGCATTCTGCATGGTCTGCCCTGGGTGCCAACCCAGAATTTGCGGACTTCACCACAGCACTACTGGCCAGCACCTTTCATGTTCCATTGGAAACCTGCATTTGATGTGGAATGTGAGTTGAATGTGCTATTTGGGACAAATCTTGCACTGTGTAGACGAGGCCATTTTGTTTTTCTTCTCCACTGTGATGCCAGAGGATTTCTCAGAATTGTGTCTCTGCTATCACCGCAAACTTCATCGACACAGGTTTTCAGAGCCAGATTTTAACAGTCTCATAACTCACCCTTACCAGTTAGCCTAGGTTTGACATTTGCTACAGTTTTTGGGTTTGTGACTTTCTCTGTCTGTCGAACGTTCAGGGAATGTCTAAAACGGACACCTTTCATTGTGGATTATTCAGGTGTGATTTCTGTGTGCCTTCCATTTTCTGGGACGGTTTTTTGTTTTCCATGTTATAATTTTTGATATGGGCTCGGCGAGCTGAAGACTCGAATGAAAGATTTCTCGGACATTGAAGGTCTGGCACTGGTGCTCTTTTATTTAGAGAATAGTATGGGATAGCATGGGGACAGGACCCATGGGTAGTGAAGAGTTGCTGCTGCTCCCTGGGGATGGGACCCATGAGCAGTCACAGCTCCTGCTGCTGCCCTGAGTTGAGGGTTAGGGCTAGTTTTATAAGTCATGGGTACATGATTTATTTTTACTGGAAAAAGAAATGATGTGGTAAAATGTCTTTAAATGATTTCAGTGTAGATGGGGTCTGCTTATTGTGCAGTCATATAACTTTAGATACGGATCTGGCCCTGTAGATCAGCATGTAGGTTAGGATGCGCTGAGCTTCTCTCCCTGAGTCAGCCCTAATTCCACCTGCTCATATAGTTTGGCATGTAGGCCAGATCACATTGGGCTTCCCTAGCTGGGGCAGCCTTAATCCACATCATAAACACCCCCTGAACCCATTTGGACTGGAGAGGTTTGGGGATGGACGATGGTCAGTCTTCTGTAACTACTTATGGATGTACAAGGTTGCAGAGCTGTCCCTAAATGGGGTCATAGGTACAGGTAGGAAGTTCAGTGGACTGGAAGCCTTCAACTGTGGAGTTCAAGGCTGACAAGGTATACAGAGCCTCTGGAGATGAGAGAATCATTTGACGAGAGATGGTCCAGGAGGTGAAACTTTTTTCACATGCGGAAGACAGATAATGAAACAGACAACAAACTATAATAAGAAATACAAGCAGTATGTTTAACCCAATGTATAACGTATTGAAGTAGTGCAGAAACCTGGTCCTGACTGGGAGTTCAACCAATCGTTTAGAGTTAGGGTTGATAAGACACGGATTTAATTTGGTGGTTGGGATAGAAAGCCAGAAATATTTTGACGGTAGTCAGGAATACAGACACAACATTCAGTTTTTATAATGGCATAGGTGCCCCCTTGTGCTGCTGTCAAGACATCCAGTGCCATTTGGATTTGGAGGACTGCCTTACACATTTGGGATACTTCTAACTTGAGCAGCGAAATGCTATATTGTGCATCATTTAATGCCTTCATAGTAAATTTGTTTAGGACTTCCATGTGCAAGACGACACTTTCAATTCCTAATTGGGGAAGAAAAATTGCGGAAAGATGGTCATACCAGTGGAAGACAGACCTGGTTCAGCGCTGCTGCAGGTTGGGTAGGATAGCAGACGGAGATGTAGTAATGTAGTACTACCCTGCATCCAGACAAAGCCTAGTGTGCATCGTGCAATCCACTTAGGTGGCAGCAAAGGCCATAAATTGGAGCTGCGTAGCCACTGAGCACCATTAGAGACTAACCAAAGTGTGCTGGGCTGTCTATCCCAGTCAGTCCCAAGCCAATCAGTACTTTTATAAGACTATGATATAAGAAAACACATATAACAGCGAATTTTTCCCATAGGTCGGCTGTTATTAGGCCATGTATCACAAGTGTGATTGGCTTGTTCCCAACAAAGAGTGAAATTTTACTGAGTTGACCACTAGTAGGAGTGAACCAACTACATTCATCCCAAATTTCATATTGTCCATCCTGTGTGTATCGATAAGTTGGGGACTTTCCCTTTGGAACTTGTTGTTTCTGATCCACCTGTGACAAGGAAAATCTAGTTAGTATTTGGGAGTAGTTGTAAAGGAAAATGTTTGATTGTGGCCAGGGAACTCGCACGTGTCAGACATAGATGAGCACAAGGAGACATTACGATTAGTAATAGATGAATCTTGTGGATGAAAAGAGCTAGAATCTAATATCCATGAATGCCTACTATAGCTTCTACAGAAACATAATTTTTTCTCTCTTAAATCACCCTCATTTTTACAAAAGATAGCCAAATCAGGATTAACAGGTTTGCAAGTAAAGTGTAGTTTCAATACAACTTGCTCCAATTATTTACATAACAGCTACAAGAATAGCAATTGTTTATACAGGCTTTTAAAAGTATGCTTTGCTGGAAATTTTTATGAGGAATCTCGGATTGAACTATGAAGGCCTCTAGAGGCCAGAAAAGCCAAGTCAAGGATTTGCCATCAGATTTTGCCTGCAGTACTTACAGATTTGAGTGGAGTTCTCTTTCAGGTCCCCCAAAGTATTCGGAGGGTACTTGCACCTGCCAGATAAGCATGCTTCCTTACTTAACGGGTCAGATTGCCAGAATCTCTGTAAACAAGGTACCATGCCCATGTTTCCAAGTGGCTGTATTCCAGAAAGTCCAATCTTTGTTCCTGAAATGCTGTCTTGTCATACCTGACCCTGTATGTTTCAAATATGACATTCCAGTCAAAGCCTTGGTAATATAACCAATGTGACCTGTTATAAGGAGAACAGATTCTTGTGGAACTTATGAAAATGTTGCCACGAAATGACCATACTCAGAAACAAAGAGTTTGACAATTCCTTAGGGATAAGGTAGGGAGAAAAAGATAAATGTTTCAGTTTTGCTCGTAACGGTATAATTTCACCAAATGGCTGTAAGTCAAAGTTAGCATAAGAGAAAAGAGAAAAATATTTCCTTCATTATTGGAAAACAAAACAACACATCAAAACTCAACAATATTTCAAACAGAAGTTCTAAAAAATTATAATCGTCCTCATCAGTTCACACAGTCCTGTATAATCAATTCTTGAGCTAAATCTGTCCTTAGCAGATCGAGGAGCTTAGTTTCTGTTACAATTCTGTAGTTTCTTGCTCAGCTCAGTTTTACAATCTGAAAGTTTATCAGAAACCTGTAGTTTAGATCCTCTGTGTCAGAATCCTTTCCCGGAATATCTCGGAAGATGAAACATATTTGCAAAAGAAAAAAGCATCAGAGAAAAACAACAATTATCTGCAAATGGACAAAGGACTCAAAATGGCAATTGACAAAGAAACTTGGATGCTTCTGTGACATATGACCCTTCCAGATAATAAGTGGACTTATGACTGATAACCAGGAAAGATCAGAAGCTTAGGAATGCTATATAATTTTAAGACACCTATATTAATAACATTTACCCATCTAATACCACCTAAGAATATCTATCATCACTTGTTTCACAGTGTTTCCCATGTAATTTAATAGAAAAACTAAGCCTAATTAGTTTAATGTTTTCCTCCTTACAGGAACAGAGAGCAAATTTCTTTGAGAAGTCTCAGGGGCCCTCTGAAAATCCTCAGAGTAATTTCGCTTCTGTCCACCAGGTCAAAAGAAAGACTTCATTCAGCATTTGAATATTTTTGAGGGAGAAGCTTGTCAAAACATATCCAAAGTTTTTAAAATGCTTCTTCAAATAGGAAACAACACTCACTGTGAAACAATGCTCAGGTATCTATTCAAAGTGATGACAGAAAGAGTCAAAAATCGTAAGAGTGACCTCAGTCATTATTTTCACAAAACACATTTCTCTCTTAGGTAGACTTACTCAAAGGAACAGCTTTTATAACCTCTTTATCAAGAGCAGATCCAAAGTTCAAGAAAAAGTATCCTTTTAGAGAAAACCAAATTTCAATTTCTGCACCTACTTATTTTGAACATTCAAACTCATTCACTTAATTGAACTTACTTTAGTCTACTTGAGTAGGCATAAAACTCTTTTCAGAATTTCTACTTCACAAACCTTCTACAGCTTTCTTTTTCGTTTTCAGAATGTGTCAACAACTCTTTTTTTCCTTTCTAGTACATTAGGACAAATTTATCTTTCTTCACCCATCAAACAAAAATATTTCCATTCTTTATACCTTTTTTACTGAAAGCATACATTTTAACTTCCCTGAATACAGAGCTCTTTTCCTTATTAATTTCCAGTAGCTTTAATTCCATAAGTTAATTAGAACTTTTAAGCCTTAACAGATCTACTAAACACAAAAAAGTAAGCAATTATGAATTGTCTTTTATATCAGCATTCTACACACTTCATAATTTTAGAAACATGTAGCTTTACAATAAAACACAGGCATGCTTTTTGATACACCCACATGCTTTTAGCCTCTTCAAGAAGAAGCCCAAAGTAGATAACTTAGATATGTTTATTAATAATGATTCAGTGTTTCATCCTATCCAAAAATGACCTGCATATTCATCTTTTTATCATTTAACTTAACTTTGCAAAAGTCAAGATTGTTACACAGAAAAATTTTGAAGCTGTTTTGTTTCAACAAGTATACTGACCATAAAAGTTATTGTACTCACCTTTATGAGTTTTATGTATTTAAACCATTTGTTTCCAACAACTATGTTCTGATTACCTATGGAAACCTCATGAGGAATTAGACAAAACTGGTCATCATTTAAAGCTATTATTTTACTGACAAATTGAAGAAAGTGAACTTATATGACTAGATAACCCAGGCTGAATGCCTGCATTCTATGCAAATACCGACAACTCTGACAAGAAGATAATTTTCAATCAAACCAACAAACTTTAACAAGCTTTCATTTACCAAAGGTTAATTCACATCACGTTAACTTTGAAAGGCACTGAGTTAATTTCTACTACATTTAGAATTTATGTAAGCACTTTCTTTAAGCCAACTAAACAGAGATCTTAATTTTGGCCAGACCATCCAGGGGTAAAAATATCACACGTATAATGTACACATAGACACACATAGACAGAGACTGTACAACCATTGTTTTAAAAACTACTCCAGTGAATCAGGTACAATAATATAAAGCTCACCAGTTATGAATCCACACTTTGTTTTGAGCCTTTTTATTAATACTTATGGAGAAGACCCTCGAGATGGTACACTTTTTGCAAGGGCGCACTTATGACCATTTATCCTTTCCCCTCCTTTTTTTTTTTTTCAGTCTTAAGAATGAGTGATGGGTTACATAGTAGTTCCTTCAGAGGGGGAATGAGAATCCTTTTCATGATAAAGGAAGTAGGTGGAATCTGAACTGCCTCTAGAGCTGTCTTTCCAGTCTTGCAAGGATTTTGTAAGGACAGTTGCTCTTGATTTCTCAGAAACTGGACTGAAACTTGAAGGACATTCTAGGTTGATCGTCCTGTCCAACTGCACCAGAAAGGCACAGAGATACATCACAAATTTTCTCCCAGATGAATTTTCTGGGGCATACCCATACAATTGAAAGTGTTTCTAATTAGTTAGAATGACCCTAAGTGCTGAGTCTCTTGGGATGCTTACGTCATTCCCCATGGCAGTAAAGCCAGTGTCGGACTGACAGTGAACTGGACAAGGGTGCAATGCCTACAAAGGCCTGGAACATGCTGGAGGCCGGGGCTCCCAGTAGCCGGGTTGAGAGTTAAGTCCCTTGCAAAATATTTTCAGGTTTTTCAATTTTACGGAATGTCCAGGTTCTGGTCAAGTCCAGCCTGAACTTAAGCTCGACTTGGTGACAACAGAGGACATGATGAGCAATACAAAGAAATTAAAAGAAGACACCAGACCTCACCCTCATGGCCGTTCCAAGAGGGTTATCATGATAAAAGTCACACAACAGTTCCCATGCTGGGGCACACTACCCGAGCATGAAAGTTCACAGAATAAATCACAGGTCTGCTACCCTCATAGCCAACTCAGTAGGTGACTAAAATACTCAATGAGTCAACCGCCACCAGAGGGTAGCCTACTTGGCATCACCAGGGTGATCAGACCAAGAACGCCAAAGTTTGGTCTCCCAGTGTTAGAGGACTTGACTGTTGAAAGATTTCTTTGTTTCCCGGTTGAAAAGCTCAAAAGGAGACGAAAATGGCCATTGTAACTCTAAGAAAGATGAAAGAGACAGGTGCATTACCTTGAAAATCCCCCCTAAACCTAGGGAAGCATCCTACCTGTTGTTCCTACTGTGGAGTGCCTATAGCAAGAGGTGATGGGGGTGTCCCCCAGAATTGCATCCCTTGGATACCTTCCCTGCTATGCCTGGCAGTAACAGGTGCCTGGTGAACATCTTTCCTATTCTGCCTGGAAGTAATAGGTGCCTGGTGAGTGGTCCCCGAGAGAATAGGAGAAGTTTAAGAGAGAACATGATGGAGAGAAATAGTGAAGAAGATTCGGCCACGCTGGGGTCATTCTACCCAGTTGCCTATTGGAGCCATTCTCCAAAGAAGGGTTTCCAATACTCAGACAAAGGTTAGACTTTGGTACTTTCCCTGAACTGAAGTCCTTATTGGGACATTCACACAGTTCAGATGGTCACGTGCATGGGACGTATCCCAATCCAGCTTTAGGGATAGAAACCTTCCACGAGAGTCTTGGAGATTGCCAACCATCCTAATGACTTAAATGGCTGACCCGTTCCCACGTAAAATTTATGTATTAGAGACAGGGCCAGGAAGGAATGGAGTAATTCATTCTACATCACTCTTAGGCTTAAGGTACTGATTCTCTTCAAGCTGAATGCCAGATTTGCACCATAGAGTAGCCATGGGCAGCAAACATGAATTCATACAGCTATTCAAGACAGTTCCTGATGGAGAAGTGAATTTAGATCCATCCTCGAAAAAGAGAGAGGCACAAGGAAGGAAACGGCACTTACCAGAATTCGAGCTCACAAACCAATGAAGCACGTTCCCCATATGGGCCACGAGATATGATGTGGGGTCGGCAAGATCAAGAGTTGAAAATAAGGTTTCTTGGACCCTCAAGGTCTGGCAGTGGTGCTCTTTTATTTAGAGAATGGTACAGGATAGCATGGGGACAGGACCTATGGGCCGTGAAGAGCTTCAGGCATGGGGACAGGACCCATGGGCAGTGAAGAGCTGCTGCTGCTGCTGCATTGGGAAAGGACCCATGGGCAGTCACAGCTCCTGCTGCTGCCCAGAGTTGAGGTTAAGGACTAATTTTATCAGGCATGGGTACGTGACTTATTTTTCCTGGAAAAAGAAAAGATGATGTAAAAAGTCATTAAATGATTTCAGTTCAGATGGGTTCTGGATATTGTGTGGTGACATAACACTAGATACGAAACTGGCCCCATAGATAGGCATGTAGGTGAGCATGACCTGGGCTTCTCTCACTGGGGCACCTCTAATTCATACCAAAAGAAATTCAATGGGTCATATAGTTCTGCATGTTCACCAGCTAACCTTGGGCTTTCGAGTGGGGCAGCCTTAATCCACATCAATCCTCATGGTCTTTCACAGCTGTCTCCCATAGATATGCTCATCAGTGTGTTCTCCTTCATTCCAAGTTAGGAATTTTGTATTTCTTTAATCACCATATGTTCTCTAGGCTGATGTGAGTGCTTTCGTGATTGTTGGGTTTTGTCTTTGAATTTCCATCGTTCACTTGAAGGAATCTTGGCTATCCTAGCCTAGGTCCAACTGAGCACTGAGAACACGAGGTCATCTTGGTTGGTCTGACATTTTGAGATCAGAAACCCAAATTCTAGTTTGTCCTGGCAACGACCTAATGGACATAATGTTTCTGAGACAAATTAGACAAATCTGATGAATTCCTCTCTCCAGGTAAGATATTTTTATGTCTTTTTTTCTGAATTTGGGTAGGCTAGACCTTGACTTCGGATCCTTCATTGTTCAAGTAGATTACGTCTAGATACTGGTTTACTTTATTTCTGTAGGGTTTGCTAGTTGTTTGGTTTACATCCTCAGCACTGGCATGTTTATTTTTCGTTAAATATAAGTGTAATGTTCTAATTTTCAGCCAACTTCCTCACATACGGTGGCAAACCACATAATCAATACTCTTCTATGACAACAGATAAGGGGAGAGAATTTCATTGGGGCCAAATGGAGCATTTTAGCTTTCACGGCAGCCTTCACTTTGGATTGGTGGTTCCCAGAGGGAAAGAAAAAATCCAAAAAGCTGTGCAGATTTACGGCATAAAGCTTTTGAGGCTGAAAGAGATTAGAGAAGATAAACTTTCAAGGATTGTGAATCTCCTCCAAATGCTTAATGATGCTACAGAAAGGTAGACCATTGCAAATATATTAAGAAGAATACTACAAAGACAACGTGTTCCGTGCTAAACTCATGAACCAAGGGAAAATATTACCTTCTGTGAGGTTACTACTCATTACCTTCACGAATAATCACAGCAGGCTAGCTTCTTCCCAATTTCAGGCAAAAGATTGGCCCAAAAGTAAAATTCAGGGCCAGTCATGTGTTCTGGTGTGTAAGAGACCATGTTCCTAGTCTGTGTCCTGGGACTCATGGATTCGCATCACGGGTGCTGATCAGATTAGTAACATCAGGAGAGATAGATTTCATGGTATGGTGGGGGCAGAGATCATACATAAGTGGAAATTGTGAGCAGACCTTATAGATATGCATCAGGAAAACAACATGAAAATATTACAATCTATGACGCATCTGGTACACTTCTCAAATACAGAATGGAGGAAGTGATGTGACTTGCATAGGTGGAATTGTCGGACTGCACAAGATGACACGATCATTGAACATCAGAGGATTGGCTGGGCAACTTCAACTTGGGAGGGACTCGTGGACTTTTTCTGGGGAAAGTCTACATATTTGGCCATATCCACAAAATGTGACAGATAAAACCAAGGATAAACTTAAAGTAAAGAATTCAGTGTCTAGAGAGAATGTAGTAGACATTTAAAAGTCCAAAGATAAAGTTATAAACAGACAAGAAATCCAGGAAATGGAAAACTATCAGACTGGTATCAGATGGCTCTGAAATACTGTGTGCATGGAAGATGCCGGGACAACTGAGAAGTTTGAGGGTGTTTATGACATCACAGTGAACATGTCATCCAAGATGGCCTCATCTTTATAGTCCGAGGATTGTCCTAGGTTACGACACTCAAGTAAGAGATACCCAGAAAATAATTTAAAAACAGAAACCAGCACTGAAACTTGAAGAGTTAGAATTGCCGCTGATTAAAGGGATAAGAAAGAAGTCATTGTGGAGAAGCAATAAATAACAGAGAGACAAGCACAGAGTGGAGAACATTGTTATCTACTCTAGTAGATGTGGAGGCCGTGCTGATTGAAGCTTCCAACTTGATTTGAAACCAGAGGCTGGACTTGGGTCTTATCAGACCTACGTTGTCCTTCTGCCTTAATCATAATCCCAAATCAAGAATGATCTCCTGAGGACATTGTAGAGAAGGATCGATGCTTCCCTTCCTATGCGCCTAGCACTCATTGAAGAGAAGTCTCACTTTTCATAGCTCTGGAATTATGGAGGCCCACTGGGTACATGCTAATGTGTCACAATACATCTCTTTGAACCCTTGAAGGACTAGAACCCCGTCATGCTCCAGGTATGTCGCATTGTTTGGCAGGGCTCCAGAAGTGTGCTGAGAATCACCCTTTTCCAGAGGGCTTCATTGCTTTGTGAGGGATGCCCTACCAGGCTAGTGTGCTCAGTTTGGCTTCAAAGAAATACTCTCCCCCATCTCTTGGAGTAGAATGATTACTGATGACGTGTATTGACACCATGTGAAAGGAGGTTGTCTGAAAATTAGAACATTGCAATTATCTTTATAGAGAAATAAACATGAGGTTGTAAATCAAACAAACAACACACCTTATAGAAATACAGTAAGCCAGTATCTAGAAGTAATCTAGTGGAACGTTCAAGGATCGGGGGTCAAGATTGAAACTTCCCAAATCCAGAAATGAGACAGAAAAGTATCTGACCTGGAACGGAATTCATCACATCTGTCTAATTTGTCTCGGGTACATTATGTTCATGAAGAAGGTTAACATGACAAACTAGAATTTGGAGTTTAAGTTGTCAGAACGTCAGACAAACCAAGATGAACACGTGTTCACAGTGCTCATTTTGACCAAGGCTAGCATGGTAAAGATTGCTACAAGTGACCAATGTAAATTCAAAGACAACACCCAACAATGAAAAGCACTCACACGTAGGCCTATAGAACATAGGGTGGTTAAAGCAATAGAAAATTGATACCTTGGGATGAAGGACAACCGACTGACAAGCATACCAAAGGGGGAAATCTGAGAAAGACCACGATGATTATGCTATGGAAAAACAAAACGGGCTCAAAAGAAGGAAGGCAAACACAAATAACACCTGAATAATCCACAGCGAAAGGTGTCAGACTTTAGACAGACTCTGCTTGAACTTTTGAAAGTCAGAAAGTGTCACAAACCAAAAAACTGCAGCGAGGTAAAACCTGGGCTACCTGGAAAGGGTGGGTTGAGACTCCTCCAAACGTCCTTTGAAACCCTGTGTCCATGAAGCTTGCTGGGAGAGCAGAGACATAATTATGACAAATTCTCTGACATCGCAGTTGACGAAAATACAAACTGGCTACATCTACTCAGTGCCAGAGTTGGGCTGAAGTAGCCTATTTAAGTCACATTCCACTCAAAAGCAGGTTGCTGAGGGAACATGAATGGGGCTGGTCAGTAAAGAATTGGGGAAGTCCCCACACTCTGAGTTGGCAGCCAGGAGTTGGCAGGGTAGAATTCTGGGGGTAAACCTCCTCACCGCTGGTACAGCAATTCTTGGGCGGGAGTGGGAGGTAATGTAGAGGCAGATGAGAAACGACATTAGACAGAGCCACTCTTCCTCAGCAAATACGGGAGCATTTCCAGCAGATGTGAGCACAGTGATAAATCTCTTTCAAAAGGAAACAAATTAAAAGTTGCAAAGAATAGGAAAATTGAACCTCAATAAAAAAGAAAATGGATGCCAGTAAGAAGAATAAGATACCTAGGAATAACCTCACCCCAACAGGTGAAAGCTCTGTAAACAGAAAACTAGCAAATCTTTGCAGAAAGAAATGGGAGAAGACACAAGGAAGCGGAAGGATATTCCATGCTCTTGAAATGGAAGAATTAACACACTTGAAATGTCCACACCCCATAGAGAAATCTCTTGATTCCATGCAATCCCAGTTAAAATTGCAGCAATATTTCTCACAGAGATAGAAGTGAGCATCCTAAAGTTCACATCCAGCAACAAAAGACACCGAATAGCCAAAGGAATCTTGAGGAAAAAGAACAAAGCTCAAGGTATCACACTTTCTGATTTCAACATATAGGACGAAGAAATTGAAATGGAAACAGCGCAGGCTGGGATGCAAAACAGAGAAACAGAACCATGGAACAGAATCAAGAGCCCAGAGGTATAGGGACACATATATGGACAGCCCATTTTCGATCACGGCGCCAAGAGGAGACAGTGGAGAAAGGAAAGTCTCTACAATGAACGGTGTTGGGAAGAGTGCAGAATCTCATGTAAGACAAGGAGAGTAGACCATGGTGTTACACCAGGCACAAACACCAACTCGAAATGGATTAAAGTCTAGAATGTAATACTGGAAACCATGAGACTTCTGGAAGAAAACATAGGTAGGGTGCTCTTTGTCATTTTTCTTAGCCTCATATTTGGAAGAAGCATATCTGTCTGGGAAAGGGCAATAAAGGAAACAAGAAACAAATGGGACTACATCAGACACAAAAGCTTCTGCATAGCGAAGGAAATCATTGATTCAATGCAAAGACAGCAAAACAACTGGGAGAGGATGTTTGCAAACCACACATTGGTGAAGGGGTGAATAGCCAAAAGATCCAATAAACTCATACGGCTCCACAAGAAAAAAAAAAAACAAGCCCCATTAAAATCTGGGCAAAAGCTGGAAACAGACATTTCTCCCAGGAAGATAGAAAGATGGCCAACAGGCTGTATGAAAACATGTTAATCATCATTAAGTCTCTGGTCAGTGCAAATCTGAAAGGCAATGAGATAGCAGCTCAAGGCGGTCAGAATGGCTATAATGATGAAGACAGGAAATAAGATTCGGAGAGGAGCCGGAGAGAAGAGAAGCCTCCTGCACTGCTGGAGGGAGTGTAAACAGGTGCAGCCACGACATAAAATGGTGTGGAGTTGCCTTAGACATTTCAGAATACATCGACCATATGATCCAGCTATTCCTCTGTGGTGTGTTTATCCAAAGAACTTGGAAACACTCATACACAGAGATCGGTGCACACCTCTATTTACCCTGGCCTTATTCCCGATATCCAAAACTTGGAAGCCTGCCTGGTCCCCATCAAGGGATGAATGGAGAAGGAAGATGGGCTATAGCCACACAAGGGCATAGCACTCAGCTATAGGAACGGATTCAGGCCAGCCATTTGTGATCACCAGAATGGCTCCTGACGGTTTTAGGGGAACTGAAACAAGCCCCAGGTGTATGGTCAAATACCACAGGATCTCACGTGCAAGGAGAAGAGCAAGAACGGACCAACAAACAGGTATCACATGACAATGGATTGGCATTTCCCAGAGGGAAAGTAGGGCAGTGGCCAGAGAGAGAAAGTGTTGGTTAGGCACAGGTGTGTGGTTAGGGACAGTAATTAGGCTTACGTTGGTGAAGATGATGTAACCTACTCTGAAGTCTAAATCTATGTGGATGTAGATCTGAAAGCTATAGGTCATTATAATGTTGGGTTACGGCAATCAATTCACATAAAACCAAAACTCCCAAAAGAGATGCAGATTTACAACCGGAAGCTTTGGAGAGAGAAAGAGGTTAGAGAAGATGAACTTCCAAGTATTGGTAATCACCTCAACATGCTCAATGTTGCTACAGAAAGGTAGACCTTTGCAAAGAGATGAAGAGGAATACTACCAAGAGAACATGTTCCGTGCTAAACTCATGAACCAACAGAAAACGTTACCGTTCATGATGTTACTACTGATTCCTTCACGAATGATCGAAGCAGGCCAACATCTTCACAGGTCAGGTCAAAGGTTGGTCCAAAAGTGCAATTCAGGGCCGGCCCTGTGATGTAGCAGGTAGGTTCCTACGTTCCACTTGGGTGGCACGGGCTTCACCAGCTAGCATCAGGGGTGCGGATCAGATTACTAGCATTAGGAAATATAAATTTCAAGGTATGGTGGACACAGAGATGATAAAGAAGGAGAAATTGTTATGAGACCTTAACAATATGCATCAGAAAAAGAACCATGAATATAAGACAATCTATGAAGGCATCAGGAACACATCCCCAAATGATGAAGGAAGGAAAACGTGACCTGCCAAGTGGAATTTTTAGACAGCTAGGAGATCACACGATCATTGTGCATCAGGGGATTGCCTGGGCAACTTCCAATTGCGAGGGCCTCCAGGACGTTCTCTGAGGAAAGTCCACCCAATTGGGCATATACACAATGGATAAGATATAAAACAAGGGATAATCTTAAAGGAAAGGAACCGGTGCGTAGAGGGAATGTAGTGTACCTTTCAAGTTCCACGAGAAAGTTAGAAACTGACAAGAAATCAAGAACAAGGAAAACTATCCTACCTGGAAAGATGGAGTTGTCAGACTGATATGAGATGACTCTGAAACACTGTGTGCCTGGAGGTTTTCAGGACAACTTAGAATTCTGAGGGTGTTTATGACGTCATGGTGAACGTGTCACCCAAGATAAGAGCAAGTTTAGAGTCCGAGGATTGCCGTGGCTAGGATACCCACGTGAGAGATATCCAGAAACAGCTTTTCCAAACAGAAACCACACACAGAAACTTGAAGAGATTAAAGAGGCACTGATTCAAGGGATAAGAAAGGAATCATTGGGAAGAAGGGATACTAGAGGGGCAAGCACTGAGAGGAGAACATTGTTATCTACTCAAGTAGATGTGGAGGCCGTGCTGATTGAAGCTTGCAACTTGATTTGAAACAAGAGGCTGGACTTGGGGCTTCTCAGAACTACGTTGTCATTCTGCCTTACTCATAATCCCAAGTCAAGAATGATCTCTTGAGGACACTGAAGAGAACAATTGAGGCCTTCTTTCCTAGGCCCCTAGCATTCTTTGAAGAGAGGTCTCCCTTTGCATAGCTCTGGCGTCACGGGGTCCCACTGGGTACATGCTAATGTGTCCCAAGACATCTCTGTGAAGACATAAAGGAATGCATGATTGTCATACTTGGGGTGTGTCCTTTGGTTTGGAGGGCTGTAGAAGTGTGCTTAAAAGCACCCTTTTTGAGAGGGCTTCATTCCTGTGTGAAGGCTGCCTTCCCAGGCTACAGTGCTCAGTTGGGCTCCAATGAAATTCTCTCCCCCACCTCTTGCCATGGAAACAGTATTGATTTCTTGTTCTGACAACATATGGAATGAGGTTTGCTGAAAATTAGAACATTGCCATTATGTTTAAATAAAAATACACCTGCCAAAGTTCAGAATGAAAATCAAACCAGTAGGAAACCATGTAGAAATAAAAAGCCCAGTATCCAGACGTACTCTGTTGGAGCATTCAATGATCAGGGGTCAAGTTTGAAACTTCCCAAATCCAGAAAAGAGACAGATAAATCACTTACCTGGAGGGAGGAATTCATCAGATTTCTCTAATTTCTCTCGAAAACATAATGTCCGTGAAGGTGGTTGTCCGGACAACCTCGAATCTGGAGTTTCTGATCTGAGAATCTCAAACCTACCAAGACGACCATGTGTTCTCAGGGCAAAGTGTCACCTGGGCTGGGATAGCAAAGATTCTTAAAGTGACTGATGGAAATTCCAAGACCACACCCAACAATCACGAAATGACTCACACCTCGGGCTACAGAACCTATGGTAATTAAAGACATACAAAACTCCTAACTTGGAAAGAAGGAGAACACACTGATAAGCAAATCGAATGGAGATATCACACCAAGACCATAACAATTAGACTATAGAAAAGGAAAGAGGATCCCGGAATATGGAGGTCAACAGAAATCAAAGCTGACTAATCCACAGTGAAAGACGTCAGTCATTAGACACACTCTGTTTGAACATTTGAAAGTAAGAGAAAGTCACAACGCCAAAAACAGCAGCAAAGGTCAAACCTGGCCTAAATGAGAAGGGTGAGTTATGAGACTGCTCCCTGCGGGCTCTGAAACCCTGTGTCCACGGAGCTAGACTGGACAGCAGAGACACGATTCTGCCAAATCACCCAACATCACAGTGGGCCAGAAAATCAAGCTGGCTTCATCAACACAGGGCCAGAGTTGGGCTCAAGTAGCATATTCAAGTCACAATCTACTCAACTGCAGGTTGCCAATGGAACATGAAAAGGGCCAGCCAGTGGGGCCGTGGTGAAGTCTGCACATTCTGGTTCAGCAGCCCAGGGTCAGCGATGTGGAATCCTGGGGGTGAGCCACCTCACCACTCGTCCAGCCATTCTGGGGAAGGCATCTAAGGTAGTGTAGAGGGAGATGGGAAGCGATGATAGACATCGCCATTCTTCCTCAGGAAATGCAGCAGCATGGCCAGCAAATGTGAGCACAGCCATAAACTTCTGTCAAAACAAAACCAATTGAAAGTTGCAAAGAATAGAAAAACTGAACCTCAAAAAAGAAAGCATGCCAGTAGGAAGAAAAAGATATCTAAGAATAAACGTAGCCAAACAGCAGAAAGCTATGGAAACAGAAAGCTTGCAAAGGTTTGGGTGAAGATATTACAGAAGACACAAGGGAACGGAAGGCTATTCTGTGCTCTTCCAATGGAAGAACGAACACACTTCAAACGTCCATACCACATAAAGCAGTGTCTGGATTGCATGCAGTCCCAGTCAAAGTTGCAACAATCATTCCCACAGAAATAGAAGACAGAATCCTAAAGTTTCTATCCCGCAACAAAGGACCCGGAATAGCCAGAGGAATCCTCAGGAAAACGAACAAAGCAGCAAGTCTCACACTTTCTGATTTCAACATATAGGACGAAGCCCTAGGTACGGAAACAGCACAGCCTGGCCCCCAAAATAGGCACACAGAATCATGCAACAGAACGAGAGCCTGGAGGTCAACTCACACATCTACTGACAGCGCATTTTCGAACAGTGAGCCTAGAGGAGAAAGTGGAGAAAGGAGAGTCTCCACAAGAAACGGTGCTGAGAAGACTGCACACCAACAGGTAACACAATGAGAGTAGACCATGATGTTACACCAGACATACACATGACCTCGAAATGGATTAAAGCCTTGAATGGAATACTTGAAACCGTGCAACTTCTAGGAGACAACCCAGGCAGCTTGCTCTTTGCCATCTGGCTTGGTTGCCTATTTGGAAGAAGCATGTGTCAGTGGGCAAAGGCAACAAAGGAAACAAAAAACAAGCGGGACTCCATCCAATGCAGAAGCTTCTGCCCAGCCAACGACTCCATCGACTCAATGAAAAGACAGCACAACAACTGCGACAGGCTGTTTGCAAACCACACATCAGAGAAGGGGTGAGTAGCTAAAAGATCCAATGAACTCATACGTCTTCACAGGAATAAAAACAACGAGCCCAATAGAACCTGGGCAAAAGATGGAAACAGACATTTCTCCCAGGAAGATAGGAAGATAGCCAACAGGCTGTATGAAAACATGTTCATCATCATTAAGTCTCTGGTCAATGCAAATGCTGAACGGCAATGAGATAGCAACACACAGTGGTCAGAATGGCTATAAGGATGAAGACGGGAAACAATAAGTTTCACAGAGGAGGTGGAGCGAAAGGAACCCTCCTGCACTGCTGTAGGAATGTGAACCGGTGCGGCCACTACACAAAGTGGTGTGGAATTGCCTCAGAAATTTCAGAATCCACCAAACATATGATCCGTCTATTCCTCTGTGGCGTATATATGCAAACATCATGGAAACACTAATGCACAGAGATCGATGCACTGCTGTGTTCACCACAGCCTTACTCCTGATATCCAAGACTTGGAAGCGTCAGTGGTGACCATCAAGAGATGAATGGAGAAGGAAGATCGGCTATAGCCACACGATGGTATAGCTCTCAGCTGTAGGAATGGATGCAGTCCAGCCATTTGTGACCACCAGAATGGCTCCTGATGGTCTTAGGGGAACTGAAGCAAGCCCCAGGGATAAGGTTGAATACCACAGGATCTGACGTACAAGGAGAAGAGGAAAAACGGAGCAACAAAAAGGTAGGACGTGACATGGAATTGGTAGTTCCCAAAGGGAAATGGATGCGGGGGTCTGAGGGAGAAAGAGTTGATTAGGCACAAGTGTGTGGTGAGGGCCTGTAATTAGGCTTACAGTGGTGAAGATGATGTAACCTACACAGAAGTCTAAATCTATGAGATTGTAGATGTGAAAAGCTATAGGATGTTATAATGCTGGGTTACGGCAATCAATTCACATAAAATCAAAACTCCAAAGAGGGGTGAAGATTTACGGCCTAAGCTTTGGGGGCTGAAAGAGATTAGAGAAGAACTGCCAAGGATTAGTAATCACCTCCAAATGCTTAATGATGCTACAGAAAGGTAGACCTTAGCAAAGAGATGAAGCGGAATACTAGCAAGAGAATATGTTCCTTGCTAAACTCATCAACCAAAGGTAAATGTTACCGTCATTCATGTTACTACTGATTCCCTTGACGAATAATCGAAGCAGGCTAACATCCTCCCAAGATCAGGCCAAAAGTTGGTCCAGAAGTCCAATTCATTGGCGGACCTGTGATGTAGCAGGTAAGTGCCCATGTTCCTTTCGCTTGGGCAGCCTGAGCTTCACAGGATAGCACCACGGTTTTGGATCAGATTACTAGCGTTAGGAAATCCAGATTTCACGGTCTGGTGGGCACAGAGATCATAAAGAAATAGAAATGGTGAGGGAAACTCAGCAATACGCACCAGAAAAAGAACCATGAGAATATTACAATCTATGAACGCATCAGCTACACTTCCCCAAATGATGAAGGAAGGAAACATGTGACTTGCCTGGTGGAATTGTCAGACTGCTAGGAGATCACTCGATAAGGGTGCATCAGAGGATTGCCTGGGCAACTTCAACTTGGGAGGGAGTCCATGACTTTCTCTGGGGAAAGTCCACCCATTTCACCATATCCACAAAACATAAGAGATAAAATCTTTGATAATCGTAATGGAAAGAGACTGGTGTGTAGAGGGAATGTAGTAGACCTTTCAAAGTTCGAGGAGAAAGTTAGAAACTGACAAGAAATCCAGAACAAGGAAAACTATCCTACCTGGAAATGGGGAGTGGTCAGACTGGTATGCGATGGCTCTGAAACACTGTGTGCATGGAGGTTGTCAGGACACCTTAGAATTCTGAGGCTGTTTATGAACATGTCACCCAAGATGGCCACATCTATACAGTCCGAAGTTTGGCCATTGTGTGGCTATAGATCGTCTTCCTTCTACATTCGTCACTTGATGGACACCACGTAGGCTTCCAAGTCTTGGATATTGGGAGTAAGGCTGTGGTGAACACAGTGGTGCATGGATCTCTGAGCATTAGTGTTTCCAAGTTCTTTGGATATATATGCCACAGAGGAATAGCTGGATCATATGGTAGATGGATTCTGAAAATTCTAAGGCAATTCCACAGCACTTTGGGTAGTGGCTGCACCTGATTACACTCCTCCCAGCAGTGAAGGAGGCTTCCCTTCTCTCCACCTCCTCTCCGAGACTTGTTCCCTGTCTTCATCCCTATAGCCATTCTGACCACAGTGAGCTGCTGTCTCATTGCCGTTCGTATTTGCATTGCCAAAGACTTAATGATGATGAACATGTTTTCATACAGACTGTTGGCCATCTTTTATCTTCCTGGGAGAAATAGCTGTTTCCATCTTCGGCCCAAGTTTTATGGGGATCGTTGTTTTTTTACTGTGGAGACATATGAGTTCATTGGACATTTTGACTAATCACCCCTTCTCCGATGTGTGGTTTGCAAACATCCACTTGCAGTTGTTGTGCTGTCTTTGCATTGAGTCGATGGAGTCATTGGCTGGGCAGAAGCTTCTGCATTGAATGGAGTCCCGCTTGTTTCTTGTTTCCTTTGTTGCCCTTGCCCAGTCACGCACGCTTCTTCCAAATAATTGGCTAAGCAAGATGGCAAATAGCAAACTACTTGCGTTTTCTCTTAGAAGTTGCACCGTTTCAAGTCTTCCATTCAAGGTCTTAATCCATTTCCAGGTGGTGTGTGTGGCTGGTGTCACCTTATGGTCTACTCTCATTGTGTTACATGTGGCTGTGCAGTCTTCCCAGCACCATTTCTTGTCGAGACTCTCCTTTCTCCGCTGTCTCCTCTTGGCTCCTTGGTCTAAAATGGGCTGTCCATATATGTGGGAGTTGACCTCTGGGCTCTCGATTCTGTTCCTTGTGTCTATGTCCCTCTTTTTGTGGCCAGCCTTTGCCGTTTCGGTATCTAGCAGTTCGTCCTAAATGTGGAAATTCGAAAATGTGGTACTTGCTGCCTTGCCTCAGGATTCCTTTGGCCGTTCCTGCTGCTTTGTTGCTGGATAAAACTTTAGGATTCTCTCTTCTATTTCTGTGCAAAAGATTGCTGAAACTTTGATGGGGCTTGCGTGGAATCCAGAGATTGCTTTATCTAGTACAGACGTTTCAAATGTGTTCGTTCTTCCATTCGAAGAGTGTGGAATAGACTTCCGTTTCCTTGTGTCTTCTTTAATTTCTTTGCACAAAGCTTTCCAGTTTGTTGGTCCTTGTTTGTCTCTTCTCCTTGTAAGTGAGCTCCTACGGTATTTGAGTTTCTCCCTGCGAGTTGTTTCAATTCCAATGAAACCCTCAGGAACCATCCTTCTGGTCACTAATGGCTGGATTCCCTACTTTGTTATGGCTCAGTGATATGCCATTGTGTTCATAAAGCCCAGCTTCCTTCTCCAATCTTCTTTCTCTATTCGTCCTTCTGCCTTGATGGGCATCAGGGCGGCTTCCCAGTCTTGGATAACGGGAGTAAGGCCAGGGTGAACACAGAGGTGCACATATATCAGTGCACGACTTTTTCCAAGGTCTTTGTATAAACACGCCACTGAATAATAGCTGGATCATATAGTAGATGGATTCTGACATGTTTGAGGCGATTCCACAGGGCTTTGCATCGTGGCTGCACCAGCTTACACTCACAGCAGCACTGTAGGAGTCTTCCCATCTCTGCAGCTCCTCTCTGACACTTATTTCCGGACTTTTTACCTATAGTCATTCTGACCACATTGAGCTGCTATCTCGCTGCCATTTGGATTTCAATTGCCCTGAGTCTTAATGATGATTAACATGTTTTCATACACCTGTTGACCATCTCTATCTCTTCTTGTTTGAAATCTCTGTTTCCACCTACTGCCCTGGTTTTAAAGGGCTTATTTTTTTTTCTCTTGTGGACCCATATGAGTTCACTGCATCTTTTGGCTATTCATCCGTTCACTGATGTGTGGTTTTCAAACATCCTCTCCCTGTGGTTGTACTGTCTTTGCATTGAGTCGATGGTTTCCTTGGCTGGGAAGCTTTTGCATTTGATGTAGTCCCACTTGTTTCTTGTTTCCTTTATTGCCCTTGCCCAGACAGAAAGGCTTCCTCCAAATAGGAGGCTAAGACAGATGACAAAGAGCAAGCTGCCAGCGTTTTCTTCCAGAAGTCTCATGGTTTCCAGTCTTACATTCAAGACATTAATCCATTTCGAGTTGGTGTTTGTGCCTGGTGTAACTCCGTGGTCTATTCTCCTTGTCTTAGGTGAGGCTCTGCAGTCTTCCCACCACCATTTATTGTAGAGACTTTCCTTCCTCCCCTTCTCCTCTTGGCGCCGTGGTCGAAAATGGGCTGTCCATATAGGTGTGCCTATACCTCTGGGCTCTTGATTCTGTTCCATGGTTCTGTGTGTCTGTTTTGCATCCCAGCCTGTACCGTTTCCATTCCTAGTTCTTCGTCCTCTATATTCAAATCAGAAAATGTGATACATTGAGCTTTGTTCTTTTTCCTCAGGATTCCTTTGGTTATTTGGGGCCTTTTGTTGCTAGATGTAAACTTTAGGATGCTCGCTTCTATCTCTGTGAGAAATATAGTTGCAACTTTGACTGGGATTTCATGTAATCTAGAGATTGCTTTAGCCGGTGTGGAGGTTTCCAGTGTGTTCATTCTTCCATTTCAAGAGCATGCAATATCCTTCCGCCTCCTTGTGTCTTCTCCCATTTTTCTTCTGCAAAGGTTTGCTAGTTTTCTGTTTACAGAGCTTTCACCTGTTGGGGTGAGGTTATTCGTAGGTATCTTATTATTCTTACTGGCATTTTTTTTGAGGTTCAATTTTCCTATTGATTGCAACTTTTAATTTGTTTCCATTTGACAGAAGTTTATTGCTGGGCTCACATCTGCTGGAAGTGCTCCTGTATTTGCTGAGGAAGAGTGGCCCTGTCTCATGTCGCTTCTCATCTGCCTCTACACTCCCTCCCACGCCTGCCCCAGAATGGCTGGACCAGCGGTGAGGAGGTCTGCCCCCAGGATTCCACCCAGCCAAGTGCAGGCTGCCGACCCAAAACCCGCGGACTTCCCCAGTTCCCCACTGCCCGACCCCCTTCAAGTTCCCTTGCAACCTGCAGTTGTGTGGAATGTGACTTAAATAGGCTACTTCAGCCCAATTCTGGCACTGAGTTGATGTAGACGGTTTGTATTTTTGCTCAACTGTGATGTCAGAGAATTTGTCATAATTGTGTCTCTGCTGTCCAGGCAAGCATCATGGACACAGTTTCAGAGCAGGTTTGGAGCAATCTCATACTCACCCTTTCAAGGTAGCCCAGGTTTTACCTCGCTGCAGCTTTTTGGTTTGTGACTTTCTGACTTTCAAAAGTTCAAGCAGAGTCTGTCTAAAGTCTGACATCTTTTGTTGTGGATTATTCAGGTGTTATTTGTGTTTGCATTCCCTTTTCTGAGCACATTTTGTTTTTCCATAGTATAATCATCATGGTCGTTCTCAGATTTCCCCCTTTGGTATGCTTGTCAGTCGGTTGTCCTTCATCCCAAGGTATCAATTTTCTATTTCTTTAAGCACCCTATGTTCTATAGACCTACGTGTGAGTGCTTTTCATTGTTGGGTGTTGTCTTTGAATTTACATGGTCCCGTGTAGCCATCTTTGCCATGCTAGCCTTGGTGAAGATGAGCACTGAGAACACGTGTTCATCTTGGTTGGTCTGACATTCTGAGATCTTAAACTCCAAATTCTAGGTAGGCATGGCAACCTCCTTCATGAACATAATGTATCCGAAACAAATTCGGCAAATCTGCTGAATTCCGCTCCAAATAAGATACTTTTCTGTCTCATTTCTGGATTTGGGAAGTTTCAATCTTGACCCCCATCCTTGAACGTTCCTCTAGATTATGTCTAGATACTGGCTTACTTTATTTCTATAGGGTGTGTTATTTGTTTGATTTACATCCTCAGCTCTGGCAAGTTTATTTTTCTATAAAGATAATTGTAATGTTCTAATTTTCAGCCAACCTATTTACATATGGTGTCAATACACGTCATCAATAATCATTCTACTCCAAGAGATACGGGGATAGAACTTCATTGGAGCCAAACTCTGCACACTAGCCTGTTATGGTGGCCCTCACAAAGCAACGAAGCCATCTGGAAAAGGGTGCTTCTCAGCACATTTCTGTAGCCCTGCCAAACAATGAGACATACGCAAAGCACGACGGGGGTCCATTCCTTCAAGGGTTCAAAGAGATGTCTTGTGACACATTAGCATGTACCCTTTGGAGCTCCGTAATGCCAGAGCTATGGAAAGTGATACTTCTCTTCAATGAATGCTAGTGGCATAGGAAAGGAAGCATCAATCATTCTCTACAATGTCCTCAGGAGATCACTCTTGATTTTGGATGATGATTAACGCAGAAGGAAAATGTAGGCCTGATAAGACCCAAGTCCAGCCTCTGGTTTCAAATCAAGTTTCAAGCTTGAATCTCCATGGCCTCCCCCTATACTTGAGTAGATCACAGTGGTCTCCACTCAGTGATTGTCCCTCTATTATTGTATCTTCACAATGACTTCTTTATTATCCCTTTAATCAGCGTCTATTCTATCTCTTCAAGTTTCACTGCCTGGTTTCTGTTTTTAAATTCTCTTCTGGGTATCTCTCCCTTGAGTATCAGTAGCCTAAGACAATCCTCGGACTATTAACATGAGGCCATCTTGGGTAACATGTTCACTGTGATGTCATAAACACCCTCAAACTTCTCAGTTGTCCTGGCATCTTACATGCACACAGCATTTCAGAGCGATCTCATACCAGTCTGACTACTCACGCTTTCCAGCTAGAATACTTTTCCATTTCCAAGATTTCTTGTCGGTTTCTAACTTTATCCTTCAACTTTTAAACGTCTAGTACATTCTCTCTAGACACTAGTTTCTTTACTTTAAGTTTATCCTGGGTTTTAGCTGTTACATTTTGAAGATATGGCCAAATGTGTAGACTTTCCCCAGAGAAAGTCCTGGAGTCTCTCCCAAGTTGAAGTTGCCCAGCCAATCCTCTGATGTGCAATGATCATGTCATCTCGTGCAGTCCGACAATTCCACCTATGCAGGTCACATCACTTCCTTCATTTTGTATTTAGAGAAGTGTACCAGATGTGTCATAGACTGCAATATTTTCATGTTTATTTCCTTGTGCGTATCTATACGGTATGCTCACAATTTCCATTTATTTTTGATCTCTGTCTGCACCATACCATGGTGATAGATTCAGAAATCTATCTTTCCTAATGTTACTAATCTGATCAGCACCCATCATTGAATCCATGAATCCCAGGTCGTCCACTAGGAACGTGGGCACTTACACACCAGAACACATGGCTGGACCTGAATTTTACTTTTGGACCAGTCTGTTGCCTGAACTTGGGAAGAAGCTGCCCTGCTGTGATTATTCGTGAAGGTAATTAGTAGTAACCTCACTCATGGTAACATTTTCCCTTGCTTCATGAGCTTAGCATGGAACACGTTCTCTTTGTTGTATTCCTCTTAATCTATTTGCTATTGTCTACCTTTGTGTATCATCATTAAGCATTTGGAGGAGATTCACAATCCTTGTAAGTTCATTTTCTCTAACGTCTTTCAGCCTCAAACGCTTCATGGTACAAATCTGCATGCCTTTTTGGAAGAGTATTGATTATGTGTTTTGAAACATATGTGAGGAAGTTGACTGAAAATTGAAACATTACACTTATATTTAAAGAAAAATAAACATGCCAGAGCTGAGGATGTAAATCAAACAACTAACAATCCCTACATAATTAAAGTAAAGCAGTCCTTAGACGTAATCTACTCTAACGATCAAGTTCGAGCCTTCCCAAATTCAGAAAAGAGACATGAAAATATCTTACCTGGAAAGAAGAATTCATCAGGTTTGTCTAATTTGTCTCAGAAACATTATGTCCATAAGTTGGTTGCCTGGACAAGCTAGCATTCGGAGTTTCTGATCTCAGAATGTCAAACCAACCAAGATGACGATGTGTTCTCAGTGCTCAGTTGGATCTAGGCTAGGGTAGCAAAGATTCCTTCTAGTGAACAATGGGAATTCAAAGACAATACATAACAATCACAAAAGCACTCATGCATCGGCCTACAGAACATATGGTGATTAAAGAAATACAAAATTAATAACTTGGAATGAAGGAGAATGGACTGATAAGCATACCTATGAGAGAGAGCTGAGAAAGAAAAAGACGATTGATGTGGATTAAGGATTGAAAATAGTCTTTTTGTCAGAGTTGTTGGTATTTGCATAGCATGCAGGCATTCAGCCTGGGTTTTCTAGTCATATAAGTTCACGTTGTCTGTTAAATTTGTCAACAAAATAATAGCTTTAAATGATGACCAGTTTTGTCTAATGCCTCATGAGGTTTCTGTAGGTAATCTGAACATAATTGTTGGAAACAAATGGTTTAAATACATAAAACTCATAAAAATGAGTATCAATAACTTTTATGGTCAGTATACTTGTTGAAAAAAAAACAGCTTCAAAATTCTTTTTGGTAACAATCTTGAGTTATGCCAAGTTAAGTTAAATGATAAAAATCTGAATATCTGGGTTGTTTTTGGATTGGATGTAACACAGAAACATTATTAATAAACATATCTAAGTTATCTACTTTTGGCTTCTTATTGAAGAGGCTAAAAGCGTTTGGGTGTATAAAAAGCATGCCTTGTGTTTTATTGTAAAGTGGCGTGTTTCTAAAGTTATGAAGTGTTTAGAATGGTGATATAAAAGTCGATTCATAACTGTTTGCCTTTTTAGTGTTTACTACGTCTGTTAAGGGTTAAAAGTTCTAATAAACCTATGGAATTAAAGCTACTGGAAATTACTAAGGAAAAGAGCTCATATTCAAGGAAGTTAAAGTCTACGCTTTCAGTAAAAAAGGTATAAAGAATGGAAATATTTTTGTTTGATGGGTTAAGAAAGATAAATGTGTCCTAATGTACTAGAAAGGAAAAAAGACAGAGTTTGGGACAAAATCTGAAACCAAAAAAGAAAGTTTTAGAAGGTTTGTGAAGGAGAAATTCTGAAAGGAGTTTTATGCCTGGTCACGTAGACTAAAGTAAGTTCAATTAAGTGAATGAGTTTGAATGTTAAAAATAAGTAGCAGAAATTCAAATTTGGTTTTCTATAAAAGGATAAATTTTCTTGAACCTTTGATCTGCTCTTGATAAGGAGGTAATGAAAGCTGTTCCTTTGAGTAAGTCTACCCAAGAGACAAATCTGTTTTGTGAAAATAATGACTGAGGTCAGTCAATATTTTTGACTCTTTCTGTTATCACTTTGAATAGATACCTGAGCATTGTTTCACAGTGAGTATTGTTTCCTGTTTGAAGAAGCATTTTAAAAACTTTTGATATGTTTTAACAAGCTTCTCCCTCAAAAATATTCAAATCCTAAATGAAGGCTATCTTTTCACATGGCAGACAGAAGAATGATTACTCTGAGGATTTTCAGAGGGCCCCTGAGACTTCTCAAAGAAATTTGCTCTCTCTTCCTATAAGGAAGAAAATACTAAACTAATTAGGCTTATTTGGTCTATTAAATTACATGGGAAACATTGGGAAATAAGTGATGATAGATCTTCTTAGGTGGTATTAGATGGGTAAATGTTATTAACATACATGTCTTAAAATTATATAGCATTCCTAGATTCTGATCTGTCCTGGTTATCAGTCATAAGTCCAATTATTATCTGGAAGTGTTATATGTCACAGGAGTAGCCAAGTTTCTTTGTCAATTGCCCTTTTGATTCCTTTGCAAATTTGCAGTTAGTTCTTGTTTTACTCTGCTGCTTTTTTCTTTAGCAAATATGTTTCAACTTCCGAGAAATTTCTGGAAAGGATTCTGACACAGAGGATCTAATCTACAGATTTCTGATAAACTTTCAGATTGTAAAACTAAACTGAGTAAGAAACTACAGAATTCTAACAGAAACTAAGCTCCTCGATCTGCTGACAGAAGATTCAGCTCAAGACTTGATTATACAGGACTGTGTGAACTGATGAGGATGATTATAAATTTTTAGGACTTCTGTTTGAAATATTGTTGAGTTTTGATGTGTTGTTTTGTTTTCTCATAATGAGGGAAATCTTTTTCTCTTTTCTCTTATGCTAACTATGACTTACAGCAATTTGGTGAAATTATACATTTATGACCAAACTGAAACTTTTATCTTTTTCTCCCTATCTTATCCCTCCAGAATTGGGAAACACTTTGTGACTGAGTATAGTTATTTGGTGGCAATATTTGTATAAGTTCCATAAGAATCTATTCTCCTTATAACAGGACACATTTGTTATACTACCAAGGCTTTGACTGGAATGTCATATTTGAAACATACAGGGTCAGGTATGACAAGACAGCATTTCAGGAACAAAGATTGGACTTTCTGGAATACAGCCACTTGGAAACATGGGCCTGGTACCTTGTTTACAGAGATTCTGGCAATCTCACCCGGTAAGTAAGGAAGCTTGCTTATCTGCCAGGTGTAAGGAACCTCCGAATATTTTGGGGGAACTCAAGGAGAACTCCACTCAAATCTGTAAGTACTACAGGCAAAATCTGATGACAAGTCCTTGGCTTGGCTTTTCTGGCCTCGAGAGGCCTTCACAGTTCAATCTGAGATTCGTCAGAAAAAATTCTAGCAAAGCAGATTTTAAAAAGCCTGTATGAGCAATTACTATTCTTGCTGCTATGTAAATAATTGGAGAAAGTTGTATTGAAACTGCACTTTATTTGAAAACCAGTGAATCCTAATTTGGCTATCTTTTGTAAAAATGAGGGTGATCTAAGAGACAAAAATTATGTTTCTGTAGAAGCCATAATAGGCATTCCTGGATACTAGATTCTAGCTGTTTTCTTTGGCAAGATTCATCTGTTACTAATCGTAATGTCTACTTGTTGCCATCTATGTCTGACACCTGGGAGTTCCCTGGCCATCATCAAACATTTTCCTTCAATACTACTGCCCAAATACTAACTAGATTTGCCTTGTCATAGGTGGATCCTAAACAACAAGTTCCAAATGTAAAGTCCCCAACTTATTGATACGCATAGGATGGACAATATCAAATTTGGTATGAATATATTTGGTTCACTCCTACTCGTGGTCAACTCAGTCAAAGGTCACTCTCTGTTGGGAACAAACCAATCACGCTTGTGATACATCGCCTATTAACACCTGACCGATGGGAAAAATTCGCTGTTATATGTGTTCTCATATCATAGGCTTAAAAAAATACTGATGGGCTTGGGACTGACTGGGATAGATGTCCCCGTACACATTGGTTAGCCCCTAATTGTGCTCAGTGGCTATGTGGCTCCAATTTACAGCCTTGGCTGCCACCTGGATGGATTGGATGATGCACCCTAGGCTTTGTCTGGATGCAAGGTACAACGAGATCTACTATATCTCCTCCTGCTAACCTACCCAACTTGCAGCAATGCTGAACCAGCTGTGTCTTCCACTGGTGTGACCATCTTTCCTCAATTTTCCTTCCCTCATTAGGAATCCAAAATGTCGTCTTGCACATGGAAGTCCTAAACAAATTTATTATGAAGGCATTGCATGACACTCAATATAGCACTTCACTGCTCAATTTAGAAGTATCCCAAATGTGAAAGGCAGTCCTCCAAATCCAAGTGGCACTGGATGTCTTGACAGCAGCACAAGAGCAGCACTGTGCCATTATAAAAACTGAATGTTGTGTCCATATTCTTGACTACCATCAAAATATTTCTGGCTTCCTATCCCCACCACCAAATTAAATCCATGTATTAACCCTAACTCTAAACGATTCGTTGAACTCCTAGTCCGGATCAGTTTTCTGTACTACTTCAAAACCTTATTCATTGGGTTAAACATACTGCTTGTATTTCTTGTGATAACTTATCTGTTTCGTTGTTTGTCTTCTGCATGTCAAAAATGTTTCACCTCGTGGACCACCTCTCGTCAAATGATTCTCTTGTCTCCAGAGGCTCTGTATACCTTGTCAGCCTTGAACACCATGGGTGAAGCCTTACGGTCCACTGAACTTCCTACCTGTGCCTATGGTCCCATTTAGGGACAGCTCTATAACCTTGTACAGCCAGAAGTAGTCACAGAAGACAGACCATCGTCCATATCCCCAAAGATTTCCGGTCCAAATGGGTTCAGGGGAGTTTATGATGTGGATTAAGCCGGCCCCAGCTAGAGAAACCCAAGGTGACCTGGCCTACATGCCAAACTATGTGACCAGCTGGATTTCTTTATGGTATGAATTAGGGCTGAGAAACCAGGGAGAGAAGCCCAGGGCATCATCACGTACATGCTGATCTATATTGCCAGATTCGTATCTAAAGTTATATGACCACACAATAACCAGACCCATTCTGCACTGAAATCATTTAAAGATATTTTACATCATCATTTCTTTTTCCAGTGAAAGTAAGTCATGTACCCATGCCTTATAAAATTCGCCATAACCCTTAACTCAGGGCAACAGCAGGAGCTCTGACTGCCCATGGGTCCTGTCCCCATGTTATCCCGTACTATTCTCTAAATAAAAGAGCACCAATGCCAGACCTTTAGATTCCAATAAATCTTTCATTCGAGTCTTCAGCTCGCCGAGCCCCTATCAATGATTATATCATGGAAAAGAAAAAACGGTTCAAGAAAATGGAAGGCACACAGAAATCCCACCTGAATAATGCACAATGAAAGACGTCAATTTTGGACATACTCTGAACGTTCTAAAATCAGAGAAAGTGACAACTCCAAAAACTGCATCGAAGGTCAAACCTAGGTTAACTGGGAAGGGTGATTTACAAGACTGCTAAAATCGGGCTCTGAAAACCTGTGTTGATGAAGTTTGCTGGAATAGCAGAGACACAATTCTGACGAATTCTCTGACATCACAGTGGAGAAGAAAAACAAACTGGGCTCATCTACACAGCGCCAGAGTTGGGCTCAAGTAGCATATTCAAGTCACATTCCACTCAACTGCAGGTTGCCAATGAAACATGAAAGGTGCCACCAGTGGCACAGTGGTGAGGTCTGCATGTTCTGGGTCGTCAGCCCTGGGCCGGACACGTGGTATCCTGGGTGTGAACCTCCTCACTGCTGGTCCAGCCGTTTACCGCCAGGCCTCCGAGGTAGTGTTGAAGCAGCTGGGAAATGATGTCAGACAGCATCACTCTTCCTCAGAAAATACAGCAGCATCGCCTGCAGATGTGAGCACACACCTAAACATATGCCAAAACAAAATCAATGAACAGATGCAAAGAACAGAAAAACTGAAACTCAAAGAAAAAAATGCCAGTAAGAACAAAAACATTTCTAGAAATAAGCTTAGCCAAACAGCTGCAAGCTATGGAAACTGAAAGCTAGCAAAGCTTTGGGGAAAGAAATTCCAGAAGACACAAGCAAACGGAAGGGTATTCCGTGCTCTAGGAATGTAAGTACTAAAACACTTGATACTTCCATAATGGATAAAGCAATCTCTGGATTCCATGCAATCCCAGTCAAAGTTGCAGAATCTTTCCCACAGAAATAGAAGAGAGAATCCTAAAGTCTCTATCCAGTGAAAAGGGACGCTGAATACCCAAAGGAATCCAGAGGGAAACAAGCAAAGCAGGACGTATCACACTTTGTGATTTCAACATGTAGGACGAAGTGCTAGGTACTGAAACGGCACAGTTTGGTCTCAAAAACAGGCAAACAGACCAAGGGAACAGAATCCAGAACCCAGAGTTCAACTCACACATATATGGACAGCACATTTGCAACGAGGAAGGCAAGAGGAGACAGTGGAGAAAGGAGAGACTAACAGAAACAGTGCTGGGAAGACTGCAGAGCCACATGTAACACAATGAGAGTAGACCATGACGTTACACCAGGCACACACACCATCTCGAAATGGATTAAAGCCTTCAATGGAAGTCTTGAGACCGTGAAACTTCTTGGTGGAAACGCAGGCAGCCTGCTCTTTACCATCTGGCTTAGCCACCTATTTGAAAGAAGCATGTGTGACTGGGCAAGGGAAACAAATGAAACAAGAAACAAACGGGATTCCATCCAATGCAGAACCTACTGTCCAGCCAAGGAAACCATCTACTGAATGCAAAGACAGCACAACAACAGGGAGAGGATGTTTCAAACCACACATCAGAGAAGGGCTGAATAGCCAAAACATCCAATGACCACACACGTCTCCACAAGAGAAAAATCAACAAGCCCATTAAAACCTGGGCAAAAGATGGAAACAGAAATTTACCCCAAGAAGACAGAAAGGTTGGGAAATAGCTATATAAACACATGTTCATCATCGTTAAGTCTAAGGCCAATGGAAATCCAAACGGCAATGAGATAATAGCTCACTGTGGTCAGAATGGCTACAAGGAACAAGAGAGGAAACAAGTGTTGGAGAGGAGGTGGAGAGAAGGGAAGAGTCCTGCAGAGCTTGTGGGAGTGTAAACCAGTGCAGGCACTACGTAAAGCCATGTGACATTACCTCAAAAATTTCAGAATCCGTCTACCATATGATCCAGCTATTCCTCTCCGTGTTTATCCAAAGACCTTGGAATCACTAAGGCATGGAGATCCCTGCACTGCTTTGTTCACCACAGCCTTACTCCCGATATCCAAGACTTGGAATCCTCCCTGGTGCCCATCAAGGGCTCTTGGAGAAGGAAGATGGGCTATATCCACACAATGGCATAGCACTCAGCTGTAAGAAAGTGTGCAGTCCAGCCATTTGTGACTCCAGAATGGCTACTGAGTGTACGGAGGTAACTGAAACAATCCCCAGGGAGAAAGTCAAATACCATAGGATCTCACTTACAAGGAGAAGGTTAAAACAAGGAGCAACAAACAGGTAGCATGTGACAGAGGATTGGTGGTTCCCAGAGGTAACAGGTGGCAGGGGACGGAGGGAGAAACAGTTGATTAGGCACAAGTGTCTGGTGTGGGCCTGTAATTAAGCTTAGAGTGGTCAAGATGACGTAGTATACACAGAAGTCTAAATATATGAGGATGTAAATCTGAAAGTTATAGGATGTTATAATGCAGGGTTCCGGAAACCAGTTCACATAAAATCAAAACTCCATAAAGGCAAGCAGGTTTATGGCATAAAGATTGCAGGCTGAAAGAGTTTAAAGAAGATGGGCTTCCATGGATTGATAATCACCATCAAATGCTTAATGATGCTACAGAAAGGTAGACCATTGCAAAGAGATGAAGAGGAGCACTACCAAGAGAACACGTTACATGCTAAGCTCATGAGAGAATGGAAAATGTAGCTGTCTATGATGTTACTACTAATAACCTTTATGAATAATCAAAGCAGGCGAACATCTTCCAAAGTTCAGTACAAAGGTTGGTTCAAAAGTCCTATTCAGGGTTGGCCCAGTGGTGTAGTGGGTAAGTGCCCATGTTTTGCTTGGGTGGCCTGGGCTTTGCTGGCCGGCATCACGGGTCCGGATCAGATTAGGAGCATTTGGAAATATAGATTTCAAGGTATGATGCAGACAGAGATCATGAAGAAGTAGAAGTTGTGAGGATACCTTATGAATACACACCAGAGAAAGAACCATGAGAATATCACAATCTATGAATGCATCAGGTACACTTCCCCACATGATGAAGGAAGTAAAACACGTGACCAGCCAAGGTGGAATTGCCAGAGTGCTATGAGATGACACGATCATTGTGCATCAGAGGATTGCTGGGAACATAAAGTTGGCAGGGACTCCAGGACTTTCTGTGGGGAAAGTCCACACATTTGGCCACATCCACAAATGATAAGAGATAAATCCCAGGACGATCTTAAAGGAAAGAAACCAGTGTCTAGAAGGAATGTAGTAGACCTTTCAAGGTTCGAGGAGAAAGTTAGAAACCGACAACAAGTCCAGAAAAAGGAAAACTGTCCTACCAGGAAAGGGAGAGTAGTCAGACTGGTATGAGATGGGTCTGAAACACTGTGTGCATGGAGGTTGTCAGGACAACTTAGAATTCTGAGGGTGTTTATGACATCATGGTGACCATGTCACCCAAGTTGGCTGAGGTTTCCAGCCCGAGGATAGGCCTAGGACAGTATATTCAAGTGACAGTTACCCAGAAACAGCTTTTCCAAACAGAATCCTGGCACAGAATCTTGAAGAGATCAAAGAGACGCTGATTCAAGAGTTGAGAAAGGAATCATTGGGAAGAAGCGATACTAGAGGGGCAAGCACTGAGAGGAGAACAGTGTCATCTACTCAAGTAGATGGGGAGACTGTGCTGATTCAAGCTTGCAACTTGTTTAGAAAAAAGAGGCTGGACCTGGGGCTTATCAGACCTACGTTGTCCTTCTGCCTTACTCATAATCCAAAGTCAAGAATGATCACTTGAGGACATTGAAGAGAAGAATCAAGACCTCCTTTTCTAGGCCCCTAGCATCTTGAAGACAAGTCTCTCTTTCCATAGCTCTGGCTTCACAGGGGTCCACTGGGTACATGCCAATGTGTCTCAAGAGATCTCATTGAAGCCTGGAAGGAATGGATCTCTGCCATGGTTGGCTATGTTTCTTGCTTTGGAAAGGCTCTAGATGTGTGCTAAAAAGCACCCTTTTCCAGAGGGCTTTGTTCCTTGGTGATGGCTGCCCTCCCAGGCTAGAGTGCTCAGTTGGGATCAATGAGATTCTCTCCCCCATCTCTTATCTTAGAAGGAGTATTGATTATGTGTTTCAAACTACATGTAAGGAGGTTGGCTGAAAAAGTAGAACATTTCCATTATATGTAAAGAAAAATAAACATGCCACAGCTGAGGATGTAACTCAAACAAATAAAAAACCCCTGTAGAAATAAAGTAAGAAACGATCTACACGTAATTTAGTGGAGCGTTCAGGGATGAGGGCTGAAGTACAAAACCACCCAAATCCAGAAAAGGGATGGAAGGATCTCCCCCCTGGAGAGAGGAATTCATCAGATTCATCTAATTTGTCTCGAAACCCTTGGGTCCTTGAAGGTGGTTGCCAGGACAACATGGAGTTTCTCATCTCACAATGTCAAACGAACCAAGATGACCACATGTACTCAGTGCTCAGTTGCACCTAGGCTAGCATAGCAAAGATTACTTCAAGTTACCAATAGAAATTCAAAGATAACACCAAACAATCACAAAAGCACTCACACACCAGCCTACAGAACATACAGTGATTAAAGAAATACAAAATTCCTAACTTGGAATGAAGGAGAATGCAATCATAAGCATGTCAAAGGGAGATAGCTCAGAAAGACCATGACAATTAGACTATGGAAAAGGAAACATGGTCCCAGAAAATGGAAGGCCAACAGAAATCACACCTCAATAATCCACAGTAAAAAACGTCAGTCTTTAGACAGACTCTGCTTGAATGTTGGAAAGTCTGAGAAAGTGACAACCCCAAAACCTGCAGTGAAGGTCAAACCTGGGCTAACTGAGAAGGGTGAGTTCTCAGGCTGCTCCAAACGGGCTCTGAAACCGTGTGTCCATGAAGCTTCCCGGGACAGCAGAGACAAAATTCTGACAAATCCTGTGAAATCACATTGCACCGGAAAAACAACCTGGCCTAGTCGACACAGGGCAAGAGTTGGGCTCAAGTAGCATATTCAAGTCACATTCCACTCAACTGCAGTTTGGCAATGGAACATGTAAATGGCCGGCCAGTGTTGCAGGGGTGAAGTCCACGTGTTCTTGGTCGGCTGGCCGCGGTCGGGAGCGTGGAATCCTGGGGTGATCCTCCCCATGGTGGTTACAGCCATCTGGGGCAGGCGTCCGAGGTAGTGTAGAGGCAGTTGGGAAACGACGTTAGACAGTGCCACTCATCCTCAGCAAGTACAGCAGCATTGTCAGCAGATGTGAGCATAGCAATAAACGTTTACCAAAACAGAACCAATTAAAAGGTGCAAAGAATAGAAATAATGAACCTCAAAAAGGGAAGCATGCCAGTAGGAGAAATAAGATATCTAAGACTATGCTTCGCCAAACAGATGCAAGCTATGTAAACTAAAACCTGGCAAATTTCTGCGGAAAGAAATTCCAGAAGACCTAAGGAAACGGAAGGCTATTTCACGCTCTTCAAATGGAAGAACTAATACACTTGAAATCTCCATACCCCATAAAGCAATCTGTGGATTCCATGCAATCCCACTCCAAGTTGCAGCAATCTTTCTCACAGAAATAGAGAGAGGATAGTAAAGCCTCTATCCAGCAGCAAAGGAATCTGAATACCAAAAGGAATCCTGAGGAAAACGAACAAAGCATGACATATCACACTGTCTGATTTCCTCATGTAGGACGGAGCGCAACGAACCGAAATGGCACAGTCTGGGTCCAAAAACAGGCACACAGACACATGGAACAGAATCGAGAGCCCAGACGTCAACTTACGTACATATGGGCAACCCATTTTCGACAAGGGAACCAAGAGGAGACAGCGGAGAAAGGAGAGTCTCGACAAGCAACGGTGCATGGAAGACTGCACAGCCACATGTAACACAATGAGAGTAGACCATGATGTTACACAAGGCACACACATCACCTCGAAATAGATTAAAGCCTTGAATGGAAGACTTGAAGCCGTGCAACTTCTAGGAGACAACCCAGGCAGCTTGCGCTTTGCCATCTGGCTTACCCACCTATTTGGAAGAAGCATGTTTGACTAGTCAAGGGCAACAAAGGAAACAAGAAACAAACGGGACTTCATACACTGCAGAAGCTTCTGCCCAGACAAGGAAACCATCAACTCAGTGCAAAGTCAGCACAACAACTGGGAGAGGATGTTTTCAAAACACACATCAGAGAAGGGGTTAAGAGCCAAAAGATCCAATGACCTCATATGCCTCCAAAAGAGAAAACACAACAAGCCCACTAAACCCTGGGCAGAAGATGCAAACAGAGATTTCTCCCCAGAAGATAGAAAGATGGCCAATAGGCTGTATGAAAACATGTTCCTCATCAGGAAGTCCCATGCCAGTGCAAATCCAAACTTCAATGAGATAGCAGCTTACTGTGGTCACAATGGCCCTAAGTAACAAGCCAGGAAACAAGTGTCTGAGAGGAGGTGGAGAGGAGTGAAGACTCCAGCACTGCGGATGGTAGTGTAAACCGATGCTGCCACTCCACAAAGCAGTGTGGACTTGCCTCAGAAATTTAAGATTCCATCTACCATATGATCCAGCTTTTCCTCGGTGGTGTATTTATCCAAAGAACTTGGAAACATCAATGCATAGAGATCCCTGCACCGCTGTGTTCACCACAGCCTTGCTCCTGATATCCAAGACTTGGAAGCTGCCCTGGTGCCCATCAAGGGACCAATGGAGAAGGAAGATGGGCTATAGCGACACAAGGGCATACTACTCAGCTATAAGTAAGGATGTAATCCAGCCATTTGTGACCTCCAGAATGGCTCCTGAGGGTCTTATGGGAAGTGAAACCAGTCACAGGGAGAAAGTCAAATCCCGTAGGTTCTCACTTACAAGGAGAACAGAAAAACATGGGCTAATGTACGGGTACCATGGGACAGTGGATTGGTGGTTCCCAAGGGGACAGGGGGGCGGAGGGAGGGTGAAAGAGAAGATTAGCCACAAGCATGTGGTTCAGGCCTGTAATGAGGCTTCTGGAGGGGAGGATGATATAACCTACACAGAAGTCTAAATCTCTGGGGGTGTAAATCTGAAAGCTACAGGATGTTATAACGCAGGGTTACAACAATAAACTAACATAAAATCCAAAATCCAGAAAGGCGTGTGGATTTACGGCATAAAGCTTTGGACTCTGAAAGAGATGAGAGAAGATAAACTTCCAAGTAGTGACAATCACTTCCAAATGCTTAATAGTGCTACAGAAAGGTAGACCATTGCAACGAGATGATGAGGAATACTACCAAGAGAACATGTTCCGTGCTAATCTCACGCACCAACGGAAAATGTTCCCGTCCATGATGTTGCTAGTAATGCCATTCACCCATAATCAAAGGAGGATAGCATCTTCCCAAGTTCAGGCCAATGATTGGCCCAAAAGTCCAATTCAGGGCCGGCCCTGTGGTGTAGGGGGTAAGTGCCCACGTTCCGCTTGGGCGGCCCGGGCTTCAGTGGTTCGCATCAGGTGTGGGGATCAGATTAGTAGCAATCGGAAATGTAGATTTCACGGTATGGTCCAGACAGAGACCATAAAGAAGTAGAAATTGTGAGGATGTGTTAGCAATATGCACCAGAAAAAGAAACATGAGGGTACTACAATGTGTGAACGCAGCTGGTACACTTGCCAAATGAAGAAGGAAGGAAAACTTGTAACCTCCCAAGGTGGACTTGTGAGAGTGCTATGAGATGAAACGATCATTGCGCAACAGAGGATTGCCTGGACAACCTCAACTTGGGAAGTACTCCAGGACTTTCTATGGGGAAGGTCCACCCATTTGGTCATAGCCACAAATTATGAGAGATGACCTAGGATAATCTTAAAGGAAAGAAATCGGTGTCTAGAGAGAATGTAGTACACCTTTCAAAGTTGGAGGATAAAGTTGGAAACCGACAAGAAATCCAGAAAAAGGAAAACTATCCTGCCTGGAAAAGGTGCGTGGTCAGACTTGTATGAGATGGCTCTGAAACATGGTGTGCAGGGAGGTTGTCAGGACAACTTGTAACTTTGAGGGTGTTGATGATATCACGGTGAACATGTCACCCAAGATCGCCGCATATTTCCAGTCGGAGCATTGGACTAGGCTAGGATATTCAAGTGAGAGATACCCAGAGACAGCTGCTACAAACAGAAACCGGGCACAGAATCTTGAAGAGATCAAAGAGACTATGATCCAAGGGATAAGAAAGGAATCATTGTGAAGAAGCGATAATAGAGGGACAAGCACCAAGAGGGGAACATTGTCATCTACTCAAGTAGATGGGGAGACCATGCTGATTCAAGCTTGAAACTTGATTGGAAACAAGAGGCCAGAGTTGGGGCTTATCAGACCGACATTGTCCTTCTGACTTAATCTTAATCCAAAGTCAAGAATGAAGTCTTCAGGACATCAAAGAGGAGAATCCATGCCTCCTTTCCTGGGCCCCTAGCATTCTTTGAGGAGAAGTCTCCCTTTCCATAGCTCTGGCATCATGGGGGCCCACTGGGTAGACGGTTATGTCTCACAAGAGTACTCTTTGAAGCCCTGAAGGCGTGGGCACCTGTCATGCTTGGGGTATGTCTCCTTGTTTGGAAGGGCTCCAGAAGTGTGCTGAAATGCACCCTTTTCCAGAGGGCTTCGTTCCTTTGTGAAGGCTGCCCTCCCAGGCTAGATTGCTCCATTGGACTCTAATGAAGTTCTCTCCCCCTATCTCTGACCCTAGAAGGAGTATTGATTATGTGTTTTGACACCTTATGTAAGGAGTTGGTGGAAAATTAGAACATTACAGTGACATTTAAAGAAAACTACACATGCCAGATCTGAGGATGTAAATCAAACAAATAAACCCTATAGAAATAAAGCAAGCCAGTATCTGGACGTAAGCTAGTGGAATGTTCAAGGATCAGGGCTCAAGTTAGAAACTTCCCAAATCCAGAAAAGAGACAGAAAAATCTGTTGCCTGGAGAGAGGAGTTCATCAGATTTGTCTAATTTGTCTCGGAAACATAATTTCCGTGAAGGTGGTTGCCAGGACACCCATGAATCTGGAGTTTCTGATCTCAGAATGTCAAACCATCCAAGAGGACCTGGTGTTCTCATTGCTCAGTTTGGCCTAGGCTAGGATAGCAGAGATTCCTTCAAGTGACAGATGGAAATTCCAAGACAACACCCAACAATCACGAAAGGACTCACACCTCGGCCTACAGAAAATATGGTGATTAAAAAAATACAAAATTAATAACTTGGCATGAAGGAGAACGGATTGATAAGCATATGTAGGGGAGATAGCTGAGAAAGACCATGATGATTAGACTATGGAAATGAAACCAAGGTCCCCGAAATGGAAGGCAAACTGAAATCACACCTGAATAATCCACTATGAAATATGTCATTCATTAGACAGACTCTGCTGGAATGTTTGAAAGTCCGAGAAATTCACAACCCCAAAAACTGCAGCGAAGGTCAAAGCTGGGCTACCTGGGAAGGGTGAGTTACGAGTTTGCTCCAAGCGGGCTATGAAAGCCGGTGTCCATGAAGCTTGCCGGGACAGCAGAGACACAATTCTGACAGATCCTCTGACATCACACTGGACCAGATAAACAAGCTGGCCTCATCTACACAGCGCCAGAGTTGGGTTCAAGTAGCATACTCGAGTCACCTTCCACTCAACTGCAGGCTGTCAATGGAACATGAAGGGGCCGGCCAGTGGTTCAACGGTGAAGTCCACACGCTCTGGGTCGGCAGCCAGCAGTGGCCGCATAGAATCCTGGCGTGAACCTCCTCACGGCTGGTCCAGCCACTCTGGGACATTCGTCCGAGGTAGTGTAGAGGCAGATGGGAAGAGACGTTAGACAGGGCCCTCTTCATCAGGAAATACAGGAGCATTGCCAACAGATGTGAGCACAGCAATAAACTTCTGCCTAAACAGAAGCAATTAAAAGTTACAAATGATAGAAAAACTTACCCTCAAAAAAAATAAAAGCATGCTTTAGAAGATTAAGGTATCTAGGAATAACCTGAGCCAAACAGGTGAAAGCTATGTAAACCGAGAAATAGCAAAGCTTTGAGGAAAGAAATTCCACAAGACACAAGGAACTAGAAGGGCATTCAGTGCTCTTGGAATGGAAGATGTAACACATTTGAAACGTCCGTACTGGATAAAGCAATCTCTGGATTCCATGCAATCCCAGTCAACGTTGCAGCAATCTTTCCCACAGAAATAGAAGAGGGAATCCTAATGTTTCTCTCCAGCAACAAAAGACCCTGAAGAACCAAAGGAATCCTGAGGAAAACAAAGAAATCATGACGTATCATCACAATGATTCCTTTCTTATCCCTTGAACCAGCGTGTCTTTGGTCGCTTCAAGATTCTGTGCCTGGTTTCTGTTTGTAAAAGCTGTTTCTGGGTATCTCTCACTTGACTATCCTAGCCTAGTCCAATGCTAGGACTGGAAACATGTGGCCATCTTGGGTGACATGTTCACCGCGATGTCATAAACACCCTCAGAATTCTAAGTTGTCCTGAAAACCTCCATGCACGCAGTGGTTCAGACCCATCTCATACCAGTCTGACTATTCCCCCTTTCCAGGTAGGATAGTTTTCCGTGTTCTGGATTTCTTGTCAGTTTCTAACTTTCTCCTCGAACTTTGAAAGGTCTACTATATACCCTCTGGACACCGGTTTCTTCCCTTAAAGATCATCCCTGGTTTTATCTCTCATCTTTTGTGGATATGGCCAATGGACTTTCCTCAGAGAACGTCCTGAACTCCATAAGAAGTTGATGTTGTCCAGGCAATCCCCTGATGCACAATGATCGTGTGATCTCCTAGCAGTGTGACAATTCCACCTTGGCATCTCACATGTTTTGTTTCCTTCATCATTTGGGCAAGTGTAGTTGACGCGTTCATAGATTGTAATATTCTCATGGTTCTTTTTCTGGTGAGTATTGATAAGGTCATCTCACACTTTCTACTTCTTTATGATCTCTGTGCCCACGAGACCATGAAATCTGGATTTCCTAATGCTAGTAATCTGATCCACACACGTGATGCTAGCCAATGAAGCCCCGGCCACCGACGCGGAACGTGGGCACTTACCTGCTGCAATACAGGGCAGGCCCTGAATTGGACTTTTGGACCAAACTTTGGCCTGAAATTGGGAAGATGTTGGCCTGCTTGGCTCATGCATGAAGGGAATCAGTAGTAACAACATGGAAGGTAGCATTTTCCGTTGGTTCATGAGTTTAGCACGGAAGATGTTCTCTTCCTAGTATTCCTCTTCATCTCTTTGCAAAGGTCTACCTTTCTGTAGCATCATTAAGCATTTTGAGGTGATTACCAATCCTTGGAAGGTCATCCTCTGTAATCTGTTTCAGCCTCCAAAGCTTTAGGCCGTAAATCTGCACCCCTTTTTGGAGTTTTGATTTTATGTGAATTGGTGGCCGTAACCCTGCATTATAACATCCTATATCTTTCACATTTACATCCTCACAGATTTAAAGTTCTGTGTAGGTTACATCATCTTCACCACCATAAGCCTAATTACAGGCCCTCACCACACACTTGTGCCTATTCAACTATGTCTCCCTCCGGGCCCAGGCTCCCATTCCCTCTGGGAACCACCAGTTCCATCTCACGTGATTCCAGCTTGTTTGTCCTTTTTTTTCTATATCTCTTTGTAACTTAGATCGCATGGTATTTGACCTTCTCCCTGGGCTTGTTTCAATTCCCCTCATACCCTCAGGAGCCATTCTGGTGGTCACAAATGACTGGACTGCATCCATTCCTACAGCTGAGTGCTATGCCATTGTGTGGATGTAGCCCATCTTCCTTCTCCATTCGTCCCTTGATGGGCACCAGGGCGGCTTACAAGTCTTGTATCTCGGGAGTAAGGCTGTGGTGAACACAGTGGTGCACGGATCTCTATGCATTAGTGTTTCCAAGTTCTATGGATAGACAAGCTGCTGAGGAATAGCTGGATCATATGGTAGAAATTTCTGAGGCAATTCCACACTGCTTTTCCTACTGGCTGCACCGGTTTACACTCCCACCAGTGGTGCAGGAGGCTTCCCTTGTCTCCACCTCCTCTCTGACACTTGTTTCCTGTCTTGTTCCTTATAGCCATTCTGACCACAGGGAGCTGTTATCCCATTGCCGTTTGGATTTGCACTGGCCTGAGAATTTATGATGGTGAACATGTTTTCATACAGCTGTTGCCCATCTTTCTCTCTTTGGGAGAAATCTCTGTTTCCATCTTTTGCCCAGGTTTTACTGGGTTTGTTGTTTTTCCTCTTGTGGAGACGTGTGAGGTTATTGGATCGTTTGGCTATTCAGCCCTTCTCTGATGTGTGGTTTGCAAACATCCACTGCCAGTTGCTGTGCAGTCTTTGCATTGACTTATGGTTTCCTTGGCTGGGCAGAACCTTCTGCGTTGGATAGAGTCCCGTTTGTTTCTTGTGTCCTTTCTTGCCCTTGCGCAGTCACACATGCTTCTTCCAAATAGGCAGCTAAGCCAGATGGTAAAGAGCACGCTGCCTGGGTTTTCTCCTAGAAGTTCCACGGACTCAAGTCTTCCATTCAAGGCTTTAATCCATTTCGAGGTGGTATGTGCCTCGTTTAACATCATGTCCTACTCTCATTTTGTTACCTGTGGTTGTGCAGTCTTCCAAGAAACATTTCTTCTCTAGACTTTCCTTTCTCCGCTGTCTTCTCTTGTCCCTCTGGTCGAAAATGAGCTGTCCATATTTGTGTGAGTAGACCTCTGCGCTCTTGATCGTGTTCTATTCGTCTGGGTGCCTGTTTTGGGGCCCAGACTGTGCTGTTTCAGTACCTAGTGCTTCGTCCTGTATGGTGAAATCAGAAGGGGGGATACGTCCAGCTTTGTTCATTTTCCTCAGGATTCCGTTGGCTATTCAGTGTCCCTTATGCCTGGATAGAGACTTTAGGATTCTCTCTTCTATTTCTGTGGGAAAAATTACTACAACTTTGACTGGGATTGCATGGAATCCAGAGATTGCTTTATCTGTTACGAACTTTTCAAATGTGTTAGTTCTTCCATTCCAAGAGTACGGTGTAGCCTTCCGTTTCCTTCTCTCTTCTGGAATTTATTTCCCAAAAGCTTTCTTCCCTTTCGTGTCACATAGCATGCACCCGTTTGGTTAAGTTCATTCATAGATATCTTATTCTTCTTACTGGTATGCTTCTGTTTTTGAGGTTCAGTATTTATGTTCTTTGCACCTTTTAATTGGTTCTGTTTTGGCAAATGTTTATGGCTGTGCTCACATCTGCTGACACTGCAGCTGTATTTGCTGAAGAAGAGTGGCCCTGTCTAACGTTGCTTCCCATATGCCTCTGCACTACCTCGGACGCCTGCCCCAGAATGGCTGGGCCAACGGTGAGGAGGCTCACCCCCAGGAATCCATGTGGCCTAGCACGGGCTTCCAACCCAGAATGCACGGACTTCACTGCTACAACACGGGCTGGCCCCTTTCATGTTCCATTGCCAACCTGCTGTTGAGTGAAATGTGAATTAAATATGCTACATAAGCCCAAATCTGGCCCTGTGTAGACTAGGCCTGGTTTTCTTTCCGGTCCACGGTGATGTCAAAGGATTTGTCAGAATTGTGTCTCTGCTGTCCCAGCAAGCTTCATGGACACAGGGTTTCAGAGCCCGCTTGGAGCAGTCTCATAACTCACCCTTCCCAGTTAGCCCAGGTTTGACTTTCATTGCAAGTTTTGGGGTTGTGACCTTCTCGGTCTTTCCAACGTTCAAGCATAGTCTGTCTAAAGACTGACGTATTGCACTGTGGATTATTCAGGTGTGATTTCTGTTGGGCTTCCATTTTCTGGGACCCTGTTTTCTTTTCCATAGTCTAATCGTCATGGTCTTTCTGAGGTATATCCCTTCGAGGTGCTTGTCAGTACATTCTCCTTCATTCCAAGTTAGGAATTTTATATTTCTTTAATCACCATATGTTCTGTAGGCCGATGTGTGAGTGCTTTCGTGATTCCTGGGTGTCGTCTTTGAATTTCCATCGGTCACTTGAGGGAGTCTTTGCTCTCTTAGTCTAGGTGCAACTGAGCCCTGAGTACACGTGGTCATCTGGGTTCGTTTGACATTGTGAGATGAGAAACTCCAGGTACGACGTTGTCCTGGCAACCACCTTCAGGAACCCAATGTTTCTGAAACAAATTAGATGAATCTGATGAATTCCTCTGTCCAGGTGAGATACCTTCTGTCTCTATTCTGGATTTGGGAAGTTTCAAACTTCACCATTGATGCTTGAACTTTCCACTAGATTATGGCTAGATACTGGCTTACTTTGTTTCTACAGGTTTTATGTGTTTGATTTACCTCCTCAGCTGTGGCGAGTTTATTTTTCTTTAAATATAATGGTAATGTTCTAATTTTCAGCAAACCTCCTTACGTGTGGTATCGAAACACGTAATCAATATTCCTTTTACGGCAAGAGAGGGTGGAGAGAATCTCATTGATCCCAACTGAACACTCTAGCCTGGGAGGGCAGCCTTCACAAAGGAACAAAGCCCTCTAGTAAAGGTGCTTTTCAGCACACTTCTAGAGCCCTTCCAAACCAAGCAACATACCCAAACATGGCAGGGGGCCATTCTTTCCAGGCTTCAATGAGATCTCTTGAGACACATTGGCATGTACCCAGTGGGCCCCCATGACTTGAGAGCCATGGAAAGGGAGACTTGTCTTCAAAGTTTGCTGAGGCCTAAGAAAGGTGGCCACGCTTCTTCTCGTCAATGTCCTCAAGTGATCATTCTTGACTTTGGATTATGAGTAAGGCAGAAGGACAATGTAGGTCTGATAAGCCCCAGGTCCGGCCTCTTTTTTCTGAACAAGTTTCAAGCTTGAATCAGCACAGTCTCCCCATCTACTTGAGTAGATGACACTGTTCTCCTCTCAGTGCTTGCCCCTCTAGTATCACTTCTTCCCAATGATTCCTTTCTCAACTCTTGAATCAGCGTCTCTTTGATCTCTTCAAGATTCTGTGCCAGGATTCTGTTTGGAAAAGCTGTTTCTGGGTAACTGTCACTTGAATATACTGTCCTAGGCCTATGATCGGGCTGGAAACCTCAGCCAACGTGGGTGACATGGTCACCATGATGTCATAAACACCCTCAGAATTCTAAGTTGTCCTGACAACCTCCATGCACACAGTGTCTCAGAGCGATCTCATGCCAGTCTGACTACTCTCCCTTTCCAGGTAGGACAGTTTTCCTTTTTCTGGACTTGTCGGTTTCTAACTTTCTCCTCGAACCTTGAAAGGTCTACTACATTCCTTCTAGACACTGGTTTCTTTCCTTTAAGATCGTCCTGGGATTTATCTCTTATCATTTGTGGATGTGGCCAAATGTGTGGACTTTCCCCACAGAAAGTCCTGGAGTCCCTGCCAACTTTATGTTCCCAGCAATCCTCTGATGCACAATGATCGTGTCATCTCATAGCACTCTGGCAATTCCACCTTGGCTGGTCACATGTTTTACTTCCTTCATCATGTGGGGAAGTGTACCTGATGCGTTCATAGATTGTGATATTCTCATGGTTCTTTTTCTGGTGTGTATTCATAACGTATCCTCACAATTTCTACTTCTTCATGATCTCTGTCTGCATCATACCTTGAAATCTATATTTCCAAATGCTCCTAATCTGATCCGGACCTGTGATGCCGGCCAGCAAAGCCCAGGCCACCCAAGCAGAACATGGGCACTTACCCGCTACACCACTGGGCCGACCCTGAATAGGACTTTTGAACCAACATTTGTACTGAACTTTGGAAGATGTTGGCCTGCTTTGATTATTCATAAAGGTTATTAGTTGTAACATCATAGACAGCTACATTTTCCGTTCTCTCATGAGCTTAGCATGTAACGTGTTCTCTTGGTAGTGTTCCTCTTCATCTCTTTCCAATGGTCTACCTTTCTGTAGCATCATTAAGCATTTGAAGATGATTATCAATCCATGGAAGCCCATCTTCTCTAAACTCTTTATGCCATAAACCTGCTTGCCTTTATGGAGTTTTGATTTTATGTGAACTGGTTTCCGGAACCCTGCATTATAACATCCTATAACTTTCAGATTTACATCCTCATATATTTAGACTTCTGTGTATGCTACGTCATCTTGACCACTCTAACATTAATTACAGGCCCACACCAGACACTTGTGCCTAATCAACTGTTTCTCCCTCCGTCCCCTGCCACCTGTTACCTCTGGGAACCACCAATCCCCTGTCACATGCTACCTGTTTGTTGCTCCTTGTTTTAACCTTCTCCTTGTAAGTGAGATCCTATGGTATTTGACTTTCTCCCTGGGGATTGTTTCAGTTACCTTCGTACACTCAGTAGCCATTCTGGTGTCACAAATGGTTGGACTGCACCCTTTCTTACAGCTGAGTGCTATGCCATTGTGTGGATATAGCCCACCTTCCTTCTCCATGGGTCCCTTGATGGGCACCAGAGGAACTTCCATGTCTTGCATATCGGGAGGAAGGCTGTGGTGAACACAGCGCTGCACGGATCTCTGTGCAGTAGTGTTCCCAATTTCTTTGGATAAACATGCTGCAGAGGAATAGCTGGACCATATGGTAGATGTATTTTGAAATTTCTGAGGCAATTCCACAAGGCTATGCCTAGTGCCTTCACTGGTTTTCACTCCCACCAGCGGTGCAGAACTCTTCCCATCTCTCCGCCTCCCCTCCGACACTTGTTGTTTCCTGTCTTGTTCTTTATAGCCATTCTGACCACAGTGAGCTGCTATCTCATTGCCATTTGGATTTGCATTGGCCTTAGACTCAATGATGATGAACATGAGTTCATAAAGCTGTTGGCAACCTTTTTGTCTTCTTGGTGTAAATCTCTGTTTCCATCTTTTGCCCAGGTTTTAATGGGCTTGTTGTTTTTTCTCTTGTCGAGACGTGTGAGGTCATTGGATCTTTTGGCTATTCAGCCTTTCTCTGATGTGCGGTTTGAAATATTCTCTTCCTGCTGTTGTGCTGTCCTTGCATTGAGTCGACGGTTTCCTTGGCTGGACAGAACCTACTGCATTGGATGGAGTCCCGTTTGTTTCTTGTTTCCATTGTTGACCTTGACTAGTCACACATGCTTCTTCCAAATAGGCGGCAACGCCAGAGGGCAAAGAGCAAGCTCCCTGGGTTTTATTCTAGAAGTTTCACGGTTTCAAGTCTTAAGTTGAAGGGGGTAATCCATTTCGAGGTGGGGTGTGTGCCTGGTGTAACATCATGGTCTACTCTCATTGTGTTACAAGTGGCTGTGCAGGCTTCCCAGCACCGTTTCTTTTAGAGACTCACCTTTCTCCACTGTCTCCTCTTGCCTTCCTCGTTGCAAATGAGTTGTTCATATATGGGTGAGTTGACCTCTGGGCTCTGGATTCTGTTCCATTGGGCTGTGTGCCTGTTTTTGGGAGCAGGCTATGTTTCGGTACCTAGCTCTTCGTCCTACATGTTGGAATCAGAAAGTGTTTTACATCCTGCTTTGTTCGTCCTGCTTTTTTCCTCAGGATTCCTTTGGGTTTTCAGGGTTCTTGTTGCTGTATAGAGACTTTAGGATTCTCTCTTCTATTTCCGTGGGAAAGTTTGCTGCAACTTTGACTGGGATTGCATGGAATCTAGAGATTGATTTATCCTTTACGGCCATTTCAGTTGTTTTAGTTCTTACATTCCTAGAGCATGGAATACCCTTCCGTTTGCTTGTGTCTTCTGGAATTGCTTTCGCCAAAGCTTTGCTAGTTTTCGGTTTCCATTGCTTGCACCTGTTTGTCTAAGCTAATTCCTAGAAATCCTATTGTTCTTACGTGCATGTTTTTTCTTTCTGAGGTTCAGTTTTTCTATCCTATGCAACTTTTCATTGGTTTTGTTTTGGCAGATGTTCATGGCTGTGCTCACATCTGCTGGCGATGATGCTGTACTTTCTGAGGAAGATTGACACTGTCTGACGTTGCTTCCCATCTGCTTCTACACTACCTCAGACGCCTGCCCCAGAATGGCTGGACCAGCTGTGATGAGGTTCACCCCCAGGATTCCGCATGGCCTGCCCGGGGCTGCTGACCACAACATGCAGTGTTCACCACTACACCACTGGCCGGCACCTTTCATGTTCCATTGGCAACCTGCAGTTGAGTGGAATGTGACTTGAATGGGCTACTTGGGCCAAATGTGGCACTGTGTAGATGAGGCCAGTTTATTTTTCTTCTCCACTGTGATGTCAGAAGATTTGTCAGAATTCTGTCTCTGCTGTCCTGGCACACTTCATTGACACAGGTGTTCAGAGCCCGATGTTAGCAGTGTGATAACTCACCTTTACCAATTAGCCTAAGTTTGACATTTGCTCCAGTTTTTGTGGATGTGACTTTCTCTGACTTTCGAACGTTCAGAGTATGACTAAAACTTAATTGTTTCATTGTGGATTATTCAGATGTGATTTCTGTGTGCCTTCCATTTTCTGTGACCGTTTTCTCTTTTCCATGGTATAATTGTTGATATGGGCTCGGCGAGCTGAAGACTCAAATATAAGATTTCTTGGACTCTCAAGGTCTGGCATTGGTGCTCTTTTATTTAGAGAATAGTACGGAATGGCATGGGGACAGGACCCATGGGCAGTGAAGAGCTGCTGCTGCTCCCTGGGGAAGGGACCCATGAGCAGTCAGAGCTCCTGCTGCATCTCTCATTTGAGGGTTTGTGATAATTTTATAAGGCATGGGTACATGACTTGTTTTTACTGGAAAAAGAAATGATGATGTTCAATGTCTTTAAATGATTTCAGTGCAGATGGGGTCTGGTTATTGTGCGGTCATATAACTTTAGATACGAATCTGCCCATATATATTACCATGTAGGTTAGTATGCCCTGAGATGCTCTGCATGGGACAGCCCTAATTCATATCAACAAAAACTCCACCGGGTCATATAGATTGGCATGTAGGCCAGGTCACCTTGGGCTTTTCTAGCTGGAGCAGACTCAATCCACGACATAAACCTCCTCGAACACATTTGGACCAGAAATATTTGGGGATATGGACGATGTTCACTCTTCTGTAAATGCTTCTGGCTGTACAATGTTGTAGAGGTGTCCCTTAATGGGGCCATAGGCACAGGTAGAAGTTCAGTGGACCAGAAGTCTTCACCTGTGGAGTCCAAGGCTAAGTTATACAGAGCCCCTGGAGAGGAGAGAATCATTTGACGAGATGTGCTCCAAGAGGTGAAATATTTTGGCATGCAGAAGTCAAACAACGAAATAGACAACAAACTACAAGTAGAAATACAAGCAGTATGTTTAACCCAATGAATAAGGTTTTGAAGTAGTGCAGAAACCTGGTACTGACTGGGAGTTCAACCAATCGTTTAGAGTTAGGGTTGGTCAGACATGGATTTAATTTGGTGGCTGGGATAGGAAGCCATAAATATTTTGACGGTAGTCAAGAATATAGGCAAAACATTCAGTTTTTATAATGGCACAGGTGCCCCCTTGTGCTGCTGTCAAGACATCCAGTGCCATTTGGATTTGGAGGACTGCCTTACACATTTGGGATACTTCTAAATTGAGCAGCGAAATGCTATATTGTGCGTCATTTAATGCCTTCCTACTGAATTTGATTAGGACTTCCATGTGGAAGACAGCATTTTCAATTCCTAATTGGTGAAGGATAATTGAGTAAAGATGGAAATACCAGTGGAAGACACAGCTGGTCCAGCGCTGTTGCAGTTGGGTAGGTTAGCAGGAGGAGATATAGTAAATGTAGTTCTACCTTGCATGCAGACAAAGCCTAGGGTGCATCATCCAATCCATCCAGGTGGCAGCCAAGGCCATAAATTGGACCCACATCAACACTGAGCACCATTAGGGGCTAACCAAAACGTGCTGGGCCGTCTATCCCAGTCAGTCCCAGACCAGTCAGTATTTTTTTAAGGCTATGATACGAGAACACAAATAACAGGGAATTTTCCCCATAAGTCGAGTGCTATTAGGCCATGTATCACAGGTGTGATTGGTTTGTTCCCAACAGAGAGTGATCTTTTACTGGGTTGACCACTAGTAGGAGTGAACCAAATATATTCATTCCAAATTTGATATGGTCCATCCTGTGTCTTGATAAGCTGGGGACTTTAAATTTGGAACATGTTGTTTAGGATCCACCTGTGACAAAGCAAATGTATTTAGTATTCGGGCAGTAGTATTGAAGGAAAATGTTTGATGGTGGCCAGGGAACTCCCAGGTGTCAGAGATAGATGGCCACAAGGAGACATTATGATTAGCAATAGATGAATCTTGTAAAAGAAAACAGCTAGAATCTAATATCCAGGAATACCTACTATAGCTTCTACATAAACGTATTTTTTCTCTCTTAAATCACCCTCATTTTTACAAAAGATAGCCAAATTAGGATGAACTGGTTTGCAAATAAAGTGTAGCTTCAATACAACTTGCTCCAATTATTTACATAAGAGGAACAAGAATAGTAATTGCTTATACAGGCTTTTTAAAATCTGCTTTGCTGGACTTTTTTATGAGGAATCTCAGATTCAACTGTGAAGGTCTTTCAAGGCCAGAAAAGCCAAGCCAAGGACTTGCCATCAGATTTGGCCTGCAGTACTTACAGATTTGAGTGGTGTTCTCTTTGAGGTCCCCCAAAATATTCGGAGTTCCTTACACCTGTCAGATAAGCAAGCTTCCTTACTTACTGGGTAAGATTGCCAGAATCTCTGTAAACAAGGTACCAGGCCAGTGTTTCCAAGTGGCTGTATTCCAGAAAGTCCAATCTTTGTTCCTGAAATGCTGTCTTGTCATATCTGAGCCTGTGTGTTTCAAATATGACATTCCACTCAAAGCCTTGGTAGTATAACAAATGTGTCCTGTTATAAGGAGAACAGATTCTTATGGAACTTATGCAAATATTGCCACTACATAACCATACTCGGTCACAAAGGGTTTCCCAATTCCAGAGGGATAAGGTAGGGAGAAAAAGATAAATGTTTCAGTTTTTCTTATAAAGGCATAATTTCACCAAACAGCTGTAAGTCAAAGTTAGCATAAGAGAAAAGAAAAAATATTTCCTTCATTGTGAGAAAACAAAACAACACATCAAAACTCAACAATATTTCAAACAGATGTCCTAAAAAATTATAATCATCCTCATCAGTTCACACAGTCCTGTATAATCAACTCTTGAGCTGAATCTTCTGTCAGCAGATTGATGAGCTTAGTTTCTGTTAGAATTCTGGCATTTCTTACTGAGTTCAGTTTTACAATCTGAAAGTTTGTCAGAAACGTGTAGTTTAGAACCTCTGTGTCAGAATCCTTTCCAGGAATTTCTTGGAAGATGAAAGATATTTGCAAAAGAAAAAAGCATCAGAGTAAAACAACAGCTATCTGCAAATGGACAAAGGACTCCAAACGGCAACTGCCAAAGAAACTTGGCTACTTCTGTGACATATAACACTTCCAGATAATAATTGGACTTATGACTGATAACCAGGACAGATCGGAATCTTAAGAATGCCATATAATTTTAAGACATCTATATTAATAACATTTACCCATCTAATACCACCTAAGAAAGTCTATCTTCACTTATTTCCCAATGTTTTCCATGTAATTTAATAGACCAAATAAGCCTAATTAGTTTGGTATTTTCCTCCTTATAGGAAGAGAGAGAAAATTTCTTTGAGAAGACTCAGGGGGCCTCTGAAAATCCTCAGAGTAATTTTTCTTCTGTCTACCAGGTCAAAAGAAAGCCTTCGTTCAGGATTTGAATATTTTTCAGGGAGAAACTTGTCAAAACATATCAAAAGTTTTTAAAGTGCTTCTTCAAATAGGAAACAACAATCACTGTGAAACAATGCTCAGCTATCTATTCAAAGTGATAACAGAAAGAGTGAAAAATCTTAAGAGTGATCTCAGTCATTATTTTCACAAAACAGATTTGTCTCTTAGGTAGAATTACTGAAAGGAATAGCTTTTATAACCTCTTTATCAAGAGCAGATCAAAAGTTCAAGAAAAAGTATCCTTTCAGAGAAAACCAAATTTGAATTTCTGCACCTACTTATTTTTAACATTCAAACTCATGCACTTAATTGAACTTACTTTAGTCTACTTGACCAGGCATAAAACTCCTTTCAGAATTTCTCCTTCATAAGCATTCTACAACTTTGTCCCAAAGTCTTTCTTTTTCCTTTCTAGTACATCAGGACAAATTTATCTTTCTTAACCTATCAAACAAAAATATTTCCATTCTTTATACCTTTTTTACTGAAAACATCCATTTTAACTTCCTTGAATACACAGCTCTTTTACTTATTAATTTCCAGTAGCTTTAATTCCATAGGTTAATTAGAACATTTAAACCTTAACAGACCTAGTAAACACTAAAAATGTAAACAATTATGAATTGTCTTTTATATCAGCATTCTAAACACTTCATAAATTTAGAAACGTGGTACTTTACAACAAAACACAAGGCATGCTTCTTAATACGCCCAAACGCTTTTAGCCTCTTCACTCAGAAGCCAAAATCAGATAACTTAGCTATGTTTATTAATAATGTTTCAGTGTTTCATCCTATCCATAAATGACCCAGATATTCATCTTTTTATCATTTAACTTAACTTGGCAAAACTCAAGATTGTTACCAAAAAGAATTTCGAAGCTGTTTTTTTCCCCAAGTATACAGACTGTAAAAGTTATTGTGAGTTTTATGTATTTAAACCATTTTTTCCGACAATTATGTTCAGATTACCTACAGAAACCTCATGAGGCATTTGAAAAAACTGGTCATCGTTTACAGCTATTATTTTGCTGACAAATTTAACAGACAACGTGAGATTATGTGACTAGTAAACCCAGGATGAATGCCTGCATACTATGCAAATACCGACAACTCTGACAAGAAGACTATTTTCAATCAAACCAACAAACTTAAACAAGTTTTCATTTACCACAGGTTAATTCACATCACGTTTACTTTGAAAGGCACTGAGTTAATTTCTACTACATTTAGAATTTAAGTAAGCACTTACTTTAAGCCAACTAAACAGAGATCTTAATTTTGGCCATAGCATCCAGGATAAAAGTATCACACCTATAACATACACATAGCCACACATACAGAGAGACTGTACAACCATCGTTTTAAAAACTACTGCTGTGAGTCAGGAACAATAATATTAAGCTCACAAGTTATGAATCCAAACTTTGTTTTGAGCCTTTTTACTAATACTTATGGAGAAGACCTTTCACATGCTAGACTTTTGGCAAAGGCACACTTATGTTCATTTTCCTTTCCCTTCCTTTTTTGTTTTTCAGTCTTAAGAATGAGTGATGGACTGGACAGTAGTTCCTGGAGAGGGAGCATGATAATCTTTTTCATGATAAAGGAACTAGGTGGAATCTGAACTGCCTCTAGAGCTGTCTTTCCAGTCTTGCAAGGATTTTGTAAGGACAGTTGCTCTTTATTTCCCAGAAACTGGACTGTAACTTGAAGGTCCTTTTAGGTTGATCCACCTGTCCAACTGCACCAGAAAGGCACAGAGATACCTCGCAAATTTTCTCCTAGTTGGAGTTTCTGGGGCATCACCATACAATTGAAAGTGTTTCTAATTAGTTAGAAGGATTCTGAGTGGTGAGTCTCTTGGGATGCTTACGGCATTCCCCATGGCAGTAAAGCCAGTGTCTGACTGACAGTGGACTGGAAAAGGGTGCAGTGCCCACAGAAGCCGGGAACTGGCTGGAGGTCAGGGCTCCCAGCAGCCGGGTTGAGAGTTAAGTCCCTTGCAAAATGTTTTCAAGTTTTTCGATTTTACAGAAGGTCCAGGTTCTGGTCAGGTTCAGCCTGAACTTAAGCTCGACTTGGTAACAACAGACTACATGATGAGCAAAACAAAGAAAGGAAAAGAAGACACCAGACCTCACCTTCATGACCACTCCCAGAGGGTTATCAAGATAAGAGTCACACAACAGTTCCCATGCTGGGGCACACTACCCTAGCACGACAGTTCACAGAATAAATCACAGGTCTGCTACCCTCATAGCCAACTCAGTAGGTGACTAAAATCCTCAATCAGTCATCTGGAAAAAAGGGCACCCTACTTGGTGTTGCCGTGGTGATCAGGGTAGAAAGCCAAAGTTGGAGCTCCCAGGCGTGGAGGCCTTGACTCTTCAAAGATTCTTCTGTTTTCCGGTTGCAAAGCTAAAAAGGAGAAGAAAATGGCCCGTGTAACTCTAACAAAGATGAAAGAGACACGTCCATTTCCTTGAAAATCCCCTGTGAACCTAGGGCAGCATCCCACCTGTCGTTCCTAATGTGGGGTTCCTATAGCAATGGGTGATGGGGAAGTCCACCAGCATTGCATCCCTTGTGTACCTTCCCTCAGATGCCTGGCAGTAACAGGTGCCTGGTGAACATCTTTCCTATTCTGCCTGGCAGCAATAGATGCCTGGTGAATGGTCCCTGAGAGAAAAGGAGAAGTTTAAGAGAGAACAGGATAGAGAAAAATAGTGAGGAATTTTCCGCCGCTTTGGGGGACATTCTACCCAATTGCGTGTTGGAGCCATTCTCCGAGAAGGGTTTTCCATACTCAACCAAAGGTTAGACTTTCTTACTTGCCTTGAACTGGAGTCCCAATTGGGACATTCACACAGTTCAGAGCATGGTCAGGTGCCATGGGAGGTATCTGAATACAGCCTGAGGAAAAGAAAACTTCCACAGGAGTCTTGCAGATTCCCAACCATCCTAATGACTTAAGTGGCCAACCCGTGCCCACGTAAAATTTATATATTAGAGATAGAGTCAGGAAGGAACGGATTAATTCATTCTACATCGCCCTTAGGCTTAAGGTACTGATTCTCTTCAAGCCGAATGCCATGATTTGCCCCACAGCGTAGCCATGGGCAGCAAACATGGATTCATACAGCTATCCAAGAAAGTTCCTGATGGAGAAGTGAATTTAGATCCATCCTCGAAAAGGAGAGAGGCACAAGGAAGAAAAGGGCATTTACCAGAAGTCAAGCTCACAAACTGATGAAGCAAAATCCCCGTAAGGGCCACAAGATATGATGCGAGGTTGGCGAACTGAAAAGTCAAAAGAAAGATTTGTTGGACTCTCAAGGTCTGGCAGTGATGCTCTTTTATTTAGACAACGGTACAGGATAGCATGGGGACAGGAGCTATGGGCAGTGAAGAGCTTCAGACATGGGGACAGGACCCATGGGCACTAAAGAGTTGCTGCATGGGGACAGGACCCATGGGCAGTCACAGCTCCTGCTGCTGCCCTGAGTACAGGGTAAGTGCTAATTTTATAAGCATAGTTACGTGACTTACTTTTGCTGGAAAAAGAAAAGATGATGTAAAATGTCATGAAATGATTCCAGTTCAATTGGGGTCTGGTTATTGTGTGATCGGATAAAGTTAGATACGAATCTGGCCATATAGATAGGCATGTAGGTGAGCATGACCTGGGCTTCTCTCACTGGGGCACCTCTAATTCATACCAAAAAATGATTCACCGCGTCATGTAGTTTGGCATGTAGGCCAGGTAACCTTGGGCTTTTCGAGCTGGGGCAACCTTAATCCACATCAATCGTCATGGGCTTTCTCAGCTATCTCTGATAGATATGCTTATCTGTCCGTTCTCCTTCATTCAAGTTATTAATTTTGTATTTCTTTCATCACCATATGTTCTCCAGCCTGATGTATGAGTGATTTCCTGATTGCTGGGTATTGTCTTTGAATTTCAATCGTTCACTTGAAGGAATCTTTGCTAAGCTAGCCTACGTCCAACCGAGCACTGAGAACACGTGGTCATGTTTGTTGGTTTGACATTCTGAGATCAGAAACTCCAAATTGTAGGTTGTCCTGGCAACCACCTTATGGACATAATGTTTCTGAGACAAATTAGACAAATCTGATGAATTCCTGTCTCCAGGTAAGATATTTTTATGTCTCTTTTCTGAATTTTGGAAGGCTCGAACTTGAGTCCTGATCCCTGATCGTTTGGGTAGATTATGTCTAGATACTGGTTTACTTTATTTCTGTAGGATTTGTTAGTTGTTTGATTTACATCCTCTGCTCTGGCATGTTTATTTGTCATTAAATATAAGTGTAATGTTGCAATTTTCAGCCAACTTCCTCATTATGGTGTCAAAACACATAATCAATACTCTTCTATGGCAATACATTGGGGGAGAGAATTGCACTGGGGCCACTGAGCATTCTAGCTTTGGATAGCAGCCTTCACTTTGGATGTGAGTTTCCCAGAGGGAAAGAAAAAATCCAAAAAGGCATGCAGATTTGTGGCAAAAAGCTTTTGAGGCTGAAAGACATTAGAGAAAATAAACTTCCAAGGATTGCGAATCTCCTCCAAATGCTTAATGATGATACAGAAAGGTAGACCATTTCAAATAGATTAAGAGGACTACTATGAAGAGAACGTGTTCCGTGCTCAACTCATGAACCAAGGGAAAATGTTACCGTCTATGAGGTTACTACTAATTACATTCATGAATAATCACAGCAGGCCAGCTTCTTCCCAAGTTCAGGCAAAAAATTGGTCCCAAAGTAAAATTCAGGGCCAGCCATGTGTTCTGGTGTGTAAGAGTCCATGTTACTAGTGGGCGGCCTGGGATTCATGGATTCGTATGACACGTACGGATCACATTAGTAACATTAGGAAAGATAGGTTTCATGGTATGGTGCAGACAGAGATTATAAATAAGTGGAAATTGTGAGCATACCTTATAGATATGCACCAGGAAAAAAACAAGAAAATACTGGAATCTATGACACATCTGGTACACTTCCCTAAATACAGAGGGAAGAAAGTGATGTGACCTGCATAGGTGGAATTGTCAGCCTGCACGAGATGCCACGATCATTGCACGTCAGAGGATTGCCTGGGCAGCTTCCACTTGGGAGGGACTCCAAGACTTTCACTGGGGAAAGTCTAAACACTCGGCCATATCCACAAAATGTAACAGATAAAACCCAGGATAAACTTAAAATAAAGTAACCAGTGTCTAGAGAGAATGTACTAGACATTTAAAAGTTCAAGGATAAAGTTAGAAACCGACAAGAAATCCAGGAAATGGAAAGGGTGAGTGCCAGACTGGTATGAGATGGCTCTGAAACACTGTGTGCAAGGAAGACGCCGGGACAACTTAGAAGTTTGAGGGTGTTTATGACACCACAGTGAACCTGTCACCCAAGATGCCCTCATCTTTATAGTCTGAGGATTATCCTGGGATACGATACTCAAGTGAGAGATACCCAGAAAAGAATTTAAAAACAGAAACCAAGCACTGAAACTTGAAGAGATAGAATAGACGTTGATTAAATGGGTAAGAAAGAAGTCATCGTGATGAAGCAATAATACAGGGACAAGCACTGAGTGGAGACCATTGTCATCTACTCAAGTATATGGCGAGGCCATGCTGATTCAAGCCTGAAACTTGATTTGAAACCAGAGGCTGGACTTGGGGCTTATCAGACGTACAAATTCTCCTGCCTTAATCATAATCCAAAATCAAGAATGGTGTCCTGAGGACATTGTAGAGAAGGATTGATGCCTCCTTTCCTTTGCCTCTAGCATTAATTGAGGAGAAGTCTCACTTTCCATAGCTCTGGCATTACGGAGGCCAACTGGGTACATGCTAATGTGTCACAATACATCTCTTGGAACCCATGAAGGAATGGAACCCCGTCATGCTTCTAGTATGCCTCATTTTTTGGCAGGGCGCCAGAAGTGCACTGAGACACACCCTTTTCCAGATGGCTTCGTTGTTTTGTGAGGGCTGCACTGCCAGGCTAGTGTGTTCACTTTGGCTCCAATGAAATACTCTCCCCCATCTCTTGGAGTAGAACAATTATTGATAACGTGTATTGACACCATATGTAAGGAGGTTGGCTCAAAATTAGAACATTACCATTATCTTTATAGAAAAATAAACATGCCAGATCTGAGGATGTACATCAAACAAACAACACACCCTATAGAAATAAAGTAAACCAATATCTACACGTAGTCTAAGGGAACGTTCAACGATCGGTGGTCAAGTTCGAAACTTCCCAAATCCAGGAATGAAACAGAAAAGTACCTTCCCTGAAGCAGATTCATCAGAATCGTCTAATTTGTCTCAGATACATTATGTTCATGAAGGAGGTTGCCATGACTACCTATAGTTTGGAGTTTAAGATCTCAGGAGGTAAGACCAAGCAAGATGACCACGTGTTCTCAAGCTCACTTTGACTTAGGCTAGCATGGCAAAGATTGCAACAAGTGACCAATGTAAATTCAAAGACAACACCCAAAATGAAAAGCACTCACATGTAGGCCTATAGAACATAGGGTGATTGTAGAAATAGAAAATTGATACCTTGGGATGAAGGAGCACTGACTGAAAAGCATACCATAGGGAGAAATCTGAGAAAGACCATGATGATTATACTATGGAAAGCAAAATGGGCTCAGAAAAGGGAAAGCAAACACAAATCACACCTGAATAATCCACAACAAAAGATGTCAGACTTTAGACAGACTATGCTTGAACTTTTGAAAGTCAGAGAGTGTCACAAACCAAAAAACCGCAGTGAGGTAAAACCTGGGCTACCTGGAAAGGGTGAGAATGAGACTGCTCCAAACGTGCTCAGAAACACTGTGTCCATGAAGCTTGCCGGAACAGCAGAGACACAATTTTGACAAATTTTTTGACTTCGCAGTTGACCAAAAATGCAAACTGGCTACGTCTACTCAGTGCCAGACTTGGGCTGAAGTAGCATATTTAAGTCACATTATACTAAACTGCAGGCTGCCAAAGGAATATGAAAGGGGCCGGCCAGTGGAGAATTGGGGAAGTCTGTGCATTCTGGGTCGGAAGCCTGGAGTTGACAGGGTGGAATACTGGGGGTAAACCTCTTCACCGCTGGCCAAACCATTCTGTGGCAGGCGTGGGAAGGAGTGTAGAGGCAGATGAGAAGTGACGATAGACAGGGCCACTCTTCCTTAGCAAATACAGGAGCACTGTCATCAGATGTGAGAACAGCGATAAACTTCTGTCAAAAGGAAGCAAATTAAAAGTTGCAAAGAATAGGAAAATTGAACCTCAAAAAAAAAATGTCAGTGAGAAGCTTTAGATACCTAGGAATAACCTCGCCCCGACAGGTGAAAGCTCGGTAAATCTAAAACTAGCAAACCTTGTGGAAAGAAATGGGAGAAGACACAAGGAAGCAGAAGGATATTCCATGCTCTTGAAATGGAAGAATTAACACACTGGAAACCTCCACTCCGGATAAAGCAATCTCTATATTACATGAAGTCCCAGGCAAAGTTGCAGCAATATTTCTCACAGAGATAGAAGCGAGCATCCTAAAGTTCACATCCAGCAACAAAAGACCACGGATTGCCAAAGGAATCCTGAGGAAAATGAACAAAGCTCAATGTATCACACTTTCTGATTTCAACATATAGGATGAAGAAATAGGATTGGAAATGGCGCAGGCTGGGATGAAAACAGACACGCAGAACCATGGAACACAATCGAGAGCCCAGAGGTATACGCACACATACATGGACAGCCCATTTTCGACCACGGAAGCAAGAGGAGACAGTGGAGAAAGGAAAGTCTCTACAATAAACGGTGCTGGGACGACTGCAGCGCCTCATGTAAGACAAGGAGAGTAGACCACGATGTTACACCAGGCACAAACACCAACACAAAATGCATTAAAGTTTTGAATGTAAGACTGCAAACCACGAGACTTCTGTAAGGAAACCTAGGCAGCATGCTATTTGACATCTGTCTTAGCCTCCTATAAGTAAGATGCATGTCTGCTTGCGCAGGGGCAACAACGGAAACAAGAAACAAATGGGACTACATCAAATGCAAAAGCTTCTGCCCAGCCAAGGAAACCATCGACTCAATGAAAAGACAATACAATCACTGGGAGAGGATGTTTGAAAACCACACATCGGTGAACGGGTGAATAGCCAAAAGATGCAGTGAACTCATATGCGTCCACAAGAGAAAAAAAAATAAGCCCATTAAAACCAGGGCAGTAGGTGGAAACAGAGATTTCACCCAAGAAGAGATAGAGATGGCCAACAGGTGTATGAAAACACGTTAATCATCATCAAGACTCAGGGCAATTGAAATCCAAATGGCAGTGAGATAGCAGCTCACTGTGGTCTGAATGACTATAGGTAAAAAGTCAGGAAACAAGTGTCAGAGAGGAGCTGCAGAGATGGGAAGACTCGTACAGTGCTGCTGTGAGTGTAAGCTGGTGCAGCCACGACGCAAATCAGTGTGGAATTGCCTCAGACATGTCAGAATCCATCCATGGTAGATGGATTCTACCATATGATCCAGCTATTATTCAGTGGCGGGTTTATCCACAGACCTTGGAAGAAGTCGTGCACTGATATATGTGCACCTCTGTGTTCACCCTGGCCTTACTCCCGTTATCCAAGACTGGGAAGCCGCCCTGATGCCCATCAAGGCAGAAGGACGAATAGAGAAAGAAGATTGGAGAAGGAAGCTGGGCTTTATGAACACAATGGCATATCTCTGAGCCATAACAAAAGAGAGAATCCAGCCATTAGTGACCAGAAGGATGGCTCTTGAGGGTTTCATTGGAAGTGAAACAGCTCGCAGGGAGAAACTCAAGTACCGTAGGAGCTCCCTTACAAGGAGAAGAGACAAACAAGGACCAACAAACTGGAAAGCTTTGCGGAAAGAAATTAAAGAACACATAAGGAAACGGAAGTCTATTCACCGCTCTTCAAATGGAAGAACAAACACAATTGAAACGTCCATATTGGATAAAGCAATCTCTGGATTCCACGCAAGCCCCATCGAAGTTTCAGCAATCTTTCCCACAGGAATAGAAGAGAGAATCCTAAAGTTTCTATCCAGCAACAAAGGAGCAGGGAAGGCCAAAGGAATCCTGAGGAAAACGAACAACTCAGCAAGTACCACATTTTCGAATTTCCACATATAGGACGAACTGCTAGGTACCGAAACGGCAAAGGCTGGCCACAAAAAGAGGCACACAGACACAAGGAACAGAATCGAGAGCCCAGAGGTCAACTCCCACATATATGGACAGCCCATTTTAGACCAAGGAGCCAAGAGGAGACAGCGGAGAAAGGAGAGTCTCGACAAGAAACGGTGCTGGGAAGACTGCACAGCCACATGTAACAAAATGAGAGTAGACCATGATGTTACACCAGCCACACACACCACCTGGAAATGGATTAAGGCCTTGAATGGAAGGCTTGAAACCATGCAACTTCTAGGAGAAAACGCAGGCAGCTTGCTCTTTGCCATCTGGCTTAGCCGATTATTTGGAAGAAGCATGTGTAACTGGGCAAGGGCAACAAAGGAAACAAGAAACAAGCAGGACTCCATCCAATGCAGAAGCTTCTGAACAGCCAACGACTCCATCGACTCAATGCAAAGACAGCACAACAACTGCGAGTGGATGTTTGCAAACCACACATCGGAGAAGGGGTGATTAGTCAAAATATCCAATGAACTCATATGTCTCCACAATAAAAAAACAACGAGCCCCATAAAACGTGGGCAAAAGATGGAAAGAGATATTTCTCCCAGGAAGATAAAAGATGGCCAACAGTCTGTATGAAAACATGTTCATCATCATTAAGTCTTTGGCAATGCAAATACGAACGGCAATGAGATAGCAGCTCATAGTGGTCAGAATGGCTATAGGGATGAAGACAGGGAACAACAAGTCTCGGAGAGGAGGTGGAGAGAAGGGAAGACTCCTGCACAGCTGGGGGGAGTGTAATCAGGTGCAGCCACTACCCAAAGTGCTGTGCAATTGCCTTAGAATTTTCAGAATCCATCTACCATATGATCCATCTATTCCTCTGTGGCATATATATCCAAAGAACTTGGAAACACTAATGCTCAGAGATCCATGCACCACTGTGTTCACCACAGCCTTACTCCCAATATCCAAGACTTGGAAGCCTACGTGGTGTCCATCAAGAGACGAATGTAGAAGGAAGACGATCTATAGCCACACAATGGCCAAACTTCGGACTGTATAGATGTGGCCATCTTGGGTGACATGTTCATAAACACCCTCAGAATTCTAAGTTGTCCTGACAACCTCCATGCACACAGTGTTTCAGAGCCATCGCATACCAGTCTGACCACTCCCCATTTCCAGGTAGGATAGTTTTCCTTTCTCTGGATTTCTTGTCGGTTTCTAACTTTCTCCTCGAACTTTGAAAGGTCTACTACATTCCCTCTACACACCAGTCTTTTTCCGTTACGATTATCAAAGATTTTATCTCTTATGTTTTGTGGATATGGTGAAATTGGTGGACTTTCCCCAGAGAAAGTCATGGACTCCCTCCCAAGTTGAAGTTGTCCAGGCAATCCCCTGATGCACACTTATCATGTCATCTCCTAGCAGTCTGACAATTCCACCAGGCAAGTCACATGTTTCCTTCCTTCATCATTTGGGGAAGTGTAGCTGATGCGTTCATAGATTGTAATATTCACATGGTTTTTTTCTGGTGCATATTGCTCAGTTTCCCTCACCATTTCTACTTCTTTATGATCTCTGTGCCCACCAGACCGTGAAATCTGGATTTCCTAATGCTAGTAATCTGATCCACAACCGTGGTGCTATCCTGTGAAGCTCAGGCCGCCCAAGCGGAAAGCGGGCACTTACCTGCTACATCACAGGTCCGCCAATGAATTGGACTTCTGGACCAACTTTTGGCCTGATCGTGGGAGGATGTTAGGCTGCTTCGATTATTCGTGAAGGGAATCAGTAGTAACATGAATGACGGTAACATTTACCTTTGGTTGATGAGTTTAGCATGGAACATATTCTCTTGCTAGTATTCCGCTTCATCTCTTTGCTAAGGTCTACCTTTCTGTAGCATCATTAAGCATTTGGAGGTGATTACTAATCCTTGGAAGTTCATCTTCTCTAATCTCTTTCAGCCTCCAAAGCTTAGGCCGTAAATCTGCACCGTTTTTTGGAGATTTGATTTTATGTGAATTGATTGCCGTAACCCAGCATTATAACATCCTATAGCTTTTCACATCTACAATCTCATAGATTTAGACTTCTGTGTAGGTTACATCATCTTCACCACTGTAAGCCTAATTACAGGCCCTCACCACACACTTGTGCCTAATCAACTCTTTCTCCCTCAGACCCCCGCATCCATTTCCCTTTGGGAACTACCAATCCCATGTCACGTCCTACCATTTTGTTGCTCCGTTTTTCCTCTTCTCCTTGTACATGAGATCCTGTGGTATTCAACCTTATCCCTGGGCCTTGCTTCAGTTCCCCTAATACCATCAGGAGCCATTCTGGTGGTCACAAATGGCTGGACTGCATCCATTCCTACAGCTGAGAGCTATACCATCGTGTGGCTATAGCCGATCTTCCTTCTCCATTCATCTCTTGATGGTCACCACTGACGCTTCCAAGTCTTGGATATCGGGAGTAAGGCTGTGGTGAACACAGCAGTGCATCGATCTCTGTGCATTAGTGTTTCCATGATGTTTGGATATATACGCCACAGAGGAATAGATGGATCATGTGGTAGGTGGATTCTGAAATTTTTGAGGCAATTCCACACCACTTTGTGTAGTGGCCGCAGAGGTTCACATTCCTACCAGCAGTGCAGGAGGGTTCCTTTCTCTCCACCTCCTCTGTGAAACTTATTGTTTCCCGTCTTCATCCTTATAGCCATTCTGACCACTGTGTGTTGCTATCTCATTGCCGTTCAGCATTTGCATTGACCAGAGACTTAATGATGATGAACATGTTTTCATACAGCCTGTTGGCTATCTTCCTATCTTCCTGGGAGAAATGTCTGTTTCCATCTTTTGCCCAGGTTCTATTGGGCTCGTTGTTTTTATTCCTGTGAAGACGTATGAATTCATTGGATCTTTTAGGTACTCACCCCTTCTTTGATGTGTGGTTTGCAAACAGCCTGTCACAGTTGTGCTGTCTTTGCAATGAGTCGATGGAGTCGTTGGCTGGGCAGAAGCTTCTGCATTGGATGGAGTCCCGCTTGTTTTTTGTTTCCTTTGTTGCCTTTGCCCACTGACACGTGCTTCTTCCAAATAGGCAGCCAAGCCAGATGGCAAAGAGCAAGCTGCCTGGGTTGTCTCCTAGAAGTTGCACGGTTTCAAGTATTCCATTCAAGGCTTTAATCCATTTCGAGGTCGTGCGTATGTCTGGTGTAACATCATGGTCTACTCTCATTGTGTTACCTGTTGGTGTGCAGTCTTCTCAGCACCATTTCTTGTGGAGACTCTCCTTTCTCCACTTTCTCCTCTAGGCTCACTGTTCGAAAATGCGCTGTCAGTAGATGTGTGAGTTGGCCTCCAGGCTCTCGTTCTGTTGCATGAGTCTGTGTGCCTATTTTGGGGGCCAGGCTGTGCTGTTTCCGTACCTAGGGCTTCATCCTATATGTTGAAATCAGAAAGTGTGAGACTTGCTGCTTTGTTCGTTTTCCTGAGGATTCCTCTGGCTATTCCAGGTCCTTTGTTGCTGAATAGAAACTTTAGGATTCTGTCTTCTATTTCTGTGGGAATGATTGTTGCAACTTTGACTGGGACTGCATGCAATCCAGACACTGCTTTATGCGGTATGGACGTTGGAAGTATGTTCGTTCTTCCATTGGAAGATCATGGAATAGGCTTCCGTTCCCTTGTGTCTTCTGTAATATCTTCGCCCAAACCTTTGCAAGTTTTCTGTTTCCATAGCTTTCTGCTGTTTGGCCACGTTTATTCCTAGATATCTTTTTCTTCCTACTGGCATGCTTTCTTTTTTGAGGTTCAGTTTTTCTATTCTTTGCAACTTTCAATTGGTTTTGTTTTGACAGAAGTTTATGGCTGTGCTCACATCTGGTGGCCATGCTGCTGCATTTCCTGAGGAAGAATGGCGATGTCTATCGTCGCTTCCCATCTCCCTCTACACTACCTCAGACGCCTTCCCCAGAATGGCTGGACGAGCGGTGAGGTGGCTCACCCCCAGGATTCCACATCGCCAACCCTGGTCTGCTGAACCAGAATGTGCAGACGGCCCCACTGGCTGGCCCTTTTCATGTTCCATTGGCAACCTGCAGTTGAGTGGATTGTGACTTGAATATGCTACTTGAGCCCAACTCTGGCCCTGTGTAGATGAGGCCAGCTTGATTTTCTGGCCCACTGTGATGTTGGGTGATTTGTCAGAATCGTGTCTCTGCTGTCCAGTCTAGCTTCGTGGACACCTGCTTTCAGAGCCCGCTGGGAGCAGTCTCATAACTCACCCTTCTCAATTAGGCCAGGTTTGACCTTTGCTGCTGTTTTTGGCGTTGTGACTTTCTCTGACTTTCAAACGTTCAAACAGAGTGTGTCTAATGACTGACGTCTTTCACTGTGGATTAGTCAGCTTTGATTTCTGTTGGCCTCCATATTCCGGGATCCTTTTTTCTTTTCTATAGTCTAATTGTTATGGTCTTGCTGAGATATCTCCATTCGATTTGCTTATCAGTGCGTTCTCCTTCTTTCCAAGTTAGGGGTTTTGTATGTCTTTAATTACCATAGGTTCTGTAGCCAGACGTATGAGTCATTTCGTGATTGTTGGGTGTGGTCTTGGAATTTCCATCGGTCACTTGGAATCTTTGCTATCCCAGCCCAGGTGACACTTAGCCCTGAGAACACATGGTCGTCTTGGTAGGTTTGAGATTCTCAGATCAGAAACTCCAGATTCGATGTTGTCCTGACAACCACCTTCACGGACATTATGTTTTTGAGAGAAATTAGAGAAATCTGATGAATTCCTCCCTCCAGGTAAGTGATTTGTCTGTCTCTTTTCTGGATTTGGGAAGTTTCAAACTTGACCCCTGATCATTGAATGCTCCAACAGAGTACGTCTGGATACTGGGCTTTTTATTTCTACATGGTTTCCTATTGGTGTGATTTTCATTCTGAACTTTGGCAGGTGTATTTTTATTTAAACATAATGGCAATTTTCTAATTTTCTAATTTTCAGCAAACCTCATTCCATATGATGTCAGAACAAGAAATCAATACTGTTTCCATGGCAAGAGGTGGGGGAGAGAATTTCATTGGAGCCCAACTGAGCACTGTAGCCAGGAAGGGCATCCTTCACACAGGAACGAAGCCCTCTCGAAAAGGGTGCTTTTAAGCACACTTCTACAGCCCTCCAAACCAAAGGACACACCCCAAGCACGACAATCATCCATTCCTTTAAGTCTTCACAGAGATGTCTTGGGACACATTAGCATGTACCCAGTGGGACCCCGTGACGCCAGAGCTATGCAAAGGGAGACCTCTCTTCAAAGAATGCTAGGGGCCTAGGAAAGAAGGCCTCAATTGTTCTCTTCAATGTCCTCAAGAGATCATTCTTGACTTGGGATTATGAGTAAGGCAGAAGGAAAACGTAGGTCTGATATGCCCCAAGTCCAGCCTCTTGTTTCAAATCAAGTTGCAAGCTTCAATCAGCACGGCCTCCACATCTACTAGAGTAGATAACAAAGTTCTCCTCTCAGTGCTTGCCCCTCTAGTGTCCCTTCTTCCCAATGATTCCTTTCTTATCCCTTGAATCTAATCCCTTGAAAAGTGCCTCTTTGATCTCTTCAAGTTTCTGTGTGCGGTTTGTGTTTGGAAAAGCTGTTTCTGGATATCTCTCACGTGGGTATCCTACCCACGGCAATCCTCGGACTCTAAACTTTCTGCCATCTTGGGTGACACGTTCACCGTGACGTCATAAACACCCTCAGAATTCTAAGTTGTCCTGAAAACCTCCAGGCACACAGTGTTTCAGAGCCATCTCATATCAGTCTGATGACTCCATCTTTCCAGGTAGGATAGTTTTCCTTGTTCTGGGTTTCTTGTCAGTTTCTAACTTTCTCGTGGAACTTGAAAGGTATGCTACATTCCCTCTACCCACCGGTTCCTTTCCTTTAAGATTATCCCTTGTTTTATATCTTATCCATTGTGTATATGCCCAATTGGGTGGACCCTTCTCAGAGAAAGTCCTGGAGGCCCTCCCAATTGGAAGGTGCCCAGGCAATCCCCTGATGCACAATGATCGTGTGATCTCCTAGCTGTCTAAAAATTCCACTTGGCAGGTCACATGTTTTCCTTCCTTCATCATTTGGGGAAGTGTTCCTGATGCGTTCATAGATTGTCATATACTCATGGTTCTTTTTCTGGTGCATATTGTTAAGGTCTTGTGACAATTTCTCCTTCTTTATGATCTCTGTGCCCACCATACCTTGAAATCTATATTTCCTAATGTTAGTAATCTGATCCGCACCCCTGATGCTAGCTGGTGAAGCCCGGGCCGCCCAAGTGGAACGTAGGAACCTACCTGCTACATCACAGGGCCGGCCCTGAATTGCACTTTTGGACCAACCTTTGACCTGACCTGTGAAGATGTTGGCCTGCTTCGATCATTCGTGAAGCAATCAGTAGTAACATCATGAACGGTAACGTTTTCTGTTGGTTCATGAGTTTAGCACGGAACATGTTCTCTTGGTAGTATTCCTCTTCATCTCTTTGCAAAGGTCTACCTTTCTGTAGCAACATTGAGCATGTTGAGGTGATTACCAATACTTGGAAGTTCATCTTCTCTAACCTCTTTCTCTCTCCAAAGCTTCCGGTTGTAAATCTGCATCTCTTTTGGGAGTTTTGGTTTTATGTGAATTGATTGCCGTAACCCAACATTATAATGACCTATAGCTTTCAGATCTACATCCACATAGATTTAGACTTCAGAGTAGGTTACATCATCTTCACCAACGTAAGCCTAATTACTGTCCCTAACCACACACCTGTGCCTAATCAACACTTTCTCTCTCTGGCCACTGCCCCACTTTCCCTCTGGGAAATGCCAATCCATTGTCATGTGATACCTGTTTGTTGGTCCGTCCTTGCTCTTCTCCTTGTACGTGAGATCCTGTGGTATTTGACCATACCCCTGGGGCTTGTTTCAGTTCCCCTAAAACCGTCAGGAGCCATTCTGGTGATCACAAATGGCTGGCCTGAATCCGTTCCTATAGCTGAGTGCTATGCCTTTGTGTGGCTATAGCCCATCTTCCTTCTCCATTCATCCCTTGATGGGCACCAGGCAGGCTTCCAAGTCTTGGATATCAGGAATAAGGCCAGGGTAAATAGAGGTGTGCACCGATCTCTGTGTATGAGTGTTTCCAAGTTCTTTGGATAAACACACCACAGAGGAATAGCTGGATCATATGGTCGATGTATTCTGAAATGTCTAAGGCAACTCCACACCGTTTTATGTCATGGCTGCACCTGTTTACACTCCCTCCAGCAGTGCAGGAGGCGTCTCTTCTCTCCACCTCCTCTCCGAAACTTATTTCCTGTCTTCATCGTTATAGCCATTCTGACTGCCGTGAGCTGCTATTTCATTGCCTTTCAGATTTGCACTGACCAGAGACTTAATGATGATTAACATGTTTTCATACAGCCTGTTGGCCATCTTTCTATCTTCCTGGGAGAAATGTCTGTTTCCAGCATTTGCCCAGATTTTAATGGGGCTTGTTTTTTTTTTTTTCCTTGTGGAGCCGTATGAGTTTATTGGATCTTTTGGCTATTCACCCCTTCACCAATGTGTGGTTTGCAAACATCCTCTCCCAGTTCTTGTGCTGTCTTTCCATTGAATCAATGATTTCCTTCGCTATGCAGAAGCTTTTGTGTCTGATGTAGTCCCATTTGTTTCTTGTTTCCTTTATTGCCCTTTCCCAGACAGATATGCTTCTTCCAATATGAGGCTAAGAAAAATGACAAAGAGCACCCTACCTACGTTTGCTTCCAGAAGTCTCATGGTTTCCAGTATTACATTCTAGACTTCAATCCATTTCGAGTTGGTGTTTGTGCCTGGTGTAACACCATAGTCTACTCTCCTTGTCTTACATGAGACTCTGCACTCTTCCCAACACCGTTCATTGTAGAGAATTTCCTTTCTCCACTGTCTCCTCTTGGCGCCGTGATCGAAAATGGGCTGTCCATATATGTGTCCCTATACCTCTGGGCTCTTGATTCTGTTCCATGGTTCTGTTTCTCTGTTTTGCATCCCAGCCTGCGCTGTTTCCATTTCAATTTCTTCGTCCTATATGTTGAAATCAGAAAGTGTGATACCTTGAGCTTTGTTCTTTTTCCTCAGGATTCCTTTGGCTATTCGGGGTCTTTTGTTGCTGGATGTAAACTTTAGGATGCTCGCTTCTATCTCTGTGAGAAATATTGCTGCAACTTTGACTGGCACTGCATGGAATCAAGAGATTTCTCTATGTGGTGTGGACATTTCAAGTGTGTTAATTCTTCCATTTCAAGAGCATGGAATATCCTTCCGCTTCCTTGTGTCTTCTCCCATTTCTTTCTGCAAAGGTTTGCTAGTTTTCAGTTTACAGAGCTTTCACCTGTTGGGGTGAGGTTATTCCTAGGTATCTTATTCTTCTTACTGGCATCCTTTTTCTTTTTTATTGAGGTTCAATTTTCCTATTCTTTGCAACTTTTAATTTGTTTCCTTTTGAAAGAGATTTATCACTGTGCTCACATCTGCTGGAAATGCTCCTGTATTTGCTGAGGAAGAGTGGCTCTGTCTAATGTCGCTTCTCATCTGCCTCTACATTACCTCCCACTCCCGCCCAAGAATGGCTGTACCAGCGGTGAGGAGGTTTACCCCCAGGATTCTACCCTGCCAACTCCTGGCTGCCAACTCAGAGTGTGTGGACTTCCCCAATTCTTTACTGACCAGCCCCATTCATGTTCCCTCAGCAACCTGCATTTGAGTGGAATGTGACTTAAGTAGGCTACTTCAGCCCAACTCTGGCACTGAGTAGATGTAGCCAGTTTGTATTTTCGGTCAACTGCGATGTCAGAGAATTTGTCATAATTGTGTCTCTGCTCTCCCGGCAAGCTTCATGGACACAGAGTTTCATAGGACGTTTGGAGGAGTCTCATACCCACCCTTTCCAGGTAGCCCAGGTTTTACCTCGCTGCAGTTTTTTGGTTTGTGACACTTTCTGACTTTCAAATGTTCAAGCAGAGTGTGTCTAAAGTCTGACACCTTTCGTTGTGGATTATTCAGGTGTTATTTGTGTTTGCCTTCCCTATTCTGAGCCCATTTTGTTTTTCCATAGTATAATCATCATGGTCTTTCTCAGATTTTCCCCTTTGGTGTGCTTGTATGCCAGTTCTCCTTCATCCCAAGGTATCAATTTTCTATTTCTTTAACCACCCTATGTTCTATAGGCCTACGTGTGAGTGCTTTTCATTGTTGGGTGTTGTCTTTGAATTTACATTGGTCACTTGTAGCAATCTTTACCATGCTAGCCTTGGTCAAAATGAGCACTGTGAACACGTGTTCATCTTGGTTGGTCTGACGTTCTGACATCTTAAACTCCAAATTCTAGTTTGCCATGTTAACCTTCTTCATGAACATAATGTACCCGAGACAAATTAGACAGATGTGATGAATTCTGTTCCAGGTAAGATACTTTTCTGTCTCATTTCTGGATTTGGGAAGTTTCGATCTTGACCCCCGATCCTTGAACGTTCCAGTAGATTACGTCTAGATACTGGCTTACTGTATTTCTATAAGGTGTGTTATTTGTTTGATTTACAACCTCATGTTTATTTTTCTATAAAGATAATTGTAATGTTCTAATTTTCAGACAACTTCCTTTCACATGGTGTCAATACACGTCATCAGTAATCATTCTACTCCAAGAGATGGGGGAGGAGTATTTCATTGGAGCCAAGCTGAGCACACTAGCCTGGTAGGGCATCCCTCACAAAGCAATGAAGCCCTCTGGAAAAGGGTGATTCTCAGCACACTTCTGGAGCCCTGCCAAACAATGCGACATACCTGGAGCATGACGGGGTTCTAGTCCTTCAAGGGTTCAAAGAGATGTATTGTGACACATTAGCATGTACCCAGTGGGCCTCCGTAATGCCAGAGCTATGGAAAGTGAGACTTCTCTTCAATGAGTGCTAGGGGCATAGGAAGGGAAGCATCGATCCTTCTCTACAATGTCCTCAGGACACCATTCTTGATTTGGGATTATGATTAAGGCAGAAGGACAACGTAGGTCTGATAAGACCCAAGTCCAGCCTCTGGTTTCAAATCAAGTTGCAAGCTTCAATCAGCACGGCCTCCACATCTACTTTAGTAGATCACAATGTTCTCCACTCAGTGCTTGTCTCTCTGTTATTTATTGCTTCTCCACAATGACTTCTTTCTTATCCCTTTAATCAGCGAAAATTCTAACTCTTCAAGTTTCAGTGCTGGTTTCTGTTTTTAAATTCTTTTCTGGGTATCTCTCACTTGAGTATCGTAGCCTAGGACAATCCTCGGACTATATAGATGAGGCCCTTTTGGGTGACATGTTCACTGTGATGTCATAAACACCCTCAAACTTCTCAGTTGTCCCGGCATCGTCCATGCACACAGTATTTCAGAGCCATCTGATACCAGTCTGATAGTTTTCCATTTCTGGATTTCTTGTCTGTTTATAACTATCTTGGGACTTTTAAATGTCTACTAAATTCTCTCTAGACACTGAATTCTTTACTTTAAGTTTATCCTTGGTTTTCTCTGTCACATTTTGTGGATATGGCCAAATATGTAGACTTTCCCCAGAAAAAGTCCACGAGTCCAACCCAAGTTGAAGTTGCCCAGCCAATCCTCTGATGTTCAATGATCGTGTCATCTTGTGCAGTCCGACAATTCCACCTATGCAAGTCACATCACTTCCTCCATTCTGTATTTGAGAAGTCTACCAGATGCGTCATAGATTGCAATATTTTCATGTTGTTTTCCTGGTGCGTATGTATAAGGTATGCTCACAATTTCCACTTATGTATGATCTCTGCCCGCACCATACCATGAAATCTATCTCTCCTGATGTTAGTAATCTGATCAGCACCCGTGATGCGAATCCATGAGTCCCAGGCCACAGACTAGGAACGTGGGCTCTTACACACCAGAACACATGACTGGCCCTGAATTTTACTTTTGCACCAATCTTTTGCCTGAACTTGGGAAAAAGCTGGCCTGCTGTGATTATTCGTGAAGGTAATGAGTAGTAACCTCACAGAAGGTAACATTTTCCCTTGGTTCATGAGTTTAGCATGGAACACGTTGTCTTTGTAGTATTCTTCTTAATATATTTCCAATGGTCTACCTTTCTGTAGCATCATTAAGCATTTGGAGGAGATTCACAATCCTTGAAAGTTTATCTTCTCTAATCTCTTTCAGCCTCAAAAGCTTTCTGCCATGAATCTGCACAGCTTTTTGGATTTTTTCTTTCCCTCTTGGAACCACCAATCCAAAGTGAAGGCTGCCATCAAAGCAAAAATTCTCCATTTGGCCCCAATGAAATTCTATCCCCCTATCTCTTGTCATAGAAGAGTATTGATTATGTGGTTTGCCACCGTATGTGAGGAAGTTTGCTGAAAATTAGAACATTACACTTATATTTAACGAAAAATAAACATGCCAGAGCTGAGGATGTAAACCAAACAACTAGCAAACCCTACAGAAATAAAGTAAACCAGTATCTAGATGTAATCTACTGGCACAATGAAGGATCTGAAGTCAAGGTCTAGCCTACCCAAATACAGAAAAAAAGACATAAAAATATCTTACCTGGAGAGAGGAATTCATCAGATTTGTCTAATTTGTCTCAGAAACATTATGTCCATAAGGTGGTTGCCAGGACAAACTAGAATTTGGGGTTTCTGATCTCAAAATGTCAAACCAACCAAGATGACCTCGTGTTCTCAGTGCTCAGTTGGACCTAGGTTAGGATAGCCAAGATTGCTTCAAGTGAACGATGGAAATTCAAAGACAAAACCCAACAATCACGAAAGCACTCACATCGGCCTAGAGAACACATGGTGATTAAAGAAATACAAAATTCCTAACTTGGAATGAAGGAGAACACACTGATGAGCATATCTATGGGAGACAGCTGTGAAAGACCATGAGGATTGATGTGGATTAAGGCTGCCCCCACTCGAAAGCCCAAGGTTAGCTGGTGAACATGCAGAACTATATGACCCGTTGAATTTCTTTTGGTATGAATTAGAGGTGCCCCAGTGAGAGAAGCCAAGGTCATGCTCACCTACATGCCTATCTATGGGGCCAGTTTCGTATCTAGTGTTATATGACCACACAATATCCAGAACCTTTCTAAACTGAAATCATTTAATGACTTTTTACATCATCTTTTCTTTTTCCGGGAAAAATAAGTCACGTACACATGCCTGAGAAAATTAGTCCTTAACCTCAACTCCGGGCAGCAGCAGGAGCTGTGACTGCCCATGGGTCCTTTCCCAATGCAGCGGCAGCAGCAGCTCTTCACTGCCCATGGGTCCTGTCCCCATGCCTGCAGCTCTTCACTGCCCATAGGTCCTGTCCCCATGCTATCCTGTACCATTCTCTAAATAAAAGAGCACCACTGCCAGACCTTGAGGGTCCAAGAAATCTTATTTTCAACTCTTGAGCTTGCCGACCCCACATCATATCTCGTGGCCCATATGGGGATCGTGCTTCATTGGTTTCTGAGCTCGAATTCTGGTAAGTGCCCTTTCCTTCCTTGTGCCTCTCTCTTTTTCGAGGATGGATCTAAATTCACTTCTCCATCAGGAACTGTCTTGAATAGCTGTATGAATTCATGTTTGCTGCCCATGGCTACTCTATGGTGCAAATCTGGCATTCAGCTTGAAGAGAATCAGTACCTTAAGCCTAAGAGTGATGTAGAATGAATTACTCCATTCCTTCCTGGCCCTGTCTCTAATACATAAATTTTACGTGGGAACGGGTCAGCCATTTAAGTCATTAGGATGGTTGGCAATCTCCAAGACTCTCGTGGAAGGTTTCTATCCCTAAAGCTGGATTGGGATACGTCCCATGCACGTGACCATCTGAACTGTGTGAATGTCCCAATAAGGACTTCAGTTCAGGGAAAGTACCAAAGTCTAACCTTTGTCTGAGTATTGGAAACCCTTCTTTGGAGAATGGCTCCAATAGGCAACTGGGTAGAATGACCCCAGCGTGGCCGAATCTTCTTCACTATTTCTCTCCATCATGTTCTCTCTTAAACTTCTCCTATTCTCTCGGGGACCACTCACCAGGCACCTATTACTTCCAGGCAGAATAGGAAAGATGTTCACCAGGCACCTGTTACTGCCAGGCATAGCAGGGAAGGTATCCAAGGGATGCAATTCTGGGGGACACCCCCATCACCTCTTGCTATAGGCACTCCACAGTAGGAACAACAGGTAGGATGCTTCCCTAGGTTTAGGGGGGATTTTCAAGGTAATGCACCTGTCTCTTTCATCTTTCTTAGAGTTACAATGGCCATTTTCGTCTCCTTTTGAGCTTTTCAACCGGGAAACAAAGAAATCTTTCAACAGTCAAGTCCTCTAACACTGGGAGACCAAACTTTGGCGTTCTTGGTCTGATCACCCTGGTGATGCCAAGTAGGCTACCCTCTGGTGGCGGTTGACTCATTGAGTATTTTAGTCACCTACTGAGTTGGCTATGAGGGTAGCAGACCTGTGATTTATTCTGTGAACTTTCATGCTCGGGTAGTGTGCCCCAGCATGGGAACTGTTGTGTGACTTTTATCATGATAACCCTCTTGGAACGGCCATGAGGGTGAGGTCTGGTGTCTTCTTTTAATTTCTTTGTATTGCTCATCATGTCCTCTGTTGTCACCAAGTCGAGCTTAAGTTCAGGCTGGACTTGACCAGAACCTGGACATTCCGTAAAATTGAAAAACCTGAAAATATTTTGCAAGGGACTTAACTCTCAACCCGGCTACTGGGAGCCCCGGCCTCCAGCATGTTCCAGGCCTTTGTAGGCATTGCACCCTTGTCCAGTTCACTGTCAGTCCGACACTGGCTTTACTGCCATGGGGAATGACGTAAGCATCCCAAGAGACTCAGCACTTAGGGTCATTCTAACTAATTAGAAACACTTTCAATTGTATGGGTATGCCCCAGAAAATTCATCTGGGAGAAAATTTGTGATGTATCTCTGTGCCTTTCTGGTGCAGTTGGACAGGACGATCAACCTAGAATGTCCTTCAAGTTTCAGTCCAGTTTCTGAGAAATCAAGAGCAACTGTCCTTACAAAATCCTTGCAAGACTGGAAAGACAGCTCTAGAGGCAGTTCAGATTCCACCTACTTCCTTTATCATGAAAAGGATTCTCATTCCCCCTCTGAAGGAACTACTATGTAACCCATCACTCATTCTTAAGACTGAAAAAAAAAAAAAGGAGGGGAAAGGATAAATGGTCATAAGTGCGCCCTTGCAAAAAGTGTACCATCTCGAGGGTCTTCTCCATAAGTATTAATAAAAAGGCTCAAAACAAAGTGTGGATTCATAACTGGTGAGCTTTATATTATTGTACCTGATTCACTGGAGTAGTTTTTAAAACAATGGTTGTACAGTCTCTGTCTATGTGTGTCTATGTGTACATTATACGTGTGATATTTTTACCCCTGGATGGTCTGGCCAAAATTAAGATCTCTGTTTAGTTGGCTTAAAGAAAGTGCTTACATAAATTCTAAATGTAGTAGAAATTAACTCAGTGCCTTTCAAAGTTAACGTGATGTGAATTAACCTTTGGTAAATGAAAGCTTGTTAAAGTTTGTTGGTTTGATTGAAAATTATCTTCTTGTCAGAGTTGTCGGTATTTGCATAGAATGCAGGCATTCAGCCTGGGTTATCTAGTCATATAAGCTCACTTTCTTCAATTTGTCAGTAAAATAATAGCTTTAAATGATGACCAGTTTTGTCTAATTCCTCATGAGGTTTCCATAGGTAATCTGAACATAGTTGTTGGAAACAAATGGTTTAAATACATAAAACTCATAAAGGTGAGTACAATAACTTTTATGGTCAGTATACTTGTTGAAACAAAGCAGCTTCAAAATTTTTCTGTGTAACAATCTTGACTTTGGCAAAGTTCAGTTAAATGATAAAAAGATGAATATGAGGGTCATTTTTGGATAGGATGAAACACTGAATCATTATTAATAAACATATCTAAGTTATCTACTTTGGGCTTCTTCTTGAAGAGGCTAAAAGCGTGTGGGTGTATCAAAAAGCATGCCTGTGTTTTATTGTAAAGCTGCATGTTTCTAAAGTTATGAAGTGTTTAGAATGCTGATATAAAAGACAATTCATAATTGCTTACTTTTTAGTGTTTAGTAGATCTGTTAAGGCTTAAAAGTTCTAATTAACTTATGGAATTAAAGCTACAGGAAATTAATAAGGAAAAGAGCTCTGTATTCAGGGAAGTTAAAATGTATGCTTTCAGTAAAAAAGGTATAAAGAATGGAAATATTTTTGTTTGATGGGTTAAGAAACATAAATTTATCCTAATGTACTAGAAAGGAGAAAAGAAAGAGTTGTTGACACATTCTGAAATCGAAAAAGAAAGTTGTAGAAGGTTTGTGAAGTAGAAATTCTGAAAAGAGTTTTATGCCTACTCAAGTAGACTAAAGTAAGTTCAATTAGGTGAATGAGTTTGAATGTTCAAAATAAGTAGGTGCAGAAATTGAAATTTGGTTTTCTCTAAAAGGATACTTTTTCTTGAACTTTGGATCTGCTCTTGATAAAGAGGTTATAAAAGCTCTTCCTTTGAGTAAGTCTACCTAAGAGAGAAACTTGTTTTGTGAAAATAATGACTGAGATCACTCTTAAGATTTTTGACTCTTTCTGTCATCACTTTGAATAGATACCTGAGCATTGTTTCACAGTGAGTGTTGTTTCCTATTTGAAGAAGCATTTAAAAAACTTTGGATATGTTTTGACAAGCTTCTCCCTCAAAAATATTCAAATGCTGAATGAAGTCTTTCTTTTGACCTGGTGGACAGAAGAGAAATTACTCTGAGGATTTTCAGAGGGCCCCTGAGTCTTCTCAAAGAAATTTGCTCTCTGTTCCTGTAAGGAGGAAAACATTAAACTAATTAGGCTTATTTTTTCTATTAAATTACATGGGAAACATTGTGAAACAAGTGATAGATATTCTTAGGTGGTATTAGATGGGTAAATGTTATTAATATAGATGTCTTCAAATTATATAGCATTCCTAAGATTCTGATCTGTCCTGGTTATCAGTCATAAGTCCACTTATTATCTGTAAGGGTCATATGTCACAGAAGTATCCAAGTTTCTTTGTCAATTGCCCTTTTGAGACCTCTGTCCATTTGCAGATAATTGTTGTTTTTCTCTGATGCTTTTTTCTTTTGCAAATATGTTTCATCTTCCGAGATATTCTGGGAAAGGATTCTGACACAGAGGATCTAAACTACAGGTTTCTGATAAACTTTCAGATTGTAAAACTGAGCTGAGTAAGAAACTACAGAATTGTAACAGAAACTAAGCTCCTCGATCTGCTAAGGACAGATTTAGCTCAAGAATTGATTATACAGGACTGTGTGAACTGATGAGGAGGATGATAATTTTTTAGGACTTCTGTTTGAAATATTGTTGAGTTTTGATGTGTTGTTTTGTTTTCTCGTAATGAAGGAAGTCTTTTTCTCTTTTCTCTTATGCTAACTTTGACTTACAGCCATTTGGTGAAATTATACCTTTATGAGCAAAACTGAAACATTTATCTTTTTCTCCCTACCTTATCCCTAAGGAATTGTCAAACCCTTTGTTACTGAGTATGGTCATTTTGTGGCAATAGTTGCATAAGTTCCATAAGAATCTGTTCTCCTTATAACAGGGAACATTGGTTATATTACCAAGGCTTTGACTGGAATGTCATATTTGAAACATACAGGCTCAGATATGACAAGACAGCATTTCAGGAACAAAGATTGGACTTTCTGGAATACAGCCACTCGGAAACACGGGCCTGGTACCTTGTTTACAGAGATTTTGGCAATTTTACCCGTTAAGTAAGGAAGCGTGCTTATCTGGCAGGTGCAAGTAACCTCCAAATACTTTGGGGGACCTGAAAGAGAACTCCACTCAAATCTGTAAGTACTGCAGGCAAAATCTGATGGCAAATACTTGGCTTGGCTTTTCTGGCCTCTAGAGGCCTTGACAGTTCAATCCGAGATTCCTCATAAAAATTTCCAGCAAAGCATACTTTAAAAAGCCTGTATAAACAATTGCTATTCTTGTAGCTGTTATGTAAATAATTGGAGCAAGTTGTATTGAAACTACACTTTACTTGCAAACCTGTTAATCCTGATTTGGCTAACTTTTGTAAAAATGAGGGTGATTTAAGAGAGAAAAAATTATGTTTCTGTAGAAGCTATAGTAGGCATTCATGGATATTAGATTCTAGCTCTTTTCATCCACAAGATTCATCTATTACTAATCGTAATGTCTCCTTGTGCTCATCTATGTCTGAGACCTGCGAGTTCCCTGGCCACAATCAAACATTTTCCTTTAAAACTACTCCCAAATGCTAACTAGATTTGCCTTGTCACAGGTGGATCAGAAACAACAAGTTCCAAAGGGAAAGTCCCCAACTTATCGATACACACAGGATGGACAATATGAAATTTGGGATGAATGTATTTGGTTCACTCCTACTAGTGGTCAACTCAGTAAAAGGTCACTCTCTGTTGGGAACAAACCAATCACACTTGTGATACATGGCCTAATAACAGCCGACCTATGGGAAAAATTCGCTGTTATATGTGTTTTCTTATATCATAGTCTTATAAAAGTACTGATTGGCTTGGGACTGACTGGGATAGACAGCCCAGCACACTTTGGTTAGTCTCTAATGGTGCTCAGTGGCTACGCAGCTCCAATTTATGGCCTTTGCTGCCACCTAAGTGGATTGCACGATGCACACTAGGCTTTGTCTGGATGCAGGGTAGTACTACATTACTACATCTCCGTCTGCTATCCTACCCAACCTGCAGCAGCGCTGAACCAGGTCTGTCTTCCACTGGTATGACCATCTTTCCGCAATTTTTCTTCCCCAATTAGGAATTGAAAGTGTCGTCTTGCACATGGAAGTCCTAAACAAATTTACTATGAAGGCATTAAATGATGCACAATATAGCATTTCGCTGCTCAAGTTAGAAGTATCCCAAATGTGTAAGGCAGTCCTCCAAATCCAAATGGCACTGGATGTCTTGACAGCAGCACAAGGGGGCACCTATGCCATTATAAAAACTGAATGTTGTGTCTGTATTCCTGACTACCGTTGAAGGCTTCCAGTCCACTGAAGTTCCTACCTGTACCTATGACCCCATTTAGGGACAGCTCTGCAACCTTGTACAGCCATAAGTAGTTACAGAAGACTGACCATCGTCCATATCCCCAAACCTCTCCAGTCCAAATGGGTTCAGGGGGTGTTTATGATGTGGATTAAGGCTTCCCCAGCTAGGGAAGCCCAAGGTGATCTGGCATACATGCCAAACTATATGAGCAGGTGGAATTAGGGCTGACTCAGGGAGAGAAGCTCAGCGCATCCTCACCTACATGCTGATCTACAGGGCCAGATCCGTATCTAAAGTTATATGACTGCACATTAACCAGACCCCATCTGCACTGAAATCATTTAAAGACATTTTACCACATCATTTCTTTTTCCAGTAAAAATAAATCATGTACCCATGACTTATAAAACTAGCCCTAACCCTCAACTCAGGGCAGCAGCAGGAGCTTTGACTGCTCATGGGTCCCATCCCAAGGGAGCAGCAGCAACTCTTCACTACCTATGGGTCCTGTCTCCATGCTATCCCATACTATTCTCGAAATAAAAGAGCACCAGTGCCAGACCTTCAATGTCCGAGAAATCTTTCATTCGAGTCTTCAGCTTGCCGAGCCCATGTCAACAATTATAACATGGAAAACAAAAAACCGTTCCAGAAAATGGAAGGCACACAGAAATCACACCTGAATAATCCACAATGAAAGATGTCCGTTTTGGACATTCCCTGAAAGTTCGAAAGACAGAGAAAGTCACAAACCCAAAAACTGTAGCAAATGTCAAACCTAGGCTAACTGGTAAGTGTGAGTTATGAGACTGTTAAAATCTGGCTCTGAAAACCTGTGTCGATGAAGTTTGCCATGATAGCAGAGACACAATTCTGAGAAATCCTCTGACATCAGAGTGGAGAAGAAAAACAAACTGGCCTCGTCTACACAGTGCAAGATTTGTCCCAAATAGCATATTCAACTCAAATTCTACATCAAATGCAGGTTTCCAATGGAACATGAATTGTGCTGGTCAGTGGTGCAGTGGTGAAGTCTGCAAATTCTGGGTCGGCACCCAGGGCAGACCATGCAGAATGCTGGAGGTGAACCTCCTCACCGATGGTCCAGATATTCTGGGGCAGGCGTCCAAGGTAGTGTAGAGGCAGATGGGAAGCAACGTCAGACAGCGTCATTCTTGCCCAGCTAATACAGCAGCATCGCCACCAGATGTGCGTACAGCCATAAACATCTGCCAAAACAAAAACAATGAAAAGTTTCAAAGAATAGAAAAACTGAACCTCTGGAAAAAAACATGCAAGTAAGAAGAATAAGATTTCTAGGAATAAGCTTAAACAAACAGGTGCAAGCTATGGAAACCAAAAACTAGCAAAGCTTTAGGGAAAGAAATTCCAGAAAACACAAGGAAACGGAAGGGTATTCCGTGCTCTAGGAATGTAAGATCTGAAACACCTGAAACGTCCGCAATGGATAAAGCAGTCTCTGGGTTGCATGCAATCCCAGTCAAATTTGCAGCAATCTTTTCGACAGAAATAGAAGAGAAAATCCTAAAGTCTCTATCCAGCAACAAGGGACCCTGAATACCCAAAGGAATTCTGAGGAGAACGAACAAAGCAGGACTATCACACTTTGATTTCAACATGTAGGACGAAGCGCTTATTACCGAACCAGCACAGCCTGGTCCCAAAAACAGGCACAAACCCCAGTGGAACAGAATGGAGAACACAAGGTTCAACTCACACATATATGGACAGCACATTTGCAATGAGGAAGGCAAGAGGAGACAGTGGAGAAAGGAGAGTCTCTAAAATAAATGGTGCTGGGAAGACTGCACAGCCACATGTAACACAATATGAGTAGATCATGATGTTACACCAGGCACACACACCACCTCGAAATGGATTAAAGCCTTCAACGGAAGTCTTGAAACAGTGAAACTTCTAGGAGAAAACACAGGCAGCTTGCTCTTTGCCATCTGGGGTAGCCGCCTATTTGGAAGAAGCATGTGTGACTGGGCAAGGGCAACAAAGAAAAGAAGAAAGAAGCAGGATTCCATCCAACGTAGAAGCTTCTGTCCAGCCGGGGAAACCGTCCACTCAATGCAAAGACAGCACAACAACAGGGAGAGGATGTTTCAAACCACACATCTGAGAAGGGCTGAATAGCCAAAAGACCCAATAACCACACACGTCTCCATAAGAGAAAAAACAACAAGCCCATTAAAACCTGGGCAGAAGATGGAAACAGAGATTTACCCCAAGAAGACAGAAAGGTGGCAAACAGCTGTATGAACACATGTTCAACACCATTAAGTATAAGGCCAACGCAAATCCTCACGACAATGAGATGACAGCTCCCTGTGTTCAGAATGGCTATAAGGAACAAAACAGGAAACAACAAGTGTCAGAGAGAAGGTGGAGAGAAGGGAAGAGTCCTGCACCTCTGCTGGGAGTGCAAACTGGTGAGGGCACTAGGCATAGCCATGTGAAATTGCCTCAGAAATTTCCAAATCCATCTACCATATGATCCAGCTATTTCTCTCCGGCGTGTTTATCCAAAGAACTGCGAAACACTAATGCACACAGATCCGTGCCCCACTGTGTTCACCACAGCCTTACTCCCGATATCCAAGACTTGGAAGCCGCCCTGGTGCCCATCAAAGGACCAATGGAGAAGGAAGTTGGGCTATATCCACACAAAGGCAAAACACTCAGCTGTAAGAAAGAGTGCAGTCCAGCGATTTGTGACAGCAGAATCACTCCTGAGGGTGGGAGGGGACCTGAAACAAGCCCAAGGGAGAAATCAAATACCATCGCATCTCACTTACAAGCAGAAGATTAAAATAAGGACCAACAAACAGGTAGAACGTGCTATGGGATTGGTGGTTCCCAGAGGGAACGGGTGGCAGTGGACGGTGGGAGAAAGAGTTGAGTAGGCACAAGTGTGGGGTGTGGGCCTGTAATTAGGCTTACTGTGGGGAAGAAGATGTAGCATACACAGAAGTCTAAATCTATGAGGATGTAAATCTGAAAGCTGTAGGATTTTCTAATGCTAGGTTATGGAAATCAATTCACCTAAAATCAAAACTCCATAAAGGCAAGTAGGTTTAAGGGATAAAGTTTGCAGGCTGAAAGAGTTTAGAGATTAGGAACTTCAAAGGATTGATAATCACCTCGAAATGCTTAATGATGCAACATAAAGGTAGACCATTGCAAAGAGATGAAGAGGAACACTACCAACAGAACATGACCCCTGCTAAACTCCTGAGCCAACTGAAAATGCTGCTGTCCACGGTGTTACTGCTAATTACCTTTACGAATAATTAATGCAGACCAACATCTTCTCAAGTTCAAGCCAAAGGTTGGTCCAAAAGTCCAATTCAGGGCCAGCCCTCTGGTGTAGTGGGTAAGTGTCCGTATTCCACTTGGGCGGACTGGGACTGGCAGGCTGGCATCGCACGTGCAGATCCGATTAGGAGCATTAGGAAATATAGATTTCAAGGTATGGTTCCGACAGAGATCATGAAGAAGTAGAAATTGTGAGGATACCTTATGAATAGACACCAGGAAATGAACCATGAGAATATTACAATCTATGAAGACATCAGGTACACTTCCCCAAATGATGAAGGAAGGAAAACATCTGACCTGCCAAGGTGGAAACACCAGACTGCTATGAGTTGACATGATCATTGCTCATCAGAGGATTGCTTGGGTAACTTCAGCTTCGCAGGGACTCCAGGACTTTCTGTGGGGAAAGTCCACACATTTGGCCACATCCACAAAAGATAAGAGATAAATCTTAAAGGAAAGAAACCACTGTCTAGAAGGAATGTAGTAGATCTTTCAAGGTTTGAGGAGAAAGTTGGAAACCGACAAGAAGTCCAGAAAAAGGAAAACTATCACACCTGGAAAGGGGGAGTCGTCAGACTGGTATGAGATGGCTCTGTAACACTGTGTGCATGGAGGTTGTCAGGACAACTTAGAATTCTGAGTGTGTTTATGACATCACGGTGACCATGTCACCAAAGTTGGCCATAGGTTTCCAGCTCTAGGATTGGCCTGGGCTAGGATATTCAAGTGAGAGGTACACAGAAACAGCTTTTCCAAACACAAACCGGGCACAGAAACTTGAAGACATCAAAGAGACGCTAATTCAAGGGATGAGAAAGGAATCATTGGGAAGAAGAGACAATAGAGGGTCAAGTACTCAGAGGGCAACATTGTCATCTACGGAAGTCTGGGGAGGCCATGCTGATTCAAGCTGGAAATGTGTTCTGAAAAACGAGGCCGGACCCGGGGCTTATCAGACCTACGTTGTCCTTCTGCCTTACCCATAATACAAAGTCAAGACTGATCAGTTGAGGACATTGAAGAGAAGAATCGAGGCCTCCTTTCCTAGGCCCCTAGCATTCTTGAAGAGAATTCTCACTTTCCACAGCTCTCAAGTCTTGGGGGCCCACTGGGTATATGCCAATATGTCACAAGAGAGCTCATTGATGCCTTGAAGGAATGGACCCCTGCCATGCTTGGGTATGTCTCTTGGTTTGGAAGGGCTCTAGAAGTGTGCTGAAAAGTACCCTTTTGCAGAGGGCTTCCATCCTTTGTGAAGGCTGGCCTCCCAGGTTACAGGGCTCAGTGGGATCAGTGAGGTTCTCTCCCCATATCTCTTACCGTAGAAGGAGTATTGATAATGTGTTTCGAAACCACACGTAGAGAGGATGGCAGAAAATTAGAACATTACCATTATACTTAAAGAAAAATAAACATGCCACAGCTGAGGATGTAAATCAAACAAATAACAAACCCTGTAGAAATAAAGTAAGCCAGTATCTAGACGTAATCTAGTGGAAAGTTCAAGGATCAGTGGTCAAGCTCGAAACTTCCCAAATCCAGAAAAGGGACAGAAGGTCTCTCACCTGCAGAGAGAAATTCATCAGATTCATCTAATTTGTGTCGAAACCATTGGGCCCGGGAAGGTGGTTGCCAGGATAACCTTGAACCTGGAGTTTATCATCTCACAATGTCAAACGAACCAAGATGACCACGTGTAGTCAGTGCTCAGTTGGATCTAGGCTGGGATAGCAAAGATACCCTCAAGTGAATGATGAAAATTCCAGGACAACACCCAACAATCACGAAAGGACTCACACCTTGGCCTACAGAACATATGGTGATTAAAGAAATACAAAATTCCTAAAATGGAGTGAAGGAGAACACACTGATAAGCATGTTAAAGCACAAGCTCATAAAGAACATGATGATTAGAACATGGAAAAGCAAACAGGGTCCCATAAAATGGAAGGCCAACAGAAATCACACCTCAATAATCCACAGTGAAAAATGTCAGTCTTTAGACAGACTCTGCTTGAACGATTGAAAGTCCGGGAAAGTCACAACCCCAAAAACTGCAGGGAAGGTCTAACCTGGCCTAACTGGGAAGGGTGAGTTATGAGACTGCTCCACGCATGCTCTGAAACCCTGTGTCCACCAAGCTAGACTGGACAGACGAGACACGATTCTGAAAAATCCTCCGACATCACAGTGGGCCACAGAAACAACCTGGCCTCATTTACACAGGGCCAGAGTTGGGTTCAAGTAGCATATTCAAGTCACATTCCACTCAACCGCAGGTTGCCAATGGAGCACGAAAGGGTCCAGCCAGTGGGCCAGCGGTGAAGTCCACGTGTTCTGGGTCGGCAGGCCAGGGTCGGCCACGTGGAATCCTGGGGGTGAGCCTCCTCAACGCTCGTCCAGCCATTCTGGGCCAGGCATGCGAGCTAGTGTAGAGGCAGATGGGAAGCGATGTTAGACAGTGCCACTCTTCCTCAGCAAAGAGAGCAGCACAGCCAGCAGATTTGAGCACAGCCATAAACTTCTGCCAAACAAAACCAATTAAAAGTTGCAAAGAATAGAAAAGCTGAACCTCAAAAAAAACCCATGCCAGTGAGAAGAAAATGATATCTGCGAATAACCTTGGACAAACAGGAGAAAGCGATCGAAACCAAAAACTAGCAAAGTTTTGGGGAAAGAAATTCCACAAGACACAAGGAAACACAAGGCTATTCCGTGCCCTTCGAATGCAACAACGGACACACTTGAAACGTCCATACGGCATAAAGCTGACAAATAAAAATGGGAAGCAATTGGATATATTGGACTATATGAGGAAGCCATTTGGTGTAAACCTAATTCGGCCTGATTTTGTTTTTTCCAAAAGGGCCTGACTATGGCTATTTAGCACGCATTGCATATCTCCTTAGACATTTCCTATGGCCCTTGAGATAAAGGTGCAACTTTCCCCCACATTAGCATTTCTTTAGGGATAAGCATTTCTCCCTAGGCTAGGAACTGATTGCTGCACTCACCTTTGACCACCCAGCTCACCTGTGACCAGTCAGCTGTAGACAACAGACTGCCACCCTACTGTGTTCACTGAGACAGAAGACCTACCTGCTATTTCCATCAATCACTGTGCCAACAGAGCAGTCTCGCAACTATTGTAAATGGGACATTTCAATCCTATGTGAAACATCCTCTATGAGGGGAATACAACCAGTCTGTGCACCCCACTTCTCTGATGCTCTTTCTTCCTTTGGGTAGAAAGGCCCTGGGTTATAATCCTCAGAATGAAGCTCAGAATAAACTCCCCCAAATTTTCATTTACAGATTGGTTACAGATTACTTTTGTCAACAAAGCAATGTCTGGATTCCATGCAGTCCCAGTCAAAGTTGCAGCAATCTTTCCCACAGAAATAGAAGAGAGAATCCTAAAGTTTCTATCCAGCAACAAAGGACCCTGAATAGCAAAAAGAATCCTGGGGAAAACGAACAAAGCAGCAATTATCACACTTGCTTACTGTCACATATAGGACGAAGAGCTAGGTACCAAAACAGCACAGCCTGGCCTGCAAAGGAGGCACACAGATGCATGGAACAGAATCGAGAGCCCAGAAATCAACTCTCACATCTATGGACAGCCAATTTTCGACCAGGGAGCCAAGAGGAGAAAGCGGAGAAAAGAGACTCTCGACGGGAAGCGGTGCTGGAAAGACTGCACAGCCAGATGTAACACAATGAGAGTAGACCGTGATGTTACACCAGGCACACACGCCACCTCGAAATGGATTAAGGCCTTGAATGGAAGACTTGAAACCGTGACACTTCGAGGAGAAAACGCAGGCAGCTTGCTCTTTGCCATCTGGCTTGGCCGCCTATTTGGAAGAAGCATGTGTGACTGGGCAAGGGCAACAAAGGAAACAAGAAACAAGCAGGACTCCATCCAACACAGAAGCTTCTGAACAGCCAACGACACCATCGACTCAGCGCAAAGACGTCACAACAACTGCGACAGCAGGTTTGCAAACCACACATCGGAGAAGGGGTGAATAGCCAAAAGATCCAATGAAGTCATACGTCTCCACAGGAGAAAAAACAATGAGCCAAATAAATCCTGGGCAAAACAGGGAAACAGGCATTTCTCCCAGGAAGATAGAAGGATGGCCAACAGGCTGTATGAAAACATGCTCATCATCATTAAGTCTCTGCTCAATGCAAATACAAACGGCACTGAGATAGAAGCTCACAGTGGTCAGAATGGCTATAAGGATGACGACAGGAACCAACAAGTTTCAGAGAGGAGGTGGAGAGAAGGGAAGCCTCCTGCACTGCTGGTGGGAGTGTAAACCGGTGCAGCCACGACGCAAAGTGGTGTGGAATTGCCTCAGAATTTTCAGAATCCATCTACCACAGGATCCAGGTACTCCTCTGTGGCATATATATCCAAAGAACTTGGAAACGCTAATGCACAGAGATCCGTGCACCACTGGGCTCATCACAGCCTACTCCTGATATCGAAGACAGGGAAGCCTCCCTGGTGCCCATCAAGGGACGAATGGACAAGAAAGATGGGCTATAGCCACACAACGGCATAGCACTCAGCTGCAGGAACAGATGCATTCCAGCCATTTGTGACCAACAGAATGGCTCCTGAGGGTTTTATGGGAATGGAAACAAGCCCCAGGGGGAAGGTCAAATACCAAAGGGTCTCACTTACAAGGATAAGAGGAAAAAAAGGACCAAGAAGCAGGTAGCACGTGACATGGGATTTCTTGTTCCCAGAGCGAAAGGTGGCGGGGCCCAGACGGAGAAATAGTTGATTAGACACAAGTGTGTGGTGAGGGCCTGTAATTAGGCTTACGGTGGTGAAGATGATGTAACGTACACAGAAGTCTAAATCTATGAGGATGTAGATCTGAAAGGTATAGGATGTTATAATGCTGGGTTATGGCAAACAATTCACGTAAAATCAAAACTCCCAAAAGACGTTCAAGCAGACTCTTTGTAAACACTGACTTCATTCACTGTGGAGTATTCAGGTGTGATTTCTGTTTGCCTTCCATTTTCTGGGAGCTTGTTTTCCTTCCTTAGTCTAATCGTAGTGGTCTTTCTGATCTCTCTCCCTTCGATATGCTTATCAGTGGGTTCTCCTTCATTCTAGGTTAGGAATTCTGTATTTTTTTAATCACCATATGTTCTGTAGGCCGACGTGTGGGTGCTTTGGTGATTGTTGGATGTTGTCTTTGAATTTCCATCTGTCAGTTGAAGGAATCTTTGCTATCCTAGCTTGCGTGAAACTGAGAACTGAGGACACGTGTCCATCTTGGTTTGTTTGACATTGTGAGATGAGAAACTGCAGGTTAGACGTTGTCCTGGCAACCACCTTCACGGACACAATGGTTCCGAGACAAATTCGATGAGTCTGATGAATTCATCTCTCCAGGTGAGAAATCCTTCCGTCTCTTTCCCTGGATTTGGGAAGTTTCAACGCTCAGCCCTGAACCTTGAATGCTCCCCTAGATTACATCTACATACAGGCTTACTTTATTTCTACAGAGTCTGTTACAGTTTGATTTACATCCTGAGCTCTGGCATGTGTAGTTTTCTTTAAATATCATGGTAATGTTCTAGTTTTCAGTCAACCTCCTTCCATATGGTGTCAAAACACAGAATCAGTACTCCTTCTACGGCAAGAGATGGGGGAGTTAATTTCATTGGAGCCCAACTGAGCACTGTAGCCTGGGAGGGCAGCCTTCACACAGGAATGAAGCCCTCTGGAAAAGGGTGCTTTTCAGCACACTTCTAGAGCCCTTCCAAACCAAGCTACATACCCCAAGCATGACAGGCGTCCATTCCTTCAAGGCTTCCAAGAGATCTCTTGGGAAACCTTAGCATGTAGCCAGTGGGCCCCCGTGAGGTCAGAGCTATGCAAAGGTAGAGTTCTCTTCAAAGGATGTTAGGGGCCTACGAAAGGAGTCCTCGATTCTTCTCTTCAACGTCCCCAAGAGATCATTCTTGACTTTGGATTATGAGTAAGGCAGAAGGACAATGTAGGTCTGATAAGCCCTAAGTCTGGCCTCTTGTTTCAAATCAATTTCCAAGATTGAATCTGCACGACCTCACCATCTATTTGAGTAGATGACAGTGTTCTCCTCTCTGGGCTTGTCCATCTATTATCGCTTGTTCCCAATGATTCCTTTCTTCTCCCTTGAATCAGAGTCTGTTTGATCCTTTCAAGTTTTTGTTTGGAAAAGCTGTTTCTGGGTATCTCTCACTTGAGTGTCCTAGACTAGGCCAATCCTCGGACTGTAAACATGCGGCCATCTTGGGTGACATGTTCACCATGATGTCATAAACACCCTCAGATTCTAAGTTGTCCTGACAACCTCAATGCACACAATGTTTCAGAGTCGTCTCATCCCAATCTGACTAGTGCCCCTTTCCAGGTAGGATAGTTTTCCTTGTTCTGGATTTCTTGTCGGTTTCTAACTTCCTCCAAGGACTTGAAGGGTCTACTACATTCCCTGTAGACACCGGTTTCTTTCCTTTAAGCTTATCCCGGGTTTTATCTCTTATCTTTTGTGGATATGGCCAAAGGGGTGGACTTTCCCCAGAGAACGTCCGGGAGGCCCTCTCATGTTGAAGTTGCCCAGGCATTCCCCTGATGCACACTGATCATGTGATCTCCTAGCAGTCTGACAATTCCACCTTGGCAGGTCCCATGTTTTCCTTCCTTCATCATTTGGGGAAGTGTTCCTTATGTGTTCATAGATTGTAATATTCTCGTGGATCCTTTTCTGGTGTGTACTCATAAGGTCTCCTCACCATTTCTACTTCTTTATGATCTCTGTGACCACCAGACCTTGAAATCTGTATTTCCTATGCTAGTAATCTGATCCGCATGCTTGATGCTAGCCGGTGAAGCCCAGGCCGCCCAAGCGGATGTGGGCACTTACCTGCTACACCACAGCCCGGTCCCAAATTGGGCTTTTGGACCAACCTTTGGCCTGAATTTGGGAAGATGTTGGCCTGCTTCGATCATTCGTGAAGGGAAGCGGTAGTAACATTAGGGTCGGTAACATTTGCCGTTGATTCATGATTTGGCTCAGACCATGTTCTCTTGGTAGTATTCCTCTTCATCTCTTTGCAAAGTCTACCTTTCTGTATCATCATTAAGCATTTGGAGGCGATTGCTAACTCTTGGATGTTCATCTTCTCTAATCTCTTTCAGCCTCCAAAGCTTTAGGCCGTAAATCTGCACCACTTTTTGGAGTTTTGATTTTATGTGCATTGATTTCCGTAACCCTGCATTCTAACATCCTATAGCTTTCAAATCTACATCCTCATAGATTTAGACTTCTGTGTAGGCCACATCATCTTCACCAGCGTAAGCCTAATTACAGGCCCTCACCACACACTTGTGCCTAATCAACTCTTTGTCCCTCCGTCCCCCGCACCCCTTTCCCTCTGGGAACTGCCAATCCTATGTCACGTGCTACCTGTTTCTTGGTCCATTTTTCCTCTTCTCCTTGCACGTGAGATCCTGTGGTATTTGACCTTAACCCAGGGCTTGTTTCAGTTCCCCTGATACCCTCAGGAGCCATTCAGGTGGTCACAAATGGCTGCACTGCATCTGTTCCTACAGCTGAATGCTATGCCATTGTGTGGATATAGCCCATCTTCCTTCTCCATTCGTGCCTTGATGGGCATCAGGGAGGCTTCCAAATGTTGCATATTGGGAGTAAGGCTGTGGGGAATACAGCGATGCACGGATCTCTGTGCATTAGTGTTTCCAAGATCTTTGGATATATATGCCACAAAGGAATACCTGGATCATACTGTAGATGGATTCTGAAAATTCTGAGGCAATTCCACACTAGTGTGTGTAGTGGCTGCACAGGTTTACACTCCCACCAGCAGTGCAGGAGGCTTCCCTTCTCTCCACCTCCTCTCTGAAACTTGTTGGTTCCTGTCTTCATCCTTATAGCCATTCTGACCACTGTGAGCTGCTATCTCATTGCCGTTCGTATTTGCATTGAGCAGAGACTTAATGTTGATGAGCATGTTTTCATACAGCCTGTTGGCCATCTTTCTATATTCCTGGGAGAGCTGTCTGTTTCCATCTTTTGCCCTGGTTTTATGGGGCTCGCTGTTTCTTTTCCTGTGAAGACGTATGAGTTCATTGGATCTTATGGCTGTTCACCCCTTCTCCAATGTGCGGTTTGCAAACATCTGCTGTCAGTTGTTGCACAGTCTTCGCAGTCAGTCAATGGTGTCGTTGGCTGGGCAGAAGCTTCTGCATTGGATGGAGTCCCGCTTGTTTCTTGTTTCCTTTGTTTCCCTTGCCCGGTCACACATGCTTCTTCCAAACAGGTGGCTAAGCCAGATGGCAAAGAGCAAGCTGCCTGCGTTTTCTCCTAGAAGCTGCACGTTTTCAAGTCTTCTGTTCAAGGCTTTAATCCATTTCGAGGTGGTGTGTGTCCCTGGTGTAACATCACGGTCTACTCTCACTGTGTTCCATGTGGCTGTGCTGTCTTCCCAGCACCATTTCTTGTCGAGACTCTCCTTTCTCTGCTGTCTCCTCTTGGCTCCCTGGTCGAAAATGGGCTGTCCATATGTGTGTCAGTTGACCTCTGGGCTGTCGATTCTGTTCCATGGGTCTGTGTGCCTCTTTTGGGCACCAGGCTGTGCTGTTTCCGTACCTAGCACTTCGTCCTATATCTGGAAATCAATAAGTGCGATGCCTGCTGCTTTGTCCGTTTCCCTCAGTATTCCTTTGGCTATTCAGTGTCCTTTGTTGCTGGATAGAAACTCTAGGATTCTCTCTTCCATTTCTGTGGGAAATAGTGCTGTGACTTTGACTGGGACTGCATGGAATCCAGAGATGGCTTTATGTGGTATGGACGCTTCAAGTGTGTTAGTTCTTCCATTCGAAGAACACGGAATAGCCTTCCTTCTCCTTGTGTCTTCTGGAGTTTCTTCCCCAGAATCTTTGCTGGATTTCGGTTTCCATAGTTTTCTCCTGTTTGGCCAAGGTTATTGCTAGATATCTTTTACTTCTTACTGGCATGCTTTCTTTTTTGAGGTTCAATTTTTCAATTCTTTGCAACTTTCAATTGGCTTTGTTTTGGCAGAAGTTTACGGCTGCACTCACATCTGCGGGCCATGCTGCTGTATTTGTTGTGGAAGAATGGAGCTGTCTAATGTCGCTTCCCATCTACCTCTAGACTACCTCACACATCTGCCCCAGAATGGCTGGACGAGCCGTGAGGATGCTCACCCGCAGGATTCCATGTGGACGAAGCAGGGCTCCCAAACAAGAATGCGCGGAGTTCACCACTTCCCCACTGGCCAGCCCCTTTTGTGTTCCATTGGCAACCTGCAGTTGAGTGGATTGTGACTTGAATATGCTACTTGAGCCCACCTCTGGCCCTGTGTAGATGAGGCCAGTATCTTTTTCTGGCCCTCTGTGATGTCGGAGGATTTGTCAGAATCGTGTGTCTGCTGTCCTGTCTAGCTTCGTGGATGCAGGCTTTCAGAGCCCGCATGGAGCAGTCCCGTAACTCACCCTTCCAGTTAGTCCAGGTTTGACCTTCGCTGCAGTTTTTGGCTTTGTGACTTTCTCGGACTTTCAAACGTCCAGTCAGAGTCTGTCTAATGACTGAAGTCTTTCACTGTGGATTATTCAGATGTGATTTCTATTGGCCTTCCATTTTCAGGGATTTTTTCTATTTTCCAAAATCTAATCGTTATGGTCTTTCTGACCTATCTCTCTTCACTATGCTTATCAGTCCGTTCTCCTTCATTGCAAGCTATGACTTTTGTATTTCTGTAATCACCATATGTTCTGTATGCCGAGGTCTGAGTCTTTTCGTGATTTTTGCGTGTTGTCTTGGAATTTCCATCGGTCACCTGTAGGAAACTGCTATCCTGGCCGAGGTGACACTGAGCCCTGAGAACACGTGGTCGTCTTGGTTGCTTTGACATTCTGAGATCAGAAACTCCAGATTCGAGGTTGTGCTGGCAACCGCCTTCACGGACATTATGTTTCCGAGACATATTAGAGAAATCTGATGAACTCCTCTCCAGGTAAGATACTTTTCTGTCTCATTTCTGGATTTGGGAAGTTTCGAACTTTACTCCCGATCCTTGAGTGTTCCACTAGATTACGTCTAGAAACTGGCTTACTATATTTCTATAGAGTGTTTTACTTGTTCGATTTACATCCTCAGCTCTGGCATGTTTATTTTTCTATAAACATAACTGTAATGTTCTAATTTTGAGCCAACCTCCTTACATATGCTGTCAATACACGATATTGATAATCATTCTACTTCAAGAGATATGGGGAGAGAATTTCATTGAAGCCAAACCAAGCATACTAGCCTGGTAGGGCAGCTCTCACAAAGCAATGAAGCAGTCTGGAATAGGGTGCTTCCTAGCACAATTCTGGAGCCCTGTCAAACAATGGGGCATACACAAAGCATGACGGGGGTCCATTCCTTCAAGGGTTCAAAGAGATAACTTGTGACACATTAGCATGTACCCAATGGGCCTCTGTAATGCCAGAACCATGGAAAGTGAGACTTCTCTTCAATGAATGCTAGGGGCATAGGAAAGGAAGCATCAATCATTGTCTACAGTGTCTTCAGGAGATCATTCTTAATTTTGGATTATGATTAAGGCAGAAGGACAATGTAGGTCTGATAAGCCCCAAGTCCAGCCTCTGGTTTCAAATCGAGGTTCAAGCTTGCATCAGCATGGCCTCCCCATACACTTGAGTAGATTACAATGTTCTCCACTCAGCGCTTGTCCCCCTATTATTGCTTCCTCACAATGACTTCTTTCTTACCCCTTTAATCAGCGTGTATTCTCTCTCTTCAAGTTTCAGTGCCTGGTTTCTGTTTTTAAATTCTCTTCTGGGTATCTCTAACTTGAGTATCGTAGCCTAGGACAATCCTCAGACTATAACCATGAGGCCATCTTGGGTGACATGTTCACTGTGATGTCATAAACTCCCTCAAACTTCTAAGTTGTCCCAGCATCTTCTATGCACATGACTACTCTCCCTTTCCAGCTTGAATAGTTTTCCATTTCCTGGATTTCTTGTGGGTTTCTAACTTTACCCTTGAACTTTTAAATGTCTACTACATTCTCTCTAGACATGGTTTCTTTACTTTAAGTTTATCCTGGGTTTAATCTGTTACATTTTGTGAATATGGCCGAATGTGTAGACTTTCCCCAGTGAAAGTCCTGGAGTCCATCCAAAGTTGAACTTGCCCACTCAAGCCTCTGATGTGCAATGATCGTGTCATCTCATGCAGTGCGCCAATTCTACCTATGCAGGTCACATCACTTCCTTCAGTCTATATTTAGGGAAGTGTACCAGATGTGTCGTAGATTGCAATATTTTCATGTTTTTTTCCTATTGCCTATCTCTAACGTATGCTCACAATTTCGACTTCTTTGTGATCTCTGTACACACCATACCATGAAATCTATCTTTCCCAACGTTACTAATCTGATCAGCACCAGTGATGCGAATCCATGAATCCCAGGCCACCCAATAGGAATGTGGGCACTTACACTCCTGAACACATGGCTGGCTCTGAATTTTACTTGTGGACCAATATTTTTCCTGAACTGGGAAGAAGATGGCCTGCTGTGATTATTCGTGAATGTAATTACTCGTAACATCATAGATGGTAACATTTTCCCTTGGTTCATCTGTTTAGCACGGAACACATTCTCTTCATAGTATTCCCCATAATCTATTTGCAATGGTCTACTTTCTGTAGCATCATTAAGCATTTGGAGGAGATTCACAGTCCTTGGAAGTTCATCTTCTCTAATCTCTTTCAGCCTCAAATCCTTTATGCCCCAAATCAGCATGACTTTTTGGATTTTTTCATTCCCTCTGGGAATCACCAATCCAAATTGAAGACTGACATCCAAAGCTAGAATGCTCAGTTTTTCACCAGTGAAATTCTCTCCCATCTCTGGCCGTAGAATATTATTGACTATGTGTTTTGACAGCATATGTGAGGAAGTTGGCTGAAAATTAGAACATTACACTTATATTTAATGAAAAATAAACATGCCAGAGCTTAGGGTGTAAATCAAACAACTTACAAACCCTACAGAAATAAAGTAAAGCAGTATCTAGATGTAATCTACTAGGAGGACCATGGATCCAGGGTCAAGTTCCAGCCTTCCCAAATTTAGAAAAGAGACATGAAAATATCTTACCTGGAGACAGGAATTCATCAGATTTCTCTAATTTGTCTCAGAAACATTATGTCCATAAGGTGGTTGCCTGGACAACCTAGAATTTGGAGTTTCTGATCTCAGAATGTCAAACCAACCAAGATGACCTTGTGTTCTCAGTGCTCAGTTGGACCTAGGCTAGGATAGCAAAGATTCCTTCAAGTGAACGATGGAAATTCGAAGGCAATGCACAACAATCATGAAAACACTCACACATCAGCCTAGAGAACATATGGTGATTAAAGAATCACAAAATTCATAACTTGGAATGAAGGAGAATGGACTGACAAGTGGATCTATGGGAGATAGCTAAGAAAGACAATGACGATTGATGTGGATTAAGGCTGCCCCAGCTCGAAAAGCCCAAGGTTACCTGGCCTACATGTCAAAGCATATGGCCCGGTGAATTTTTTTTGGTATGAATTAGAGGTGCCCCAGTGAGAGAAGCCCAGGCGATGCTCACCTACATGCCTATCTATAAGGCCAAATTCCTATCTAATGTTATACGACCACACAATAACCAGACTCCATCTGTACTGAAGTCATTTAATGGCTTTTTACATCATCTTTTCTTTTTCCAGTAAAAATGTCACGTACCCATGCCTTATAAAATTTGCCCTTACCTTCAACTCAGGGCAGCGGCAGGACATCTGACTGCCCATGGCTCCTTTCCCAATGCAGCAGCAGCAGGTATTCACTGCCCATGCGTCCAGTTCCCATGCCTGCAGCTCTTCACTACCCATAGTTCCTGTCCCCATGAAGCAACTCTTTACTCCCCATGGGTCCTGTCCCTATGTTATCCTGTACCATTCTCTAAATAAAAGAGCACCTCTGCCAGGCCTTGAGAGACCAAGAAATCTTTCTTCCGACTCATCAGCTCGCTGACCCACCATCATATATTGTGGCCCCCCTACCGGGAACTTGCTTCATCGGTTTCTGAGCTCAACTTCTGGTAAGTGCCCTTTTCTTCCTTGTGCCTCTCTCTGTTTCGAGGATGGATCTAAATTCACTTCTCCATCAGGAACTGTGTTGGATAGCTGTAAGAATCCACGTTTGCTGCCCATGGCTACTCTATGGGGCAAATCATGGCATTCAGCTTGAAGAGAATCAGTACCTTAAGCCTAAGGGCGATGTAGAGTGAATTACTCCATTCCTTCCTGACCCTATCTCTAATAAGCAAATTTTAGGTGGGCACGGGTCGGCCACTTAAGTCATTAGGATGGTCAGCAATCTGCAAGACTCCCCTGTAAGGTTCCTTTTCCTAAGGTTGGATTAGGATACCTCCCATGGCACCTGACCATGCTCTGAACTGTGTGAATGTCCCAATTGGGACTCCAGTTCAAAGAAAGTACTAAAGTCTAACCTTTGGTTGCGTATGGGAAGCCCTTCTCGGAGAATGCCTCCAACACGCAATTGGGTAGAATGTCCCCCAGAGCGGCGGAAAATGCCTCACTAATTTTCTCCATCCTGTTCTCTCTTGAACTTCTCTCTTTGTCTTGGGGACCATTCATCAGGCACCTATTACTGCCAGGTAGAATAGGAAGGATGTTCACCAGGCACCTGTAACTTCCAGGCATACCAGGGAAGATATGCAATGGATGCAATGCTGGGGGACACCCCAATCACCCCTTGTTATAGGAACCCCACAGTAGGAATGACAGGTAGGATGCTGCCCCAGGTTCAGGGGGGATTTTCAAGGTAATGGACCTGTCTCTTTCATCTTTCTTAGAGTTGCAATGGCCATTTTCGTCTCCTTTTGAGCTTTGCAACAGGGAAGCAAAGAAATCTGTCAACAGTCATGGCCTTCACCCCTGGGAGCCCAAACTTGGCATTTCTGGGCCTGATCACCCCGGAAAGCCCCAGTAGGGTGCCCTCTCTTGGGGGTTGACTCATTGAGTGTTTTAGTCACCTACTGAGTTGGCTATGAGGGTAGCAGACCTGGGATTTATTCTGTGAACTGTCATGCTACAGTAGTGCGCCCCAGCACGGGAACTGTTGAGTGAGTCTTCTCTTGATAACCCTCTTTGAGCGGCCATGAGTGTGAGGTCTGATGTCTTCATTTCCTTTCTTTGTTTTGTTCATCATGTCCTCTGTTGTCACCAAGTCTTGGTTAAGTTCAGGCTGGACTTGACCAGAACCTGGAACTTCTGTAAAATCGGAAAACTTGAAAAGCTTTTGCAAGGAACTTCATTCTCAACCCGGGTTGAACTGGGAGCCCCGGCCTCCAGCCAGTTCAAGCCCTTTGTATGCATTCGACCCTTCTCCACTTCACTGTCGGACACTGGCTTTACTGCCGTGGGGAATGAGATAAGCATCCCTTAAGACTCATCACTCAGGGTCATTCTAACTAATTAGGAACACTTTCAATTGTTTGGGTTATGCCCCAGAAACTCCAGCTGGTAGAAAATGTGTGATGTTTCTCTCTGCCTTTATGGTGCAGTTGGACAGGTAGATCAACCTAGAACGTCCTTCAAGTTACAGTCCAGTTTCTGAGAAATCAAGAGCAACTGTCCTTAGAAAATCCTTGCAAGACTGGAAATACAGTTCTAGAGGCAGTTCAGATTCCACCTTGTTCCTTTACCATGAAAAGTATTATCTTCCCCCCTCTCCAGGAACTACTATCTAGTATATCACTCTTTCTTAAGACTGAAAAAAAAAAAAAAAGGAGGGGAAAGGATAAATGGCCATAAGTGTGCCCTTGCAAAAAGTCTAGCATCTTGAGGGTCTTCTCCATAAGTATTAGTAAAAAGGCTCAAAACAAAGTTTTGATTTGTAACTGGTGAGCTTTATATTATTGTACCTGATTCATGGCAGTAGTTTTTAAAACAATAGTTGTACAGTCTCCGTGTATATGTGTCTATGTGTACATTATACGTGTGATATTTTAACCCTGGATGGTCTGGCAAAAATTAAGATCTCTGTTTAGTTGGCTTAAAGTAGTGCTGTCTTAAATTCTAAATGTAGTCAAAATTAACAGAGTGACTTTCAAAGTTAACGTGACGTAAATTAACCTTTGGTAAATGAAAGCTTGTTTAAGTTTGTTGGTTTCATTGAAAATTGTCTTCTTGTCAGAGTTGTCAGTATTTGCATAGGATGCAGGCATTCAGATTCGGTTTACTAGTCATATAAGTTCACGTTGTCTGTTAAATTTGTCAGCAAAATAATAGCTTTAAGTGATGACCAGTTTTGTCTAATGCCTCATGAGGTTTCCGTAGTAATCTGAATATAATTGTTGGAAACAAATGGTTTAAATACATAAAACTCATAAAAGTGAGTACAATAAGTTTTATGGTCTGTATACTTGGGGAAAAAAAACAGCTTCGAAATCCTTTTTGGTAACAATCTTGAGTTTTGCCAAGTTAAGTTAAATGATAAAAAGATGAATATGCGGGTCACTTTTGGATAGAATGGAACGCTCACACATTATTGTTAAACATATCTATGTTATCTACTTTTGGCTTCTTATTGAAGAGGCTAAAAGTGTTTGGGTGTATCAAAAAGCATGCCTTGTGTTTTATTGCGAAGTGGCATGTTTCTTAAGTTGTGAAGTGTTTAGAATGCTGATATAAAAGACATTTCATAATCGTTTACCTTTTTAGTGTTTACTAGGTCCATTAAGCGTTAAAGGTTCTAACTAACCTATGGAATTAAAGCTACTGGAAATTACTAAGCAAAAGAGCTCTGTATTCAAGGAAGTTAAAATGTATGTTTTCAGTAAAAAAGGTATAAAGAATGGAAATATTTTTGTTTGAGGGGTTAAGACAGATAAATTGCTCCTGATGTACTAGAAAGGAAAAAAGAAAGACTTTGGGACAAGTACTGAAAATGAAAAAGAAAGATGTAGAAGGTTTGTGAAGGAGGAATTCTGAAATGAGTTTTATGCCTTCTCAAGTAGACTAAAGTAAGTTCAATTAAGTGAATGAGTTTGAATGTGAACCATAAGTAGGTGCAGAAATTCAAATTTGGTTTTCTCTAAAAGGATATATTTTCTTGAACTTTTGATCTGCTCTTGGTAAAGAGGATGTAAGAGCTGTTCCTTTGAGTACGTCTACCTAAGTGACAAATCTGTTTTGTGAAAATAATGGCTGAGGTTACTCTTAATATTTTTGACTCTTTCTGTTATCACTTTGAATGGATACCTGAGCATTGTTTCACAGTGAGTGTTGTTTGCTATTTGAACAACATTTTAAAAACTTTTGATATTTTGTGACAAGCTTCTCCCTCAAAAATATTCAAATCCTGAATGAAGGCGTTCTTTAGACCTGGTAGACAGAAGAATGATTACTCTGAGGATTTTCAGAGGGTCCCTGAGACTTCTCAAAAAATTTGCTCTCTCTTCCTACAAGGAGAAAAATGCTAAAGTAATTTGGCTTATTTGGTCTGTTAAATTAAAGGGGAAACATTGTGAAATAAGTGACAATAGACTTTCTTAGCTGGTATTTGATGGGTAAATGTTATTAATATAGACGTCTCAAAATTAGATAGCATTCCTAAAATTCTGGTCTGCCCTGGTTATCAGTGATAAGTTCACTTATTATCTGGCACTATTATATGTCACAGAAGTAGTCAAGTTTCTTTGCCAATTGCCCTTTTGAGTTCTTTGTCCATTTCCAGATAGTTGTTGTTTTACTCTGATGCTTTTTCCTTTTGCAAATATGTTTCAGCTTCCGAGAAATTCCTGGAAAGGATTCTGACACAAAGAGTCTAAACGACAGGTTTCTGATAAACCTTCAGATTGTAAAACGGAACGGAGTAAGAAATGACAGAATTCTAACAGAAACTATGCTCATCGATCTGCTAACAGAAGATTCAGATCAAGAATTGATTATACAGGACTGTGTGCACTGATTAGGACGATTACAAATTTTTAGGACTTCCGTTTGAAATATTGTTGAGTTTTGATGTGTTGTTTTGTTTTCTCATAATGAAGGAAATCTTTTTCTCTTTTCTCTTATGCTAACTTTGACTTACAGCCGTTTGGTGAAATTATACCTTTATGAGCAAAACTGAAACATTTATCTTTTTCTGCCTACCTTATCCCTCCTGAATTTGGAAACCCTTTGTGACTGAGTATGGTCATTTCGTGGCAATATTTGCATAAGTTCCATAAGAATCTGTTCTCCTTATAACAGGACACATTGGTTATATTACCAAGGCTTGGACTGGAATGTCATATTTGAAACACACAGTCTCCGATATGACAAGACAGCGTTTCAGGAACAAAGATTGGACTTTCTGGAATACAGCCACTCGGAAACACAGGCCTGGTACCTTGTTTACTGAGATTTTGGCAATCTTACCCGGTAAGTAAGGAAGCTTGCTTATCTGGCAGGTGCAACGAACCTCCGAATATTTGGGGAGACCTCAAAGAGAACACCACTCAAATCTGTAGGTACTGCAGGCCAAATCTGATGGCAAGTCCTTGGCTTGGCTTTTTTGGCCTCTAGAGGCCTTCACAGTTCAATCTGAGGTTCCGCATGAAAAGATCCAGTGAAGCACATTTAAAAAAGCCTGTATGAACAATTGCTATTCTTTCTGCTCTTATGTAAATAATTGGAGCAAGTTGTATTGAAACTACACTTGATTTGTAAACCCGTTAATCCTGATTTGGCTATCTTTTGTAAAAATGAGAGTGATTTAAGAGAGAAAAAATTATGTTTCTGCAGAAGCTATAGTAGGCATTCATGGATATTAGATTCTAGCTCTTTTCTTCCTCAATATTCATGTATTATTAATAGTAATGTCTCCTTGTGGCCATCTACCTCTGACACCTGGAAGTTCCCTGGCCACAATCAAACATTTTCCTTCAATACTACTGTCCAAATACTAACTAGATTTGCCTTGTCACACTTGGATCATACAGAACAAGTTCCAAAGGTAATGTCCCCAACTTATTAATACACACAGGATGGACAATACAAAATTTGGGATGAATATATTTGGTTCACTCCTACTAGTGTGCAACTCAGTAAAAGGCCACTTTCTTTTGTGGAAAAAATATCGTCCCTGTGATACATGGCCTTATAGCACTCGACCTATGGGAAAAAATCCCTGTTATATGTGTTCTCATATCATAGCCTTAAAAAAAATTCTGATTGGTTATAGACTGACAGGGATACATGGCTCAACATGCGTTGGTTAGCCCCTAACGGTGCTCAGTGGATATGTGGCTCCAATTTATGACCTTGGCTACCACCTGCATGGATTGGACGATGCACTCTAGGCTTTGTCTGGATGCAAGGTGGAACTACATTTACTATATCTCCTCCTGCTAACCTACCCAACTTGCAACAGCACTTGACCAGCCCTGTCTTCCACTAGTATGACCATCTTTCCACAATTTTCTTCCACCAATTAGGAATCGAATTTTGTAGCATATTCAAGTCTTGCACATGGAAGTCCTAGACAAATTTACTATGAAGGCATTAAATGATACACAACATAGCATTTCACTGCTCAATTTAGAAGTATCCCAAGTGTGTAAGGCTGTCCTCCAAATCCAAATGGCTCTGGATGTCTTGACAGCAGCACAAGGGGGCACCTGTGCCATTATAAAAACTGAATGTTGTGTCTATATTCCTGACTACCATCAAAATATTTCTGACTTGGTATCCCAGCCATCAAATTAAATTCATGTCTGACCAACCCTAAATCTAAATGATTGGTTGAACTCCTAGTCAGGACAAAGTTTCTGCACTACTTCAAAACCTTATTCATTGGGTTAAACATACTGCTTGTATTTCTTATTATAATTTGTTGTCTCTTTCATTGTTTGTCTTATGCATGTCAAAAATGTTTCACTTCCTGGACCACCTCTTGTCAATGACTCTCTCATCTCCAGAGGATCTGTATAACTTGTCAGGCTTGAACTCAATGGGGCAAGCCTTCTGGTCCAATAGACTGCCTAAGTGTACCTATGGCCCCATTTAGGGACAGCTCTATGACCCTGTACAGCCAGAAGTAGTCACAGAAGACTGGCCATCATCCATATCCCCAAAGATTTCCAGTCCAAATAGGTTCAGGGAGGTTTTATGATGTGGATCAGGGCTGCCCCAGCTAGGGAAGCTGAAGGTGACCTGGACTACATGCCAAACTATATGACCCAGTGGGTTTTTTTATGGTATGAATTAGGGCTGCCCCAGGGCGAGAAGCCCAGGGCATTCTCACCTACATGCTGATCTATATGGCCAGATTCGTATCTAAAAATATGACAACACAATGTCCAGACCCCATCTGTACTGAAATCATTTAAAGACATTTTACATCATTATTTCTTTTTTGAGTAAAAATAAGTCATATACCCATGCCTTATGAAATTAGCCCTAACCCTCTAGTCAGGGTAGCAGCAATAGCTCTGACCCATGGGTCCTGTCCCCAGGCAGCAGCAGCAGTAGCTCTTCACTGCTAATGTGTCCTGTCCCCATGCTATCGTGTACTGTTCTCTCAATAAAAGAACACCAATGCAGGATCTTGAGAGTCCAAGCAATCTTTCATTCGAGGCTTCAGCTCGCTGAGCCCATATCAACGATTCTACCATGGAAAATAAAAAACAGTCCCAGAAAATGGAAGGCACAGAAATCACACATGAATAATAGAAAAAGAAAGATGTCAGTTTTAGACATACTCTGAACGTTTGAAAGTCGGAGTAAGTCACAATCCCAAAAACCCAAGCGAAGGTCAAACCTAGGCTAACTGGTAAGGGTGAGTTATGAGACTGCTAAAATCAGGATCTGAAAGCCTGTGTCTATGAAGTTTGCAGGGACAGCAGAGACACAATTCTGACAAATCCTCTGACGTCATAGTGGAGAAGAAAAACAAACTGGCCTCATCTACACAGTGCCCGAGTTGGGCTGAAGTAGCATATTCAAGTCCCATTCCACTCAACTGCAGGTTGCCAATGGAACATGAAAGGTGCCGGCCCATGGTGCAGTGCTGAAGTCTGCACGTTCTGGGTCGGCAGCCCGGGGCTGGCCATGCGGAATTCTGGGGGTGAACCTCCTCACCGCTGGTCCAGCCATTCTCGGGGAGGCATGGGAGGTAGTGTAGAGGCAGCTGGGAAGCAACGTCAGACAGCGTCAGTATTACTCAGCAAATACAGCAACATCGACAGCAGATCTGAGCACAGCCATAAACATCAGCCGAAACAAAACTAATGAAAACTTGAAAAGAACAGAAAAACCGAACCTCAGGAAAAAAAGAATAAGATCTCTAGAAATAAGCTTAGCTAAACAGGTGCAAGCTATGGAAATCGAAAACTAGCAAAACTTTGGGGAAAGAAATTCCAGAAGACACAAGAAAATGGAAGGGTATTCCGTGCTATAGGAATGTAGGATCTAAAATACTTGAAACCTCCATAACGGATAAAGCAATCTCTGGATTCCATGCAATCCCAGTCAAAGTTGCAGAATCTTTGCCACAGAAATATAAGAGAGAATCCTTAAGTCTCTATCCAGCAACAAGGGACCCTGAATACCCAAAGGAATCCTGAGGAAAACGAACAAAGTAGGACATATCACATGTACTGATTTCAACATGTAGGACGAAGTGCTACATACCGAAATGGCACAGTCTGGTCTCAAAAACAGACACAGAGATCAATGGAAAAGAATCGAGAGCCCAGAGGTCAACTCACACATATATGGACAGCCCATTTTCAACGAGGAAGGCAAGAGGATCAGTGGAGAAAGGAGAGTCTCAAGAAGAAAAGGTGCTGGAAAACTGCACAGCCATATGTGACGCAATGAGAGTAGACCATGATGTTACATCAGGCTCACACACTACCTCGAAATGGATTAAAGCATTGAATGGAAGACTTGAAACCGTGAAACTTCTAGTAGAAAACCAGGCACCTTGCTCATGGCCATGTGGCATAGCCACCTATTTGGAAGAAGCATGTGTGACTGGGCAAGGGCAACACACGAAACAAGAAACAAATGGGATTGCATCCAACGCAGAAGCTTCTGCCCAGCCGAGGAAACCATCCACTCAATGCAAAGACAGCACAACAACTGCGAGTGGATGTTTCAAACCACACATCAGAGAAGGACTGAATAGCCAAAAGAGCCAACGACCGCACATGCCAACACAAGAGAAAAAACAACAAGCAAATTAAAACCTGGGCAAAAGATGGAAACAGAGTTTTACCAAATAAGATAGAAAGATGGCCAACAGCTGTCTGAACACATGTTCATAATCATTACGTCTAAGGCCAATGCAAATCCAAATGGCAATCAGATAACAGCACATTGTGGTCAGAATGCCCATAAGGAACAAGATAGGAAACAAGTGTTGGAGAGGAGGTGGAGAGAAGGGAAGCCTCCTGCACCGTTGGTGGGAGTGTAAGCCGGTGCAGGAACTATGCAAAGCGGTGTGGAACTTCCGCAGAAATTTCAGAATCCATCTACCATATGATCTAGCTATTCCTCTGCGTCGTATTTATCCGAAGAACTTGGAAACACCAACGCATAGGAATCCCTCCACCGCTGTGTTCACCACAGCCTTAATCCTGATGTCCAGGACTTGGATATCGCCCTGTGGCCCATCAAGGGACGAATGCAGAAGGAAGATTGGCTATAGCCGCACAATGGGATAGCACTCAGCTGCAAGAAAGGGTGCAGTCCAGCCATTTGTGACACCAGAATGACTCCTTAGGGTATGAGGGGAACTGAAAGAAGCCCCAGGGAGAAAGTCAAATACCGTAGGATCTCACTTACAAGGAGAAGAGTAAAATAAGGAGAAACAAACAGGTAGCACATGACAAGGGATTGGGGGTTCCCAGAGGGAATCGGTGGCAGAAGACAGTGGAAGAAAGAGTTGATTAGGCACCAGTGTATGGTATGGGCATGTCATTAGGCTTACGGTGGTGAAGATGATGTACCATACAAAGAAGTCTAAATCTAGAAGGTTGTAAATCTGAAAACAATAGGGTGTTATAATGCAGGGTTATGGCAATCAATTCATGTAAAATCAAAACTACAAAAAGGCAAGCAGGTTTATGGTCTAAAGCTTTGGAGGCTGAAAGAGATTAGAGAAGATGAACTTCCAAGCATTGATAATCACCTCCAAGTGCTTAATAATGCTACAGAAAGGTAGACAGTGGCAAAGAGATGAAGAACAACTCTACCAAGAGAACATGTTCCGTGCTAAACTCAGGATCCAAAGGAAAAGGTTACCGTCCATGATGTTACTACTAATTACCTTTACAAATAATCAAAGCAGGCCAACATCTTCCCCAGTTCAGGCAAAATGTTGGTCCAAGAATCCAATTCAGTGCCGGCCCTGTGGTGTACTGGGTAAGTTCCCACATTCCACTTGGGTGGTACAGGCTTCATTGGCGAGCATCACAGGTGCAGATCAGATTAGTAGCATTAGCAAATATAGATTTCACGGTATGGTGCAGACAGACATCCTAAAGAAGTCGAAATTGTGAAGAGACGTTATGAATACACATCAGAGTAAGAACCATGAGAATATTACAATCTATGAACGCATCAGGAACACCTCGCCAAGTGATGAAGGAAGGAAAACATGTGACCTGCCAGGTGGAAATGGAGATGACACGATCATTACGCATTAGAGGATTGACCAGGAAAGTCAATCTCGGGAGGGACTCCAGGGCTTTCTCTGGGGAAAGTCCACCCATTTGCACTCATCCACAAAAGATAAGAGATAAAACCCAGGATAATCTGAAAGGAAAGAAACTGGTGTCCAGCGGGATTGTAATAGACCTTTCAAAGTTCGAGGATAAAGTTATAAACAGACACGGAATCCAGAACAAGGAAAACTATCCTACCTGGAAAGGGGAAGTAGTCAGACTGGTATGAGATGGTCGTGAAGAACTGTGTGCATGGAGGTTTTCAGGACAGCTTAGAATTCTGAGGGTGTTTATGACATCACGGTAAGCATGTCACCCAAGATGGCCGCAGGTCTCCAGCCCGAGGATTGGTCTAGGCTTGGATACTCAAGTGACAGATACCCAGATACAGCTTTTGCAAACAGAATCTGGGCACAGAAACGTGAAGAGATGCAAGAGACGCTAATTCAATGGATAAGAAAGGAATCATAGGGAAGAAGTGATAACAGAGGGACAAGCACTGAGAGGAGAACATTGCCATCTCCTCAAGTCGATGGGGAGGCCATGCTGATTCAAGCTTGAAACTTGACTTGAAACAAGAGGCTGGACCTTGAGCTTATCAGACCTATGTTGGCCTTCTGCCTTACTCATAATGCAAAGTCAAGAATGATCTCTTGAAGACATTGAAGAGAAGAATAGAGGCCTCGGTCCTAGGTCCCTAGTATTCTGTGAAGAGAAGTCTCACTTTCCATAGCTCTGGCGTCATAGGCACCCACTGGGTACATGGTAATGTGTCACTAGGCATCTCTTTGAAGCCTGGAAGGAATGGGCCCCTGTCATGCTTTGGGTATGTCTCTTGGTTTGGAAGGACTCAGGAAGAGTGTGCAAAAGCACCCTTTTGCAGAAAGCTTCGTTACTGTGTGAAGGCTGTCCTCCCAGGCTAGAGTGCTCAGTTGAGATCAATGAGATTCCCTCCCCCATCTCTTGCCGTAGAAGGAGTAGTGATTAGGTGTTTGACACCACACATAACGATGTTTGCTGAAACTTAGAACATTACCATTCTATTTAAAGGAATATAAACATGCCACAGCTGAGGAGGTAAATTAAACAAATAACAAAACCTGTGGAAATAAAGTAAGCCAGTATCTAGACGTAATCTAGTGGAGCGTTCAAGGATCAGGTGTGAAGTTCTGAACTTTCCAAATCTAGAAAAGAGACAGAAGAATCTCTCAGCTGGAGAGTGGAATCTATCAGATTCATCTAATTTGTCTCGGAACCATTGTGTCTGGGAAGGTGGTTTCCAGGACAACCTCAAACATGGCGTTTCTGATCTCACAATATCGAACCAACCAAGATGACCACGTTTACTCAGTGCTCAGTTGGATCTAGGCTAGGATGGCAAAGATTCCTTCAACTGACCGATGGAAATTCAAAGACAACACCCAACAGTAATGAAAGCACTCACACATCAGCCTACAGAACCTATGGTGATTAAAGAAATACCAAACTCCTAACTTGAAATGAAGGAGAACACACTGATAAGCATATCGAAGGGAGATAGCTCAGCACCATGACGATTAGACTATGGAAAAGAAAGCAAGCTCCCAGAAAATGGAAGGCAAACAGAAATCACACCTCAATAATCCACAGTGATTGACTTCAGTGTTTAGTTAGGGTATGCGTGAACGTTTGAAAGTCCGAGAAAGTCACAACCCCAAAGCTTGCATTGAAGGTCAAACCTGGGCTAACTGGGAAGGGTGAGTTCTGAGACTGCTCCATGCGGGCTCTGAAACCCTGTGTCCCCGAAGCCTGGTTGGAAAAGAGACACGATTCTGACAAATACTCCAACATCACAGTGGTCCAGAAAAAGAAGCTGGCCTCATCTACACAGGGCCAGTGTTGGGCTCAAGTAACATGTTAAAGTACATTCCACTCAACTGCAGGTTGCCAATGGGACATGAAAGGGGCCAGCCAGTGGGGCAGCCGTGAAGTCCCTGCGTTCTGAGTCGGCAACCCAGGGTCGGCCACGTGGGATCCTGGGGGGGAGCCTCCTCACCGCTCATTCAGCCGTTCTGGGCCAGGCGTGCAACCCAGTGTAGAGGCATATGGGAAGCAACGTTATACCACGCTACTCTTGTTCAGCAAATACAGCAGCATGGCCAGCAGATGTGAGCACAGCCATAAACTTCTGCCAAAACAAACCAATTAAATGTTGCTAAGAATAGAAAAAAGGAACAGCGAAAAAGAAAGCATGCCAGTAAAAAGAAAAAAACATCTAGGAATAAAATTGGCCAAACAGGAGAAAGCTATGTCTACCGAAATCTAGCAAAGCTTTGGGAAAAGAAATTCCACAAGACACAAGGAAACGGAAGTCTATTCCATGTTCTTTGAATGGAAGAACGAACACACTTTAAGCATCCATACCGCAAAAAGCAATGTCTGCATTCCATGTCATCCCAGTCAAAGTTGCAGCAATCTTTCCCACAGAAATAGAAGAGAGAATACTAAAGTTTCTATGTGGCAACAAAGGACCCTGAATAGGAAGAGGAATCCTGAGGAAAACGAACAAAGCAGCATGTATCACACTTTCTGATTGCCAAATATAGGACAAAGCACTAGGTACCGGTACAGCACAGCCTTTCCCCCAAAATAGGCACACAGACCCATGGAACAGAATTGAGCCCAGCAGTCAACTGCCACATATATGGGCAGCCCATTTTCGACACGGGAGCCAAGAGGAGACAGCAGAGAAAGGAGAGTCTCGAAAAGAAACAGTGCTGGGAAGACTTCAGAGCCACAAGTGGCACAATGAGACTAGACCATGATGTTACACCAGGCACACATACCACATTGAAATGGATTAAAGCTTTGAATGGAAGACTTGAAACCATGAAACTGCTGCCGGAAAATGCAGGCAGATTGCTCTTTGCCATCTGGCATAGCCGCCTACTTGGAAGAAGCATGTGTGACTGGGTAAGGGCAACAAAAGAAACGAGAAACAAGCGTGACTCCATCCAACGCAGAAGCTTCTACCCGGCCAACGACTCCATCGACTCAATGCAAAGACAGCACAACTGCGACAGGATGTTTGCAGAACAGACATCGGAGAAGGGGTGAACAGCCATAAGATCCAGTGAACTCATACATCTCCACAGGAAAAAAAACAATGAGCCCAACAAAACCTGGGCAAAAGATGGAAACACACATTTCTCCCAGGAAGATAGAAAGATGGCCAACAGGCTGTATGAAAACATGTTCCTCATCATTAAGTCTGAGGCCAATGCAAATCCGAAGTGCAATGAGATAGCAGCTCACAGTGGTCAGAATGGCTATAAGGGTGAAGACACGAAACAATAAGTGTCAGAGAGGAGGTGGAGAGAAGGGAAGCCTCCTGTACTGCAGGTGGGAGTTTGAGCCGATGCAGCCACTACACAAAGGAGTGAAAATTCAGAATGTTTCAGAATCCACCTAGCATATGATCCAGCTATTCCTCTGTGACGTATATATCCAAAGATCATGGAAACAGTAATGCACAGAGATCCGTGCACTGCTGTGTGCACCACAGCCTTACTCCCGATATCCAAGACTTGGAAGCCTCCCTGATGCCCATCAAGGGACGAATGGAGAAGGAAGATAGGCTATAGCCACACAGTGGCATAGCATTCAGCTGTCGGAATGGATGCAGTCCAGCCATTTGTGACCACCAGAATGGCTCCTGAGGGTACTAGAGGAACTGAAACAAGCGCCAGGCGTAAGGTCAAATACCACAGGATCTCACGTACAGGAGAAGAGGAAAAACGGACCAACAAACAGGTAGCATGTGACATGGGATTGGTAGTTCTCAGAGGAAAAGTAGGCGAGGGCCAGAGGGAGAAAGAGTTGATTAGGCACAAGTATCGTGAGAGCCTGTAATTAGCCTTACGGTGGTGAAGATGATGTAACCTACTCAGAAGTCTAAATCTATGAGGATGTAGATCTGAAAGCTATAGCATGTTAGAATGCAGGGTTACGGCAATCAATCCACATAAAATCAAAACTCCAAAAAGGGGTGCAGACTTACGGCCTAAAGCTTTATAGGCTGAAAGAGATCAGAGAGGATGAACTTCCAAGGATTGGTAATCACCTCAAAGTGCTTAATGATGCTACAGAAAGGTAGACCCTTGCAAAGTGATGAAGCGGAATACTAGCAAGAGAACATGTTCCGTGCTAAACTCATGAACCAATGGAAAATAATACCTTCCATGATGTTACTACTGATTCCCTTCACGAATGATTGAAGCAGGCCAACATCTTCCCAAGTTCAGGCCAAAGGTTGGTGCAGAAGTCTAATTCATTGCCGGCCCTGTGGTGCAGCAGGTAAGTGCCCAACTTCCTCTTGCGTGGCCCGGGCTTCAGGGGCTAGCATCCTGGGTACAGATCAGATTTCTAGCATTAGGAAATCCCGATTTCAAGGTAGGGTTGGCACAGAGATCATAAAGAAGTAGTAATTGTGAGGAGACCTTATCAATACTCACCAGAAAAAGAACCATGAGAATATTAGAGTCTATGAACGCATCTGGCACGCTTTCCCAAATCATGAAGGAAGGAAAATATGTGACCCACCAAGATGGAATTGTCAGACTGCCATGAGATCACACGATCATTGTGCATCACAGGATTTCCTGGGCAACGTCAACTTGGGAGGGAGTCCAGTACTTTCTATGGGGAAAGTCCACCCTTTTGGTCATATCCACAAAAGATATGCGATAAAACCCAGGATAATCTTAGAGGAAAGAAACCGGTGTCTAGAGGGAATGTAGTAGACCTTTCCAAGTTAAAGGACAAAGTTGAAAACTGACGACCCATCCAGAACAAGGAAATCTATGCTTCCTGGACAGGGGGAGTAGTCAGGCTGGGAGGAGACGGCTCTGAAACACTGTGTGCATGGAGGTTGTCATGACAACTTTGAATTCTGAGAGTGTTTATGACATTACAGTGAACGTGTCACCCAAGATGGCTGCATGTTTACAGTACTAGGATTGGCTTAGGCTGGGATACTCAAGTGAGAGATACCCAGAAACAGCTTTTCCAAACAGAAACCTGGCACAGAAACTTGAAGAGATCAAAGAGATGCTGATTCCAGGGATAAGAAAGGTATCATTGTGATGATACTTCATTCTTCCTTCATTTTCTTCCATTCCATGCGCACTGATGCCCTTCCGTTTCCTTGTATCTTGTGGAATTTCTTTCCCCAAAGCTTTGCTACTTCTGGGTTTACATAGCTTTCACCTGTTTGGCACAGCTTATTCCTAGATACCTTGTTCTTCCTACTAGCATGCTTTTTTTTTTTTTTGAGGTTCAGTTTTTCTATCCTTTGCAACTTTTGATTGGTTTTATTTAGGCAGATGGTTACTGCTGTGCTCACATCGGCTGGCAATGCTGCTGTATTTGCTGAGGAAGACTGGCCCAGTCTAATGTCGCTTCCCATCTGCCTGTTTCCTTTGTTGCCCATTCCTGTCACACACGCTTCTTCCAAATAGGCTGCTAAGACAGATGGCAACGAGCATGCTGCCTAGGTTTTCTCCTAGAAGTCTCACGGTTTCAAGTCTTCCATTCAAGTCTTTAATCCATTTCGAGGTGGTTTGTGTGACTAGTGTAACAGTATGCTCTACTCTCATTGTGTTACGTTTGGCTGTGCAGTCTTCCCAGCACCGTTTCTTGTCGAGACTCTCCTTTCTCCGCTGTGTACTCCTGGTTCCCTGGTTGAAAATGTGTTGCGCATGTATGCATGTGCATATATGCGTGAGTTGACCTCTGGGCTCTCGATTCTGTTCAATGTATTTGTGTGCCTGTTTTTGGGCCCAGACTGTGCCGTTTCGGTTCCTAGCGCTTCGTCCTATATGTGGAAATCAGAAAGTGTGATACGTCCTGCTTTGTTCATTTTCTTCAGGATTCATTTGGGTATTCAGGGTCCTTTCCTTCTGGATAGAGACTTTATTATTCTCTCTTCTATTTCTGTGGGAAAGATCACTGCAACTTTGACTGGGACTGCTTGGAATCCACAGATTCCTCTATCCGCTATGGACGTTTCAAGTGTGTTAGTTCTTCCATTCCAACAGCACGGAATAGTCTTCCGTTTCGTTGTGTCTTCTGGAATTTCTTTAGCCAAAGCTTTGCTAGTATCGGTTTACAATGCTTCCACCTGTTTAGTGAAGGTTAGTCCTAGATATCTTATTATTCTTAGTGACATGCTTCTTTTTTTGAGGCTCAGTTTTTCCATTCTTTGCAACTTTTAATTGGTTCTGTTTTGGCAGAAGTTTATGGCAGTGCTCACATCTGCTGGTCGTGCTGCTGTATTTGCTGAGCAAGAGTGGCACTGTCTAACGTCACTTCCCATCTGCCTCTACACTACCTCCCAGGACTCTCCCAGGATGGCTGTACCAGCGGTGAGGAGGCTCAACCCCAAGAGCACAAGTGGATGACCACGGGCTGCGGACCCAGAAGGCACGGACTTCACAGCTTCAGCAGTGGCCAGCCCCTTTCATGTTCCATTGGCAACCTGCTGTTTTGTAATGTGACTTCAATATGCTACTGGAGCCCAGCTCTGGCCCTGTGTAGATGAAGCCATGTTGTTTTCCTGGTCCACTGTGATGTCATAGGATTTCTGAGAATTGTGTCTGTGCTGTGCCAGCAAGCTTCATGGACACAAGGTTTCAGAGCCCGCTTGGAGCAGTCTCAGAACTCACCCATTCCATTTAGCCCAGGTTTGACCTTCACTTCAGGTTTTGGGGTTGTGACTTTTCTGACTTTCAAACGTTTAAGCAGAATCTGTCTAAACACGGCCGTCTTTCACTGTGGATTATTGAGTTGTGATTTCTGTTTGCCTTACATTTTCTGGGAACTTTTTTTCTTTTCCATAGGCTAATCATCATGGTATTGCTAAGCTATCTCCCTTCGATATGCTTATCAGTGTGTTCCCTTTTCATTCCAAGTTATAAATTTTGCATTTCTTTGATCACGATATGTTCTGTTGGCCATTGTGTGAGTGCTTTCGTGATTGTTGGGTGTTGTCTTTGAATTTCCATCGGTCACTTGAAGGAATCTCTGCTATCCTGGCCGAGGTGACACTGAGCACTGAGAACATGTGGGCATCTTCCTTGGTTAGAGATTCTGAGTTCAGAAACTCCAGATTTGAGGTTGTCCTGGCAACCATCTTCACGGACACAATGGTTCCGCAACAAATTAGACGAATCTGATGAATTTCTCTTTCCAGGTGAGAGATCCTTCTATTTCTGGATTTGGAAAGTTCGAACATCACCCCTGATCCTTGAATGCTCTGCTAGATTATGTCTAGATACTGGCTTACTTTGTTTCCACAGGGTTTGTTATTTGTTGGATTTACATCCTCAACTGTGGCGTGTTTATTTTTCTTTAAATATAATGATAATGTTCTAATTTTCAGCCAACATCGTTACATGTGGTGTTGAAACACATAATCAATACTCCTTCTACGGCAAGAGAAGGGGGAGAGAATCTCATTGATCCCAACTTAGGACTCTAGCCTTGGAGTGCAGCATTCACCAAGGAATGACCCCCTCTGCAAAAGGGTGCTTTTGAGCCACTTCTAGAGTCCTTCCAAACCAAGAGACATACCCCAAGCATGACAGTTGTCCATTCTTTCCAGGCTTCAAAGAGGTGTCTTGTGACACATTAGCATGTAGCCAGTGGGCACCCATGATGCCAGAGCTATGGAAAGTGAGACTTCTCTTTAAAAAATGCTAGTGGCCTAGGACGGTGGCCTTGATTCTTCTCTACAATGACCTCAAGAGATCATTCTTGACTTTGGATTGTGAGTGAGGCAGGACAACATAGGTCTCATAGTTCCAGCCTCTTGTTTCAAATCAAGCTTCAAGCTTGAATCAGAAGGGCCTCCTCTTCGACGTGAGGAGATGGCAATGTTCTCCTCTGAGTGCTTGTCCCTCTATTATGGCTTCTTCCCAATGATTCCTGTCTTATCCCTTGAATTAGCGTATCTTTGATCTCTTCAAGTTACTGTGCCCTGTTTCTGTGGGCAAAAGCTGTTTCTGAGTATCCCTCACTTGAATATCCTAGCCTATGCCAATCCTCGGGCTGGAAACCTGTGGCCATCTTGGGTGACATATTCACCGTGATGTCATAAACACCCTCAGAATTCAAAGTAGTCCTGAAGACCTCCATGCACACAGTTCTTCAGAACCATCTCATCCCAGTCTGATTACTCCACCTTTCCAGGTAGGATAGTTTTCGCCCTTATGTATTTCTTGTCGGTTTCTAACTTTTTCCTCGAACTTGAATAGGTCTGCTACCTTCCCTCTAGACACTGGTTTCTTTCCTTTTGGATTAATCTGGGTTTTCTCTCTTATCTTTTGTGGATGAGGCCAAATGGGTGGACTTTCCCAAGAGAAAGTCCCGGAGGCTCTCCCAAATGACTTTTCCCAGGCAATCCTCTGATGCGCAATGATCGTGTCATCTCCTAGCAGTCTGACAATTCCACTTTGGCAGGTCACATGTTTTCCTTCCTTCATTATTTGGGGAAGTGTTCCTGATGCGTTCATAGATTGTAATATTCCCATGGTTCTTTTTCTGGTGTGTACTCATAACATCTCTTCAAAATTTCGATTTCTTTAGGATGTCTGTCTGCACCATACCGTGAAATCTATATTTGCTAATGCTACTAATCTGATCCGCACCCGTGGTGCTAACCAATGAAGCCCTGGCCGCCCAGGCGGAACGTGGGCACATACCCAGTACACCGCAGGGCCGGCACTGAAATGGACTTTTGGATCAAACTTTTGCCTGAACTAGGGATGATGTTGGCCTGCTTTGGTTATTTGTAACGGTAATTAGTAGTAACATTGTGGAGTGTAACCTTTTCTTTTGGCTCCTGAGTTTAGCACGGAACGTGTTCTCTTGGTAATGATCTTCTTCAACTCTTTGTAATGGTCTTCCTTTCTGTAGCATCATCAAGCATTTTGAGGTGTTTACCAATCCTTGAAAGTTCATCTTCTCTAATCTCTTTCAGCCTCCAAGGCCGTAAATCTGGACCCCTACAGAACATATGGTGAATAAGGAAATACAACATTCATAACTTGGAATGGAGGAGAAAAGACTGATAAGAATATCTATGGGAGATAGCTGTGAAAGACCATGATGAATGATGTGGATTAAGGCTGCCCCAGCTCGAAAAGCCCAAGGTTACCTGGCCTACATACCAAACTACATGACCCGGTGAGTTTTTTTGTGTTTTTTTTGGTATGAATTAGAGGTGTCCCAGTGATAGAAGCCCATTTCATGCTCACCTACATGCCTATCTATATGGCCAGATTCGTATTTAATGCTATATGACCACACAATAACCAGACCCCATCTGAACTGAAATCATTTAATGACTTTTAACATCATCTTTTCTTTTTCCAGTAAAAATGTAACGTACCAATGCATTATAAAATTAGCCCTTATGTTCAACTCAGGGCAGCAGCAGGACCACTGACTGCCCATGGAAACTTTCCCCATGCAGCAGCAGCAGCAGCTCTTCACTGCCCATATGTCCTGTCCCCATGCAGCAACTATTTACTGCCCATGGGTCCAGTCGCCATGTTGTCCTGTACCATTTTATAAATAAAAGAGCACCACTTCCAGAATTTGAGAGTCCAAGAAATCTTTCTTTTGACTCTTCAGCTCACCAAGCCCATATCATATCTTGTGGCCCATATCAAAAACTTGCTTCATAGGTTTGTGAGCTCGACTTCTGGTAAGTGCCCTTTTCTTCGTTGTGCATCTCTCTTTTTCAAGGATGGATCTAAATTCACTTCTCCATCAGGAACTTTCTTGGATAGCTGCTTGAATCCAGGTTGGCTGCCCATGGCTACTCTATGGGGCAAATCATGGCATTCAGCTTGAAGAGAATCACTACCTTAAGCCTAAGGGCGATGTAGAGTGAATTACCCCATTCCTTCCTGACTCTATCTCTAATATACAAATTTTAGGTGGGCACGGGTTGGCCAATTAAGTCCTTAGGATGGCCGGCAATCTGCAAGACTACCCTGGAAGGTTTCTTTTCCTAAGGCTGGATTGGGATACCTCCCATGGCACCTGACCATGCTCTGAACTGTGTGAATGTCTCAATCGGGACTATAGTTCAAGGAAAGTACCAAAGTCTAACGTTTGTTTGCATATGGGAAACCCTTCTTCAGAGAATGGCTCCAACACGCAATTGGGTAGAATGTCCCCCAGGTCGGTGGAAAATTCTACACTCTTTTTCTCCATCCTGTTCTCTCTTAAAATTCTCCTTTTCTCTTGGGGACCATTCAACAGGCACCTATTACTTCCAGGCAGAATAGGAAAGATGTTCACCAGGCACCTGTTACTGCCAGACATACCACGGAAGGTACACAAGGGATGCAATGCTGGGGGCCACACCCATCACCCCTTGGTATAAGAACCCCACAGTAGGAACCACATGTAGGATGCTGCCATAGGGTCAGGGGTGATCTTCAAGGTAATGGACATGTCTCATTCATCTTTGTTAGAGTTACAATGGCCATTTTCATCTCCTTTTGAACTTTGCAACTGGGGAAACAGAGGAATCTTTCAAGGATCAAGGCCTCCACCACTGGAGCCCCAACTTTGGCTTTCTGATCCTGATCACCCCAGCGACTCTAAGTAGGGTGCCCTCTCTTGGCGGTTGACTCATTGAGTAGTTTAGTCACCTACTGAGTTGGACATGAGGGTAGGAGACCTGTGATTTATTTTGTGAACTGTCGTGCTACGGTAGTGTGCCACAGCACAGGAACTGTTGTGTGACTCTTAACTTGAGAACCCTCTGAGAGCAACCATGAGGGTGAGGACTGGTGTCTTCTTTTCCTTTCTCTGATTTGCTCATCATGTCATCTGTTGTCACCAAGTCGAGCTTAAGTTCTGGCTGGACCTGACCAGAACATGGACATTCTGTAAAATTGAACAACTGGAAAATATTTTGCAAGGGACTTAATTCTCAACCCCGGCACTGGGAGCCCCGGCCTCCAGCCAGTTCCAGGTGTTTGTAGCCACTGCACCCTTCTCCAGGCCACTGCCAGTCGCACACTGGCTTTACTGCCATGGGGAATGGCATAAGCATCCCCAGAAACTCACCACTCAGGGTCATTCTAACTAATTAGAAACACTTTCAATTGTATGGGTTATGCCCCAGAGACTCCAGCTGGGAGAAAATTTGCGAGGTTTCTCTGTGCCTTTATGGTGCAGTTGGACAGGTAGATCAACCTAGAACGTCCTTCAAGTTACAGTCCAGTTTCTGAGAAATCAAGAGCAACTGTCCTTAGAAAATCCTTGCAAGACTGGAAAGACAGCTCTAGAGGCAGTTCAGATTCCACCTAGTTCCTTTATCATGAAAAGAATTATCATCCCCCCTCTCCAGGAACTACTATCTAGCCCATCACTCACTCTTAAGACTGACAAAAAGAAAGGAGGGGAAAGGAGACATGGCCATAAGGGTGCCATTGAAAGAGTCTAGCATCTCGAGGGTCTTCTCCATAAGTATTAGTGAAAAGGCTAAAAACAAAGTTTACCTTCATAACTGGTGAGCTTTATATTATTGTACCTGATTCATGGCAGTAGCTTTTAAAACAGTAGTTGTACAGTCTCTGTGTATGCGTGTCTATGTGTAGGTTATACATGTGATATTTTCAGCCTTGGGTGGTATGACCAAAATTAAGATCTCTGTTTAGTTGGCTTATAGTAAGTGTTTACATAAATGCTAAATGCAGTAGAAATTAACTCAGTGCCTTTCAAAGTTAATGTCATGTGAATTAACCTTTGGTAAATGAAAGACTGTTTAAGTTTGTTGGTCTGATTGAAAATAGTCTTGCTGTCAGGGATGTCGGTATTTGCATAGGGATGCAGGCATTCAGCCTGGGTTTACTAGTCATATAAGTTCACGTTGTCTGCTAAATTTGTCAGCAAAGTAATAGCTTTAAATGATGACCAGTTTTGTCTAAGGCCTCATGAGGTTTCAGTAGGTAATCTGAACATAATTGATGGAAACAAATGGTTTAAATAGATAATACTCATTAAAGTGAGTACAAAAACTTTTATGGTCTGTATAGTTTGGGAAAGAAAAACAGCTTCGAAATGCTTTTTGGTAACCATCTTGAGTTTTGCCAAGTTAAGTTAAATGATAAAAATCTGAATATCTGGGTCGTTTCTTAATAGGACGAAACACTGAAACATTATTAATAAACACATCTAAGTTATCTACTTTTGGCTTCTTCTTAAAGAGGCTAAAAGCCTGTGGGTGTATTAAAAACCATGCCTTGTGTTTTATTGTAAAGTGGCGTGTTTCTAAATTTATGAAGTGTTCAGAAAGCTGATATAAGAGACAATTCATAATTGTTTTCCTTTTTAGTGTTTAGTAGGTCTGTTAAGGGTTAAAAGTTCTAATTAACCTACGTAATTAAAGCTACAGGAAATTACTAAGAAAAAGAGATCTGTATTCAAGAAAGTTAAAATGTACGTTTTCAGTAAAAAAGGTATAAATAATGGAAATATTTTTGTTTGATTGGTTAAGGAAGATAAATTCGTCCTGAAGTACTAGAAAGGAAAAAACAAAGACTTTGGGACAAATTCTGAAAACATAAAAGAATGTTTTAGAAGGTTTGTGAAGAAGAAAATCTGAAAGGAGTTTTATGCCTGGTCAAGAAGACCAAAGTAAGTTCAATTAAGTGAATGAGTTTGAATGTTAATAATAAGTAGTTGCAGAAATTCAAATTTGGTTTTCTCTAAAAGGGTACATTTTCTTGAACTTTTGATCTGCTCTTGATAAAGAGGTTATAAAAGCTATTCCTTTGAGTAACTCTACCTAAGAGACAAACCTGTTTTGTGAATATAATGACTTAGGTCACTCTTAAGATTATTGACTCTTTCTGTTATCACTTTGAATAGATACCTGAGCATATTTCACAGTGAGTGTTGTTTCACATTTGAACAAGCATTTGAAAAGCTTTTGATATGTTTTGACAAGATACTCCCTCAAAAATATTCAAATCCTAAATGAAGGCTGTCTTTTGACCTGGTAGACAGAAGAAAAATTAATCTGAGGCTTTTCAGAGGGCCCCTGAGACTTCTCAAAGACATTTGCTCTCTCTTCCTATAAGGAGGAAAATACTAAACTAATTAGACTTATTTGGTCTATTACATTGCACGGGAATCATTGTAAAATAAGTAATGATAGACTTTCTTAGGTGTTATTAGATGGGTAAATGTTATTAATATAGATGTCTTAAAATTATATAGCATTCCTAAAATTCTGATCTGTCCTCGTTATCAGTCATAAGTCCACTTATTATCTGGAAGTTTAATATGTCACAGAAGTAGCCAAGTTTCTTTGGCAATTGCCCTTTTGAGTCCTTTGTCCATTTCCAGGTAGCTGTTGTTTTACTCTGATTCTTTTTCCTTTTGCAAATATGTTTCGTCTTCTGAGAAATTCCTGGAAAGGGTTCTGACAAAAAGGTTCTAAACGACAGGCTTCTGATAAACTTTCAGATTGTAAAACTGAACGGAGTAAGAAATTACAGAATTCTAACAGAAACTAAGTTCATCAACCTACTAACAGAAGATTCAGCCCCAGAACTGATTATGCAGGGCTGTGTGAACTGATAAGGATGATTGTAATTTTTTAGGACTTCTATTTGAAATATTGTTGAGTTTTGATGTGTTGTTTTGTTTTCTTGTAATGAAGGAAAGCTTTTTCTCTTTTCTCTTATGCTAACTATGACTTACATCCATTTAGTGAAATTATACCTTCATGAGAAAAACTGAAACATTTACCTTTGTCTCCCTACATTATCCCTAAGGAATTGTCAAGCCCTTTGTTACTGAGTATGGTCATTTCGTGGCAATATTTGCATAAGTTCCATAAGAATCTGTTCTCCTTATAACAGGACACATTGGTTATATTACCAAGGATTTGACTGGAATGTCATATTTGAAACATACAGGCTCAGATATGACAAGACAGCATTTCAGGAACAAAGATTGGACTTTCTGGAATACAGTCCCTAGGAAACATGGGCCTGGTACCTTGTTTACAGAGATTCTGGCAATCTTGCCCGGTCACTAAGGAATCTTGCTTATCAGGCAGGTGCAAGGAACCTCCGAATATTTTGGGTGACCTCAAAGAGAACGCCACTCAAATCTGTAGGTACTCCAGGCCAAATCTGATGGCAAGTCCTTGGCTTGGCTTTTCTGGCCTCTAGAGGCCTTCACAGTTCAATCTGAGACTCCTCAGAAAAAATTCCAGCAAAGCAGATTTTAAAAAACCTGTATGAGAAATTCCGATTCTTTCTGCTCTTATGTAAATAATTGGAGCAAGCTGTATTGAAACTACACTTTTTTTGCAAACGTGTTAATCATAATTTGGCTACCTTTTGTAAAAATGAGGATGATTTAAGAGAGCAGAAAATTACGCTTCTGTAGAAGCTACAGTAACCATTCATGGATACTAGATTCTAGCTCTTTTCTTCCGCAAGATTCATCTATTACTAATCGTAATGTCTCCTTGTGGCCATCTATCTCTGACACCTCGGAGTTCCCTGGCCACAATCAAACATTTTCCTTCAATACTACTGTCCAAATACTAACTAGATTTGCCTTGTCACAGGTGTATCAAACAAAACAAGTTCCAAGAGTAAAGTCCCCAACTTATTGATACACACAGGATGGACCATATCTAATTTGGGATGAGTATATTTGGTTCACTCCTACTAGTGGGCAACTCAGTAAAAGGACACTCTCTGTTGGGAACAAACCAACCACACCTGTGATACATGGCCTAATAGCAGCTGACCTTGGGAAAAAATCCCTTTTATATGTGTTCTTATGTCATAGCCTTAAAAGAAATACAGGTTAGCTTGGGACTGACTTGGATAGACTGCCCAGTATGCCTTGGTTAGCCCCTAACGGTGCTCAGTGGATATGTGGCTCCAATTTATTACCTTGGCTGCCACCTGGATGGATTGGATGATGCACCCTAGGCTTTGTCTGGATGCAAGGTAGAACTACATTTACTATATCTCCTCCTGCTAAGCTACCCAACCTGCAACAGCACTGGACCCGCTCTGTCTTCCACTGGTATGACCATCTTTCCGCAATTTTCCTTCCCCAATTAGGAATCGAAAATATCATCTTGCACATGGAAATCCTAAACAAATTTAGTATGAAGGCATTAAATGATACACAACATAGCATTTTGCTGCTCAATTTAGAAGTATCCCAAGTGTGTAAGGCAGTCCTCCAAATCCATATTGATCTGGATGTCTTGACAGCAGCACAAGGGGGCACCAGTGTCATTATAAAAACAATGTTGTGTCTATATTCCTGACTACCATCAAAATATTTCTGGCTTCCTATCCCAGCCACCAAATTAAATCCATGTCTGACCAACCCTAACTGTAAACGACTGGTTGAACTCCTAGTCAGGACCAGGTTTCTGCAGTACTTCAAAATCTTATTCATTGGGTTAAACATACTGCCTGTATTTCTTATTATAATTTGTTGTCTCTTTCGTTGTTTGTCTTTAGCATGTCAAAAATGTTTCACCTCCTGGACCACCTCTCGTCAAAGGATTCTCTCGTCTCCAGAGGCTCTGTACAACTTGTCACCCTTGAACTCCACCGGTGAAGACTTCTGGTCCACTGAACTTCCTACCTGTACCTATGGCCCCATTTTGGGGCAGCTCTACGACCTTGTACAGCCAGAAGTAGTTACAGAAGACTGACCATCATTCATATCCCCAAAGATTTCCGGTCATAATGGGTTCAGGGGTGGTTTATGAGGTGGATTAATGCTGCCCAAGCTAGAGAAGCCCAAGGTGACCTGGCCTACATGCCAAACTACATGACCTGGTGGATATTTTTCTAGTATGAATTGGGGCTGCCCCAGGGAGAGTAATCTCACATTGATCTGTGAAGGCCTCTAGATGCCAGAAAAGCCAAGCCAAGGACTTGCCATCAGATTTGGCCTGCAGTACCTACAGATGTGAGTTCAGTTCTCTTTGAGGTCACCCAAAATATTCGGAGGTTCCCTGCACCTGTCAGATAAGCAAGATTCCTTAGTGACCTGGCAAGATTGCCAGAATCTCTGTAAACAAGGTACCAGGCCCATGTTTCCTAGGGACTGTATTCCAGAAAGTCCAATCTTTGTTCCTGAAATGCTGTCTTGTCATATCTGAGCCTGTATGTTTCAAATATGACATTCCAGTCAAAGCCTTGGTAGTATAACCAATGTGGCCTGTTATAAGGTGAACAGATTCTTATGGAACTTATGCAAATATTGCCACTAAATAACCATTCTCAGTGACAAAGGGTTTCCAAATTCCTTAGGGATAAGGTAGGGAGAAAAAGATAAATGTTTCAGTTTTGCTCATGAAGGTATAATTTCACCAAATGACTGTGAGTCATTGTTAGCATAAGGGAAAAGAGAAAAAGCTTTCCTTCATTACGAGAAAACAAAACAACACATCAAAACTCAACAATATTTCAAACAGAAGTTCTAAAAAATTACAACCATCCTCATCAGTTCACACAGTCCTGTATAATCAATTCTTGAGCTGAGTTTTCTGTTAGCAGATTGATGAGCTTAGTTTCTGTTAGAATTCTGTAATTTCTTACTCTGTTCAGTTTTACAATCTGAAAGTTTATCAGAAGCCTGTCGTTTAGAACCTTTGTGTCAGAACCCTTTCCTGGAATTTCTCAGAAGATGAAGCATATTTGCAAAAGAAAAAAGCATCAGAGTAAAACAACAACTACCTGGAAATGGACAAAGGACTCAAAAGGGCAATTGACCAAGAAACTTGGCTACTTCAGTGACATATAACACTTGCTGATAATAATTGGACTTATGACTGTTAACCAGGAAAGATCTGACTCTTAGGAATGCTATATAATTTTAATACACTTATATTAATAACATTTACCCATCTTATACCACCTAAGGAAGTCTATCATCACTTATTTCGCAATGTTTCCCATGTAATTTAATAGACCAAGTAAGCCCAATTAGTTTAATATCATCCTTCTTATAGGAAGAGAGAGCAAATGTCTTCGAGAAGTCTCAGGGGCCCTCTAAAAATCCTCAGAGTAATTTTTCTTCTGCCTACCAGGTCAAAAGAAAGCCTTCATTCAGCATTTGAATATTTTTGAGGGAGAATCTTGTCAAAACATATCAAAAGCTTTTCAAATGCTTGTTCAAATAGAAAGCAACACTCCCTGTGAAGCAATGCTCGGGTATCTATTCAAAGTTATAACAGAGTCAAAAATCTTAAGAGTGACCTCAGTCATTATTTTCACAAAACAGATTTGTCTCTTAGGTAGACTTACTCAAAGGAATAGCTTTTATGACCTCTTTACCAAGAGCAGATCAAAAGTTCAAGAAAATGTATCCTTTTAGAGAAAACCAAACTTGAATTTCTGCACCTACTTAGTTTGAACATTCAAACTCATGCACTTAATTGAACTTACGTTAGTCTACTTGACCAGGCATAAAACTCCTTTCAGAATTTCTCCTTCACAAACCTTCTACAACTTTCTTTTTTGTTTTCAGAATTTGACCCAAAGTCTTTGTTTTTTCCTTTCTAGTACATCACGACAAATTTATCTTTCTTAACCCATCAAACAAAAATATTTCCATTCTTTCTACCTTTTTTACTGAAAGCCTCCATTTTAGCCTCCTTGAATACAAAGCTCTTTTCCTTAGTAATTTGCAGTAGGTTTAATTCCATAAGGTAATTAGAACTTTAACCCTTAACAGACCTAGTAAATACTAAAAAGGTAAACAATTATGGATTGTCTTTTCTATCAGCATTCTAAACACTTCCTAAGTTTAGAAACACGCCGATTTCCAACAAAACACAAGGCATGCTTTTTAATACACCCACACGCTTTTAGCCTCTTCCGTAAGAAGCCAAAAGTAGATAACTTAGATGTGTTTATTAATGATTCAGTGTTTCATCCTATCCAAAAATGATCCAGATATTCAGATATTTATTATTTAACTTTACTTGGCAAAATTCAAGATTGTTACCAAAAGAATTTGAAGCTGGTTTTTTCCCCCAAGTATAGAGACCATAAATGTTATTGTATTCACTTTTATGAGTTTTATGTATTTAAACCATTTGTTTCCTACAATTATGTTCAGATTACCTACGGAAACCTCATGAGGCATTAGACAAAACTGGTCATCATTTAAATATATTATTTCGCTGACAAATTTAACAGACAACGTGAACTTATATCACTAGTAAACCGAGGCTGAATGCCTGCATCCTATGCAAATACTGACAACTCTGACAACAAGACTATTTTCAATCAAAGCAACAAACTTAAAGAAGCTTTCATTTACCAAAGGTTAATTCACATGATGTTAACTTTGAAAGGCACTGAGTTAATTTCTACTACATGTAGAATTTATGAAAGCACTTACTTTAAGCCAACTAAACAGAGATCTTTATTTTGGCCATACCATCCAGGGGTAAAAATATCACATGTATAACGTACACATAGACACACATACACAGAGACTGTACAACTATCGTTTTAAAAGCTACTCCCGTGAATCAGGTACAATAATATAAAGCTCACCAGTTATGAAGGTAAACTTTGTTTTTAGCCTTTTCAATAATACTTATGGAGAAGACCCTCGAGATGCTAGACTCTTTCAATGGCACACTTATGGCCATTTCTCCTTTCCCCTCCTTTCTTTTTGTCAGTCTTAAGAGTGAGTGATGGGCTAGATAGTAGTTCCTGGAGAAGGGGGGATGATAATTCTTTTCATGATAAAGGAACTAGGTGGAATCTGAACTGCCTCTAGGGCTGTCTTTCCAGTCTTGCAAGGATTTTCTAAGGACAGTTGCTCTTGATTTCTCAGAAACTGGACTGTAACTTGAAGGACGTTCTAGGTTGATCTACCTGTCCAACTGCACCATAAAGGCACAGAGAAACCTCACAAACTTTCTCCCAGCTGCAGTTTCTGTGCCATAATCCAGACAATTGAAAGTGTTTCTAATTAGTTGGAATGACCCTGAGTGGTGAGTTTCTGGGGATGCTTATGGCATTCCCCATGGCAGTAAAGCCAGTGTGCGACTGACAGTGGAGTGGAGAAGGGTGGAGTGCCTACAAATGCCTGGAACTGACTGGGGGCCGTGGTTCCAAGTACCCGGGTTGAGAGTTAAGTCCCTTGAAAATGTTTTCAAGTTTTTCGATTTCACAGAAGGTGCAGGTTCTGATCAGGTCCAGCCTGATCTTAACCTCGACTTGGTGACAACAGAGGAGGTGATGACCAAAACAAAGAAAGGAATAGAAGACACCAGACCTCACCCTCATGGCTGCTCAGAGGGTTCTCAAGATAAGAGTCACACAACAGTTCCCGTGCTGTGGCACACTACTGTAGCACTACTGTTCACAGAAAAAATCACAGATTTCCTACCCTCATAGCCAACTCAGTAGGTGACTAAAATACTCAATGAGTCAACCGCCAACAGAGGGCACCCTACTTGGTGTCGCCAGGGTGATCAGGCCCAGAAAGCCAAAGTTGAGGCTCCCAGTGTTGGAGGACTTGACTCTTGAAAGATTTCTTTGTTTCCCGGTTGCAAAGCTCAAAAGGAGATGAAAATGGCCATTGTAACTCTAACAAAGATGAAAGAGACACGTCCATTACCTTGAAAATGCCCCCTGAACCTACGGCAGCATCCCACCTGTTGTTCCTACTGTGGGGTTCCTATAGCAAGGGGTGACGGGGGTGTCTGCCAGCATTGCATCCCTTGTATACCTTCCCTTGGATGCCTGGCAGTAACAGGTGCCTGGTGAACATCTTTCCTATTCTGCCTGGCAGTAATAGGTGCCTGGTGAATGGTCCCTGAGACAAAAGGAGAAGTTTAAGAGAGAACATAATGGAGAAAAAGTGTGAGGAATTTTCCGCCGCTCTGAGGGACATTCTACCCAATTGCGTGTTGGAGTCATTCTCTGAAGAAGGGTTTCCCATACTCAAGCAAAGGTTAGACTTTGGTAGTTTCCTTGAACTCGATTCCCGATTGGGACATTTGCACAGTTCAGAGCCTGGTCAGGTGCCATGGGAGGTATCCCAATCCAGCCTTGGGAGAAGAAACCTTCCACTGGAGTCTTGCAGATTGCCAACCATCCTAATGACTTGAGTGGCCTATGCATGCCCAGGTAATATTTATATATTAGAGATAGACTCAGGAAGGAATGGATTAATTCATGCTACATCACCCTGAGGCTTAAGCTACTGATTCTCTTCAAGCTGAATGCCATGATTTGCCCCATAGAGTAGCCATGGGCAACAAACATCGATTCATAGAGCTAACCAAGAAAGTTCCTGATGGAGAAGTGAGTTTAGATCCATCCTCGAAAAAGAGAGAGGCACCAGGAAGAAAGGGGCACTTACCAGAAGTCGAGCTCAAAAACTGATGAAGCAAGTTCCCCATACAGGACACAAGATATGATGCAGGCTCAGCGAGCTGAAGAGTTGAAAGATTTCTTGGACTCTCAACGTCTGGTAGTGGTGCTCTTTTATTTAGAGAACGTTACAGGATAACATGGGGACAGGACCCACGGGCAGTAAAGAGTTGCTGCATGGGGACAGGATCTATGGGCAGTGTAGAGCTGCATGCATGGGGACAGGACCCATGGGCAGCGAAGAGCTGCTGCTGCTGCTGAAGGCGCAAAGGACCCATGGGCAGTCAGAGCTCCTGCTGCTGCCCTGAGTTGAGGGGAAGGGCTAATTTTATGAGTCATGGGTACATGACTTATTTTGACTGGAAAAAGAAAATATGATGTAAACGTCATTAAATGATTTCAGTTCAGATGGGGTCTGGTTATTGTGTGGTCATATAATATTAGATACTAATCTGGCCATATAGATAGACATGTAGGTGAGCATGACCTGGGCTTCTCTCACTGGGGCACCTCTAATTCATACCAAAAGAAATTCACTGGGTCATATAGTTCTGCATGTACACCAGATAACCTTCGGCTTTTCGAGCTGGGGCGGCCTTAATCCACATCAATTGTCATGGTCTTTCTCAGCTGTCTCCCATAGATATGCTTATCAGTCCGTTCTCCTTCATTCAAGTTATTAATTTTGTATTTCTTTAGTCACCATATGTTCTCTAGGCCGACGTGTGAGCGCTTTCGTGATTTTTGGGTATTGTCTTTGAATTTCAATCGTTCACTTAAAGGAATCTTTGCTATCCTAGCCTAGGTCCAACTAAGCACTGAGAACACGAGGTCATCTTGGTTGGTTTGACATTCTGAGATCAGAATCTCCAGATTCTAGGTTGTCCTGGCAACCACCATATGGACATAATGTTTCCGAGACAAATTAGAGAAATCTGATGAATTCCTGTCTCCAGGTAAGATATTTTTATGTCTCTTTTCTGAATATGGGGACGCTCGAAGTGGAACCTGGATCCTTGATCATTTCAGTAGACTACGTCTGGATGCTGGTTTACTTTATTTCTGTAGGATTTGTTAGTTGTTCGACTTACATCGTCATCTCTGTCATGTTTATTTTTCGTTAAATATAAGTGTAATGTTCTCATTTTCAGTCAACTTCCTCACATATGGTGTCAAAGCCCATAAGCAATACTCTTCTATGGCGAGGGATGGGGGAGAGAATTTCATTGTTGCCAAACTGTGCATTCTAGCTTTGGATACCAGCCTTCCCTTTGGATTGGTGGTTCCCAGAGGGAAATAAAAAATCCTAAAAGGCGTGCATATTTGCGGCATAAAGCTTTTGATGCTGAAAGAGATTGGAGAGATGAACTTCTAAGGATTGTGAAGCTCCTCAAAATGCTTAATGATGCTACAGAATGGTCGACCATTGCAAATAGATTAACATGAATACTACAAAGAGAATGTGTTCCGTGCTAAACTCATGAACCAAGGGAAAATGTTACCCTCTATGAGGTCACTACTAATTACCTTCAGGAATGATCAAAAAAGGCCAGCTTCTTCCCAAGTTCAGCTAAGGATTGCTCCAAAAGTCCAATTCAGGGCCGGCGCTGTGGTGTAGCAAGTAAGTGCCCACATTCCTCTTGGGCGGCCCGGGCATCACCGCCTAGCATCACGGGTGGAGATCAGATTAATAGCAATGGGAAATCCAGATTTCATGGTCTGGTCGGCACAGAGATCATAAAGAAGTAGAAATTGTGAGGAGAACTTATCAATACGCCCCAGAAAAGTAACCATGAGAATATTACAATCTATGAACGTATCAGGTACACGTCCCCAAATGATGAAGGAAGGAAGACATGTGACCCGACAAGGTGGAATTGTCAGACTGCCAGGCGATCACACGAGTCAGAGGATTGCCTGGGCAAATTGAACTTGGGAGGGACTCCAGGACTTTCTCTGTGGAAAATCCACCCATTTGGCCATATCCACAAAAGGTAAGAGGTAAAACCCAGGATAATCTTAAAGGAAAGAAACCGGTCTCTGGAGGGAAGGTAGTAGACCTTTCAATGTTCGAGGAGAATCTTAGAAACTGATAAGAAATGCAGAACAAGGAGAACTATCCTACCTGGAAAGATGGAGTCTTCAGACTGGTATGAGATGGCACTCAAACACTGTGTGCATGGACGTTGTCAGGATAACTTAGAAAAATCCGAGGGTGTTTATGACATCACGGTGAACATGTCACCAAAGATGGCCACATGTTTCCCGGGCGAGTATTTGCCTAGGCTGTGATAGTGAAGTGAGAGATACCCAGAAACAGCTTTTCCCAACAGGAATCAGGCACAGAAACTTGAAGAGATCAAAGAGACGCTGATTCAAGGGATAAGAAAGGAATCACTGGGAAGAAGCGATAATAGAGGGACAAGCGCTGAGAGGAGAACATTGTCATCTACTCAAGTAGATGGGGAGGCCGTGCTGATTCAACCTTGAAACTTGATTTGAAACAAGAGGCCGGACTTGGCGCTTATCAGTCCTACGTTGGCCTTCTGCCTTACTCATAATCCAAAGTCAAGAATGATCTCTTGAGGACATTGAAGAGAAGAATCGAAGCCTCCGTCCTACGCCCCTAGCATGCTTTGAAGAGAAGTCTCCCTTTCCACAGCTCTGGAGTCATGGGGGCCCACTGGGTACATGCTAATGTTTCCCAAGACATCTCTTTGAAGACTTGAAGAAATGCACGCCGATCATTCTTTGAGTATGTCTGCTGGTTTGGAAGGGCACTGGAAGTGTGCTGAAAAGCACCCTTTTCCAGAGGGCTTCGTTCCTGTGTCAAGGCTGCCCCCACAGGCTAGCGTGCTCAGTTGGACTCCAATGAAATTCTCTCCCATTACCTCTTGCCGTAGAAGGAGTACTGACTCTGTGTTTTGACACCATATGGAAGGGGTTTGGCTGCAAATTAGAACACTACCATTATATTTAAAGAAAACTACACATGCCAGAGCTGAGGATGTAAGTCAAATCAATAGAAAACCCTGTGGAAATAAAGTAAGCCAGTATCTAGACCTAATCTGGTGGAGCGCCCAAGGATCAGGGGTTAAGTTCGAAATTTCCCAAATCCAGAAAAGAGACAGAAAAATCTGTTACCTGGAGAGAGGAGTTCATCAGATTTTGCGAACTTGTCTCAGAAACATACTGTCTGTGAAGGCGGTTGCCAGGACCCCCACGAATCTGGAGTTTCTGATCTCAGAATGTCAAACCAGCCAAGATGACCACGAGTTCTCAGAGTGCAGTGTCAACTCGACCAGGATAGCAAAGATTCCTACAAGTGACCTATAAAAATTCCAAGACAACACCCAACAATCACGAAAGGACTCACACCTCGGTCTACAGAACCTAAGGTGATTAAAGAAATGCAAAATTCATAACCTGGAATGAAGGAGAACGCACTGATAAGCATACCAAAGGGAGATACCTCAGAAAGACCATGACGATTGGACGATGGAAAAGAAAATAAGGTCCTGTCAAATGGAAGGCCAACAGAAATCACAAGTGAATAATCCACAGTGATAGACGTCAGTCTTTAGACAGATTCTGCTTGAACGCTTGAAAGTCTGAGAAAGTCACAACCCCAAAAATTACAGCGAAGGTCAAACCTTGTCTAACTGGGAAGGGTGAGTTATGAGACTGCTCCCCGCAGGCTCTGAAGCCTGTGTCCACGAAGCTAGACTGGACAGAGGAGACACGATTCTGACAAATCCTCCGACATCACAGTGTGCCAGATAAACAGGCTGGCCGCATCTACACAGGGTCAGATTTGGGCTGAAGTAGCATATTCAAGTCCCATTCCACTCAACTGCAGGTTGCCAATGGAACATGAAAGGGGCTGGCCAGTGGGACAGTGTGGAGTCCACTTCATTTGGGTCGATAGCCCATGGTCAGCCACGTGGAATCCTGGGGGTCAGCCTCCTCAATGATCGTCCAGCCATTCTGTGCCAGGCGTGTGACCTAGTGTAGAGGCAGATGGGAAGCGACTTTAGAGAGCACCACTCTTCCTCAGAGAATACAGCGGCATGGCCAGCAGATTTGAGCACAGCCATAAACATCTGCCAAAACAAAACCAATTAAAAGTTGCAAAGAACAGAAAAGCTGAACCTCAAAATAAAAAAGACCCATGCCAGTGAGAAGAAAATTATATCTACGAATAACCTTTGCCAAACAGGAGAAAGCGATGGAAACCAAAAACTAGCAAAGTTTTGGGGAAAGAAATTGCACAAGTCACAAGGCAATGCAAGGCTATTCCATGCCCTTCGAATGGAACAATGGACACACTTGAAACGTCCATACGGCAGAAAGCTGACAAATAAAAATGGGAAGCAATAGGATATATTGGAGTATATGAGGAAGCCATTTGGTATAGACCTAATTCGGCCTGATTTTGTTTTTTCCAAAAGGGCCTGACTATAGCTATTTAGCACGCATTGCATATCTGCTTAGACATTTCCAATGGCCCTTAAGATAAAGGTGCAACTTCCCCAACATTAACATTTCCTTAGGGATAAGCATTTTGTCCTAGGCTATGAACAGATTGCTGCACTCACCTTTGACCACCCAGCCCACCTGTGACCAGTCAGCTGGAGGCAACAGACCGCCACCCTGCTGTGTTCACTGAGACAGAAGACCTACCTGCCATTTCCATCAATCGCTGTGCCAAAAGAGTAGTCTCGTGACTATTGTAAATGGGACATTTCAATCCTATGTGAAACATCCTCTCTGGGAGCATATAACCAGTCTGTGCACCCCACTTGTTTGATGCCCGGGTTATAATCCTCAGATTTAAGCTCAGAGTAAGCTCACCCAATGTTTCATTTATAGATTGGTTATGGATTATTTTTGACGACAAAGCAATGTCTGGATTCCATGCAGTCCCAGTCAAAGTTGCAGCAATCTGTCCCACACAAATAGGAGAGAGAATCCTAAACTTTCTATCCAGCAACAAAGGACCCTGAATAGACACAGGAATCCTGAGGAAAAAGAACAAAGCAGCAATTATCACCCTTTCTGATTGCCACATATAGAACAAAGAGCTGGGTCCCGAAACAGCACAGCCTGGACTCCAAAATAGGCACACAGACCCATGCAACAGAATCGAGACCCCAGAGGTCAACTCACACATCCATGGACAGCCCATTTACGACCATGGAGCCAAGAGGAGACAGCAGAGAAAGTAGAGTCTCGACAAGAAACGGTGCTGGGTAGACTGCACAGCAGCATCTAACACAATGAGAGTAGACCATGATGTTACACCAGGCACACACACCACCTCAAAATGGATTCAGGCCTTGAATGGAAGACTTGAAACCGTGACACTACGAGGAGAAAACGCAGGCAGCTTGCTCTTTGCCATCTGGCTTGGCTGCCTGTTTGGAAGAAGCATGTGTGACTGAGCAATGGCAACAAAGGAAACAAGAATCAAGCAGGACTCCATCCAACGCAGAACCTTCTGCCCAGCCAACAACACCATCGGCTCAATGCAAAGACAGCACAAGAACTGTGACAGGATGTTTGCAAACCACACATCGGAGAAGAGGTGAATAGCCAAAAGATCCAATGAACTCATATGTCTCCAGAGGAAAAAAAAACAACGAGCACAATACAACCTGTTAAAAAGATGGAAACAGACATTTCTCCCAGGAAGATAGAAAGATGGCCAACAGGCTATATGAAAACATGCTCATCATCATTAAGTCTCTGGTCAATGTGAATCCGAACGGCAATGAGACAGCAGCTCACAGTGGTCAGAGGGGTATAAGGAGGAAGACAGGAAACCACAGGTTTCGGAGAGGAGGTGGAGAGAAGAGAAGCTTATTGCACTGATGGTGGGAGTGTAAACCGGTGCAGCCACTATGCAAAGCTGTGTGGAACAGCCTCAGAAATGTCAGAATCCATCTACCATAAGATCCAGGTAGTCCTTGGCAGCATATTTATCCAAAGAACTTGGAAACACTAACGCATAGAGATCCGTGCACCACTGTGCTCACCACAGCCTTACTCCCGATATCCAAGATTTCGAGGCCGCCCTGGTCCCCATCATGTGACGAAAGAAGAAGGAAGATGGGCTATAGCCACACAATGGCATAACACTCAGTTGTAGGAACGGAGGCAGTGCCGCCATTTGTGAACACCAGAAAGGCTCCTGAGGGTATTAGGGGAACTGAAAAAAGCCCTGGGGAAAGGTCAAATACCACAGGATCTCATGCACAAGGAGAAGAGGAAAAATGGACCAACAAACATGTAGCACGTGACATAGGATTGGTAGTTCCCAGAGGGAAATGGGGGTGGCCACCGGAGGGAGAAAGAGCTGATTAGGCACGAGTGTGTGGTGAGGGCCTGTAATTAGGCTTACGGTGGTGAAGATGATGTAACTTACACAGAAGTCTAAATCTATGAGGATGTACATCTGAAAGCTATAGGATCTTACAATGTAGGGTTATGACAATCAATTCACATAAAATCAAAACTCCAAAGAGGGGTGCAGATTTATGGCCTAAAGCTTTGGAGGCTGAAAGAGATTAGAGAAGATGAGCTTCCAAGGATTGGCAATCACCTCCAAATGCTTAATGATGCTACAGAAAGGTAGACCTTTGCAAAGAGATGAAGAGGAATACTAGCAAGAGAACATTGTCCGAGCCAAACACATGACCCGATGGAAAATGTTACCATCCATGATGTTACTACTGATTCCCTTCACAAATGATCGAAGCAGGCCAACATATTCCGAAGTTCAGGCCAAAGTTTGGTCCAAAAGTCCAATTCAGGGCCAGCCCTGTGGTGTAGCGGGTAAGTGCACATTTTCCGCTTGAGTTGACCGGGTTTCAAAGGTTAGCATCACGGGTGTAGACCATATTACAAGCATTAGGAAATCCAGATTACACGGTCTGATGGGCACAGAGAACATAAACAAGTAGAAATGGTGAGGAGACCTTATCAATACACACCAGAAAGAGAACCTTGAGAATATTACAATCTGTGAACGCATCAGGTACACTTCCCCAAATGATGAAGGAATGAAAGCATGTGACTTGCCAAGGTGGAATTGTCAGACTGCTGGGAGATCACATGATCATTGTGCATCAGGCAATTGAATGGGCAACTTCAGCTTGGGATGGCCTCCAGGACTGTCTCCGGGGAAAGTCCACCAGTTTAACCATATCCACAAAAGATAAGAGATAAAACCAAGAATAATCTTAAAGGAAAGATACCTGTGTGTAGAGAGAATGTAGTAGACCTTTCAAAGTTAGAAGAGAAAGTTAGAAAACGACGGGGACATGGTCACTGTGATGCCATAAAAAACCTCAAAATTCTAACTTGTCCTGACAACCTCCATGCACACAGAGTTTCGGAGCCATCTCAGACCAGTCTGACTCCTCGCCCTTTCCAGGTAGGATAGTTTTCCTTTCTCTGGATTTCTTGTCGGTTTCTCACTTTCTCCTCGACCTTTGAAAGGCCTGCTACATTCTCTCTAGACACTGGTTTCTTTCCTGTAAGATTATCCTGGGTTGTTTCTCTTATATCTTGGGTAGATGGCCAAGTGGGTGGACCTTCCCCTGAGAAAACCCTGCACTCCCTCCCAAGTTGAAGTTGCCCAGGCAATCCTGTGGTGTGCAATGATCGTGTCATCTCCTAGCACTCTGCATATTCCACCTTGGCAGGTCACATGGTTTCCTTCCTTTCTCCTTTGGGGAAGTGTACCAGATTCGTTCATAGATTGTAATATTCTCATGGTTCATTTTGTGGTGCGTATTGATAACGTATCCTCACAATTGCAACTTATTTATCATCCCTGTCCGCATATTACCATGAAATCTATATTTCCTAACACTGCTAATGTGATCTTCACCCGTGATGTCAAACAGTGAGGCCTGGCCCGCCCAAGAGGAACGTGGGCACTTATGCGCTCCACCACAGAGATGGCCCTGAATTGTAATTTTGGACCAACCTTTTGCCTGAATTGGGAAGACGTGGGCCTGTTTGCATTATTCATGAAGGTGATTAGTAGTAAAATCATGGACGGTAACATTTTCCATTGGTTCATGGGTTTAGGACGGATCATGTTCTCTTGGTAGTATTGCTCTTCATCTGTTTGGAATGGTCTACCTTTCTGTAGCATCAGTACGCATTTTGAGGTGATTTTCCATCCTTGGAAGTTCACCTTCTCTACTCTCTTTCAGCCCCCAAAGATTTATGCCGTCATTCTGGACCCCTTTTTGGATTTTTGAGTTTTGGTGAATTTATTGCCATAACCCTGAATTAGAACATCCTTTATCTTTCAGATTTGCATCCTCATCGATTTAGACTTCTGCGTAGCTTACATCATCTGCAAAAGTGTAAGCCTAATGACAGGCCCTCACCACACACTTGTGCCTCATCATCTCTTTCACCCTCCCCCACCGCCCCTCTTTGCCAGTGGAACCCCCAATTAAATGTCCCGTGCCACCTGTTGTTTAGTGCTTGCTTATTCTTCTCCTTGTAAGTGAGATCCTATGGTATTTGACTTTCTCCCTGGGGCTTGATTCACCTCTCCTAAAACCCTCACAGCCATTCTGGTGGTCACAAATGGCTGGATTGCCTCCTTTGTTCCGGCTGAGTGGTATGCCATTGTGTGGCTATAGCATATTGTCCTTCTGCATTTGTCCCTTGCTGGGCACCAGGGCGGCTTCCAAGTCTTCAATAGTGGCAGTAGTGCAGTGGTGAACTCAGCGGTGCACATGTCTTTATGCAGTAGTGTTTCCGGGTTCTTTGGATAAACACACCACAGAGGAATAGCTGGATCATATGAGACACGGATTCTTAAATTTCTGAGGCAGTTCCACACCGCTTGGAGTAGTGGCTGCACCGGTTTACACTCCCACCAGCAGTGCAGAAGGCTTCCACTCTCTCCACCTCCTCTCTGACACTTGTTTCCTGTCTGCCTCCTTATAGCCATTCTGACCACAGTGAGCTGCCATGTCCTTGCAGTTTGGATTTGCGTTGGCCTGAGACTGAATGATCGTGAACAAGTTTTCATGCAGCTGTTGGCCCTCTTTCAATCTTCTTGGGAGCAATCTCTGTTTCCATCTTTTGCCCAGGTTTTCATTGGCTTGTTGTTTTTTTTCTTGTGGAGACATGCGAGTCTATTATATCTTTGGGCTTTTCAACCGTTGTCCTATGTGTGCTTTGCAAACAGCCTCCCATGGTTGTTGTGCTCTCTTTGCATTGAGTCGATGGTTTCCTTGAATGGGCAGAAGCATGTGCATTTGATGTGGTCCCATTTGTTTCTTGTTTGCTTTGTTGCCCTTGCCCGGTCCGACATGCTTCTTCCAAATAGGGGGCTCAGACAGATGGCAAAGTAGACTCTGCCTAGGTCTTCTTCTACAAGGTTCACGGTTTCAAGTTTGCCATTCAAGGCTTTAATCCATTTCGAGGTGGTGTGTGTGCCAGGTGTAAGATCATGGTCTACTCTCGTTGTGTCCATGTGGCTGTGCAGGCTTCCCAGCACCGTTTACTGTACAGACTCTCCTTTCTCCACTGTTTCCTCTTGACTCTCTGGACCAAAATGGGATGTACATATGCGTTTGAGTTGGGCTGTGGGCTGTCGATTCTGTTGCATGGATCTGCGTGCCTGTTTTTGGGCCCAGACCGTGCCGTTTCGGTACCTAGCGCTTCGTCCTATATGTTGAAATCAGAAAGTGTGACACGTCCTGCCTTTTTCGTTTTCCTGAGGATTCCTTTGCCTACTCAGGGTCTCTTGTTGCTGGCTAGAAACTTTTGGATTCTCTCTTCTATCTCTGTGGCCAATATTGCTGCAACTTTGACTGGGATTTCATGGAATCCAGAGATTCCTTTCTCCAGTATGGACGTTTCAAGTGTGTTAATTCTTCCATTCCCAGATCCAGGAATATCCTTCTTTCTCCGTGTGTCTCCTTGAATTTCTTTCCCCAAACGTATGCTAGTTTGCGATTGACATAGCTTTCACCTGTTTTGCTAAGTTTCTTCATAAAGATCTTATTCTTCTCACTAGCAAGCTGGTTTTTTTTTTAGCTTCAGTTTGTCTATTCTTTGCAACTTTTAACTGGTTTTGTTTTGGCAGAAGTGCATCACTGAGCTCACACCTGCTGACAATGCTCCTGTATTTGCTGTGGAAGTCTGGCCCTGTCTAACGTCCCTTCCCATCTGCCTCTGAACTACCTCGGACGTATGCCCCATAATGACTGAAGCAGTGGTGAGCAGGCTCAACCCCAGTATTCCAATCGGCCGAACCCGGGCCACTAAACCAGAAGGTGCAGACCTCACCACTGCACCACCGGCCGGCACCTTTCTTGTTCCACTGGCAAGATGCAGTTGAGTGCAATGGGACTTGAATATGCTACTTGAGCCCAACTCTGGCACTGTAGATAAGGCCAGGTTGATTTTCGTCTACACTGTGATTTCAGAGGATTTGTCATAATTGTGTCTCTGCTGTCCAGGCAAGCTTCATGGACACAGGGTTTCAGAGCCTGCTTGTAGCAGTCTCATAACTCACCCTTCCCAGTTAGCCCAGGTTTGACCTTCGCTGCTGTTTTGTGGCTTGTGAATTTTTCTGACTTTGAAACGTTCAAGCAGAGTCTGTCTAAAGACGGACATGATCTTTCATTGTGGATTATTCAGATGTGATTTCTGTTGGCCTTCCATTTTCTGGGACCTTTTTTTCTTTTCCATAGTATACTAGTCATGGTCTTTCTCAGCTGTCTCCCTTAGACATGCTAATCAGTTCGTTCTCCTTCATTCCAAGTGATTAATTTTGTATTTCTTTAATGACCTCATGTGTTCTAGGCTGAGGTGTGAGTGCTCTCGTGACTCTTGCTTGTTTTCTTTGAATTTGCACTGGTAACTCGTAGGAATCTTTGCTATCCTAGCCGAGGTCAAAATAAGCACTGAGAACACGTGGTCATCTGGGTTTGTTTGACATCCTGAGATCAGAAACTCCAACTTCGAGGTGGTCCTGGCAACCCCTTTCAGGAACACAATGTTTCCGAGACAAATTAGAGAAATCTGATGAATTCTTCTCTCCAGGAAAGATATTTTTCTGTCTATTTTCTGGATTTGGGAAGTTTCGAACTTGACCCCCAATCCTTGAACGTTGGCCTAGATTCCGTCTAGATACGGGCTCACCTTATTTCTATAGGCTGTGCCATCTGTTTGACTTATATCCTCAGACCTTGCCTGTTTATTTTTCTTGAAACACAATTGTAATGTTCTAATTTTCAGCACACTTCCTTACATATGGTGTCAAAACACATATTCAATAATCCTTCTAGGGCAAGATGTACAGGGAGGGAATTTCATTGGAGCCAAAGTGAGCACTCAAGACTGGGAGGGCAGCCTTCACAAAGGAACTAAGTTCTCTGCTAAAGGGTGCTTTTCAGCACCCTTGTAGAGTCCTTCCAAACAAAGAGACATACCCCAAGCATGACAGGGGTCCATTCCTTCAAGGTTTCCAAGAAATCTCTTGGAACACTTTAGCGTGTACCCAGTCGGCCCCCGTGCCACCAGAGGTAGGGAAAGTCAGACTGATCATCAAAGAAAGCCCTGGGCCTAGGAAAGCAGGCATCGGTTATTCACTTCAATGTCCTCAAGACATCATTCTTGACTTTGGATTGTGCTTAAGGCAAAAGGACAAAGTAGATCAGATGAGCCCCAAGTCTGGCCTCTTGTTTCCAATCAAGTTTCAAGCTTGAATCAACATGGCCTCCCCATAGACTTGAATACATGAAAATGATCTCCTGTCAGTTCTTGTCCCCTATTCTCGCTTCTTGCCAAGGATTCCTTTCTTACCCCTTGAATCAGAGTCTGTTCTATCTCCTCCAGTTTTGGTGTCCACTTTCTGTTTATCAAAGCTGTTTTTGGGTGTCTCTCCCTTTAATAGTCTAGCCAAGGCCAAGCCTCAGACTGTAACCATGCGGACATCTTGGTGGACATGTTCACTGTGATGTCATAAACAACTTCAAAATTCTAAGTTGTCCTGACAACCTCTATGCACACAGAGTTTCAGAGCCATCTCAGAACAGTCTGACTCCTCAGCCTTTCCAGGTAGGATAGTTTTCCTTTTTCCAGATTTCTTGTCGGTTTCTAACTTTCTCCTCGAACTTTGAAAGGCCTGCTACATTCTCTCTAGACACTGGTTTCTTTCCTGTAAGATTATCCTGCGTTGTATCTCTTATACCTTGTGTAGATGGCCAAGTGGGTGGACCTTCCCCTGAGAAAACCCTGGACTCCCTCCCAAGTTGAAGTTGCCCAGGCAATCCTCCGATGTGCAATGATTGTGTCATCTCCTAGCACTCTGCCAATTCCACCTTGGCAGGTCACATGTATTCCTTTCTTCTTCCATTGGGGAAGTGTACCAGATGCGTTCATAGATTGTAATATTCTAATGGCTCTTTTTCTGGTGAGTTTTGATAACTTATCCTCACAATTGCAACTTATTTATGATCCTTGTCCGCATAGTACCATAAAATCTATATTTCCTAACACCGCTAATGTGATCTGCACCCGTGATGTGAAAGAGTGAGGCCGGGGTGCTGAAGCGGAAGGTGGAAACTTATCTTCTTCACCACAAGGCCGGCCCTGAATTGGACTTTTGGACCAACCTTTTGCCTGAACTTGGGAAGACGTGGGCCTGTTTGGATTATTCATGAAGGTGATTACTAGTAACATCATGGACGGTAACATTTTCCGCTGGTTCATGGGTTTAGGACGGATCATGTTCTCTTGGTAGTATTCCTCTTCATCTGTTTGGAATGGTCTACATTCCTGTAGCATGAGTAGGCATTTTGAGGTGATTTTCCATCCTTGGAAGTTCACCTTCTCTAATCTCTTTCAGCCCCAAAGCTTTATGCCGTCATGCTGGACCCCTTTTTGGATTTTTGATTTTAGGTGAATTTATTGCCATAACCCTGCATTAGAACATCCTATATCTTTCCGCTTTGCATCCTCATCGATTTAGACTTCTGTGGAGCTTACATCATCTTCAACAACCTAAGCCGAATCACAGGTCCTCAGCACACACTTGTGCCTCATCATCTCTTTCACCCTCCCCCACCGCCCCGCTTTGCCTCAGGGAACCCCCGATCAAATGTCCTGTGCCACTTGTTGGGTAGTGCTTGCTTTTCCTTCTCCTTGTCAGTGAGATCCTACCCCTTTGACTTTCTCCCTAGGGCTTGTTTCACTTCCCCTAAAACCCTCACAGCCATTCTGGTGGTCACAAATGGCTGGATTGCATACCTTGTTCTGGCTGAGTGGTATGCCATTGTGTGGCTATAGCCCATCATCCTTCTCCATTAGTCCCTTGCTGGGCACCAGGGTGGATTCCAAGTCTTGGACAGCGGCAGTAAGGCTGTGCTGAACTCAGCGGTGCAAATGTCTTTATGCATTAGTGTTTCCAAGTTCTTTGGATAAACACGCCACAGAGGAATAGCTGGATCATATGGGACATGGATTCTTCAATTTCTGAGGCAGTTCCACACCGCTTGGAGTACTGGCTGCACCGGTTTACACTCCCACCAGCAGTGCAGGAGGGTTCCCTTCTCTCCACCTCCTCTCTGACACTTGTTTCCTGTCTGCTTCCTTATAGCCATTCTGACCACAGTGAGCTGCCATGTCCTTGCAGTTTGGATTTGCGTTGGCCTGAGACTTAATGATGGTGAACAAGTTTTCATGAACCTGTTGGCCCTCTTTCAATCTTCTGGGGAGAAATCTCTGTCTCCATCTTTTGCCCAGGTTTTCATTGGCTTGTTGTGTTTCTTGTGGAGACGTGTGAGTTGATTGTATCTTTGGGCTTTTCACCCCTGGTCCGATGTGTGCATTGCAAACATCCTCTCCCAGTTGTTGTGCTGTCTTGGCATTGAGTCGATGGTTTCCTTGACTGGGCAGAAGTGTGTGCATTTGATGTGGTCCCGTTTGTTTCTTGTTTCCTTTGTTGCCCTTGCCCAGTCAGACTTGCTTCTTCCAAACAGGCGGCTCAGACAGATGGCAAAGAGCACTCTGCCTAGGTCTTCTCCTACAAGGTTCACGGTTTCAAGTCTGCCATTCAAGGCTTTAATCCATTTCGAGGTGGTGTGTGTGCCAGGTGTAACATCATGGTGTACTCTCGTTGTGTTCCATGTGGCTGTGCAGGCTTCCCAGCACCGTTTATTGTAGAGACTCTCCTTTCTCCGCTGTCTCCTCTTGGCTCCCTGGTCGAAAATGGGCTGTCCATGTACATTTCACTTGGGCTCTGGGCTGTCAACTCTGTTGCATGGGTCTGCGTGCCTGTTTTTGGGCCCAGACTCTGACGTTTCGGTACCTATCGCTTCATTCTATATGTTGAAATCAGAAAGTGTGACACGTCCTGCTTTGTTCTGTTTCCTGAAGATTCCTTTGCCTATTCAGGGTCTCTTGTTGCTGGCTGGAAACGTTCAGATTCCCTCTTCTGTCTCTGTGGCCAATATTGCTGCAACTTTGATTGGGATTGCATGGAATCCAGAGATTCCTTTCTCTGGTATGGACGTTTCAAGTGTGTTAATTCTTCCATTCCTAGAACCTGGAATATCCTTCTTTCTCCTTGTGTCTTCTTGAATTTCTTTCCTCACACATTTGCTAGTTTTCGATTGACATAGCTTTCACCTGTTTTGCTAAGGTTCTTCATAAAGATCTTATTCTTCTCACTGGCAAGCTGTTTTTTTTTTTTTTTTGTATTGCTTCAGTTTTTCTATTCTTTGCAACATTCAATTGGTTTTGTTTTGGCAGAATTGCATTGCTGTCCTCACATCTGCTGACAATGCTCCTGTGTTTGCTGTGGAAGTCTGGCCCTGTCTAACGTCCCTTCCTATTTGCCTCTACACTACCTCAGACGGCTGCCGCACAATGACTGAAGCAGTGGTGAGGAGGCTCAGCCCCATTATTCCACCCGGCCCACTTCGGGCCACTGACACAAAAGCTGCAGACCTCACCGCTGCACCACCGGTCAGCCCCTCTCCTGTTCCATTGGCAACCTGCAGTTGAGTTCAATGGGACTTGAATATGCTACTTGAGCCCAACTCTGACACTGTGTAGATGAGGCCAGGTTGTTTCTCGGGTCCACAGTGCTGTCAGAGGATTCGTCATAATTGTGTCTCTGCTGTCCCGGCAAGCTTCATAGACACAGGGTTTCAGAGCCCGCTTGGAGCAGTCTCATAACTCACCCTTCCCAGTTAGCCCAGGTTTGACATTCACTGCCGTGTTTTGGGTAGTGAATTTCTCTGACTTTCAAATGATCAACCAGAGTCTGTCTAAAGACTGACATCATCGTTCATTGTGGATTATTCAGGTGTGATTTCTGTTCGCCTTCCATTTTCTGGGACCTTTTTTTTATTTTTCCAGAGTATAATCGTCATGGTCTTTCTCAGCTGTCTCCCTTAGACATGCTTATCAGTCTGTTCTCCTTCATTCGAAGTGATTAATTCTGCATTTCTTGAATCACCGTATGTTCTCTAGGCCAAGGAGTGAATGCTTTCGTGACTCTTGGATGTTGTCTTTGAATTTACACCGGTCACTTGTAGGAATCTTTGCTATCCTAGCCTAGGTCAAACTAAGCACTGAGAACACGTGGTCATCTGGGTTTGTTTGACATCCTGAGATCAGAAACTCCAAATTCGAGGTGGTCCTGGCATCTCCCTTCAGGGACACAATGTGTCTGAGACCAATTAGACAAATCTGATGAATTCCTCTCTCCAGGAAAGATATTTTTCTGTCACTTCTCTGGATTAGGGAAGTTTCGAACTTCACCCCTGATCCTGGAACGTTCCCCTAGATTCCATCTAGATACGGGCTTGCCTCATTTCTATAGGCTGTGCCATTTCTTTGTCTTACATCCTCAGCCCTGGCCTGTTTATTTTTCTTGAAACAGAATTGTAATGTTCTAATTTTCAGCCCACTTCCTTACATATGGTGTCAAAATACATATTCAATAATCCTTCTAGGGCAAGAGGTACAGGGAGAGAATTTCATTGGAGCCAAACTTAGCACTCCAGTCTGGGTGGCAGCCTTCACAAAGGAACGAACCCCCTGGAAAAGGGTGCTTTTCAGCACACTTGTAGAGCCCTTCCAAACAAAGAGACATGCCCCAAGCGTGACAGGGGTCCATTCCTTCAAGGCGTCCAAGACATCTCTTGGGACACATTAGCATGTACCCAGTGGGCCCACGTGACGCCAGAGCTATGGAAAGTGAGACTGATCTTCAAAGAATGCCAGGGGCCTAGGAAAGGAGGCATCGATTCTTCTCTTCAACGTCCTCAAGACATCATTCTTGACTTTGGATCATGCTTAAGGCAGAAGGACCACGTAGGTCTGATAAGGCCCAAGTCTGGCCTCTTGCTTCCAATCAAGTTGCAAGCTTGAATCAGCATGGCCTCCCCATAGACTTGAATAGATGACAACGTTCTCCTCTCGGGGCTTGTCCCTCTATTCTCGCTTCTTGCCAAGGATTCCTTTCTTATCCCTTGAATCAGAGTCTGTTTTCTCTGTTCCAGTTTCTGTGCCTGCTTTCTGTTTGTCAAAGCTGTTTCTGGGTATCTCTCCCTTTAATAGCCTAGCGTAGGCCAATCCTTAGACTGTAACCATGCGGCTATCATGGGGGACATATTCACCGTGTTGTCATAAACAACCTCAAAATTCTAAGTTGTCCTGACAACCTCCATGCACACAGAGTTTCAGAGCCATCTCAGGCCAGTCCGACTCCTCGCCCTTTCCAGGTAGGATAGTTTTCCTTTCTCTGGATTTCTTGTCGGTTTCTCACTTTCTCCTCGACCTTTGAAAGGCCTGCTACATTCTCTCTAGACACTGGTTTCTTTCCTGAAAGATTATCCTGGGTTGTTTCTCTTATATCTTGGGTAGATGGCCAAGTGGGTGGACGTTCCCCAGAGAAAGTCCTGGACTCCCTCCCAAGTTGAAGTTGCCCAGGCAATCCTCTGATGGGCAATGATCGTGTCATCTCCTAGCACTCTGCCAATTCTACCTTGGCAGGTCACAAGTTTTCCTTCCTTCTGCCTTTGGGGAAGTGTACCAGACGCCTTCATAGATTGTAATATTCTCATGGTTCTTTTTCTGGCGCGTATTGATAAGGTATCCTCACAATTGCTACTTATTTATGACCTCTGTCCGCACGGTACCATGAAATCTATATTTCCTACCACTGCTAATGTGATGTGCACCCGTGATGTGAAACAGTGAGGGCCTGGCCGCCCAAGCGGAACGTCGGCACTTATCCGCTCCACCACAGTGACAGCCCTGAATTTTACTTTTGGACGAACCCTTTGCCTGAACTTGGGAAGACGTGGGCCTGTTTGGATTATGCGCGAAGGTGATTAGTAGTAACATCATGGATGGTAGCATTTTCCGTTGGTTCATGGGTTTAGGACGGATCATGTTCTCTTGGAAGTATTCCTCTTCCTCTTTTTGGAATGGTCTACTTTTCTGTAACATCAGTAAGCATTTTGAGGTGATTTTCCATCCTTGGAAGTTCACCTTCTCTAATCTCTTTCAGCCCCCAAAGCTCTATGCCTTCATTCTGAACCCCTTTTTGGATTTTTGATTTTAGGTGAATTTATTGCCATAACGCTGCGATAGAACTTCCTATATCTTTCAGATTTGCATCCTCATCTGTTTAGACTTCTGTGTAGGTTACATCATCTTCACCAGAGTAAGCTGAATCACAGGCCCTTACCACACACTTGTGCCTAATCATCTGTTTCACCCTACCCCACCTCCCCGCTTTGCCTCTGGTAACCCTTAATCAAATGTCCGTGCCAATAGTTGGTTACTGCTTGTCTTTTCTTCTCCTTGTGAGTGAGATCCTACAGTATTTGACTTTCTCCCTGGGGCTTGTTTCACTTCCCCTAAAACCTTCACAGCCATTCTGGTGGTCACTAATGGCTGGATTACATCATTTGTTCCGGCTAAGAGGTATGCCATTGTGTGGGTATAGCCCATCTTCCTTCTGAATTCCTCCTTTTCTGGGTCACCAGGGAGGATTCCAAGTCTTGGATAGAGGGAGGAAGGCTGTGGTGAACTCAGTGGTGCACATGTCTTTATGCAGTAGTGTTTCCGAGCTCTTTGGATAAACATGCCACACAGGAATAGCTGGATCATATGGTACATGGATTCTTCAATTTCTGAGGCAGTTCCACAGTGCTTGGAGTACTGACTGCACCGGTTTACACTGCCACCAGCAGTACAGGAGGCTTCCCTTCTCTCCACATCCTCTCTGACACTTGTTTCCTTTCTGCTTCCTTATAGCCATTCTGACCAGAGTGAGCTGCTGTGTCCTCGCAGTTTGCATTTGCATTGGCCTGAGACTTAATGATGGTGAACAAGTTTTCATGCACCTGTTGGCCCTCGTTTGATCTTCTTGGGAGAAATCTCTGTTTCCATCTTTTGCCCAGGTTTTCATTGGCTTGTTTTTCTTGTGGAGACGTGGGAGTTGAATGTATCTTTGGGCTTTTCACCCCTTGTCCAATGTGTGGTTTGCAAACATCCTCTCCCAGTTGTTGTGCTGTCTTGGCATTGAGTCACTGGTTTCCTTGACTGGGCAGAAGCGTGTGCATTTGATGTGGTCCCGTTTGTTTCTTTTTTCCTTTGTTGCCCTTGCCCAGTCAGACATGCTTCATCCAAATAGGTGGCTCAGACAGATGGCAAAGAGCACTCTGCCTAGGTCTTCTCCTGCAAGTTTCATGGCTTCAAATCTGCCATTCAGGGCTTTAATCCATTTCTAGGTGGTGTGTGTGCCAAGTGTAACATCATGGTCTACTCTCATTGTATTCCATGTGGCTGTGCAGGCTTCTCAGCACCATTTACTTTAGACACTCTGCTTTCTCCACTGTCTCCTCTTGGCTTCCTGGCAGAAAATGGGCTGTCCATGTACATTTGAGTTGGGCTCTGGGCTCTCGATTCTGTTGCATGGGTCTGTGTGCCTGTGTTTGGTCCCAGACTGTGCCATTTCGGTACATAGTGACTTGTCCTATAGGTTTTATTCGAAAAGTGTGATATGTGCTGCTTTGTTCGTTTTCCTGAGGATTCGTTTGCCTATTCAGAGTCTCTGTCTGCTGGCTAGAAACTTTCAGATTCTCCCTTCTGTCTCTGTGGGAAACATTGCTGCAACTTTCACTGGGATTGCATGGAATCCAGAGATTCCTTTCTCTGGTATGGACGTTTCAAGTGTGTTGATGCTTCCATTCCTAGATCTTGGAATTTCCTTCTTTCTCCTTGTGTCTTCTTGAATTTCTTTCCCCCAACGTTTGTTACTTTTCGATTGACATGGCTTTCACCTGTTTTGCTAAGTTTCTTCATAGAGATCTTATTCTTCTCACTGGCATGCAGTTTTTCATTTTTTATTTTCAGCTTCAGTTTTTCTATTCTTTGCAACTCTGAATCGGTTTTGATTTGGCAGAAGTGCATCGCTGAGCTCACATCCGCTGGCAATGCTCCTGTAATTGCTGTGGAAGTCTGGCCCTGTCTAACGTCCCTTCCCATCTGCCTCTACACTACCTCGGACGCCTGCCCCAGAATGACTGAAGCAGTGGTGAGCAGGCTCACCCTGAGGGTCCACACGGCTCACCCCTGGCCACAGACCAAGAAGGTGTGGACCTCACCGCTGCACCACCGGCCGGCCCCTTTCATGTTCCATCGGCAACCTGCAGTTGAGGGCAATGGGACTTGAATATGCTACTTGAGCCCAACTCTGGCACTGTGTAGATGAGGCCAGGTTGTTTTTCGGGTCCACTGTGATGTCAGAGGAATTGTAATAATCGTGTCTCTGCTGTCCAGGCAAGCTTCATGGACACACGGTTTCCTGGCCCGCTTGGAGCATTCTTATAACTCACCCTTCCCACTTAGCCCAGGCTTGACGTTTGCTGCCGTCTTTTGGCTTGTGAATTTCTCTGACTTTCAAACGTTCCAGCAGAGTCTGTCTAAAGACGGACATCATCTTCCATTGTGGATTATCCAGGTGTGATTTCCGTTTGCCTTCCATTTTCTGGGACCTTTTTCTCTTTTCCATAGTATAATCGTCATGGTACTTCTTAGCTATCTCTCTTAGACATGCTTATCAGTCCGTTCTCCTTCATTTCAAGTGATTAATTTTGCATTTCTTGAATCACCGTATGTTCTCTAGGCCGAGGTGTGAGTGCTTTCGTGTCTCTTGGTTGTTGTCTTTGAACTTGCACCGGTCACTTGAAGGAGTCTTTGCTGTCCTAGCCTAGGTCAAACTAAGCACTGAGAACACGTGGTCATCTGTTTTGGTTTGACATCCTGAGCTCAGAAACTCCAAATTCCAGGTAGTCCTAGCATCCCTCATCATGGACACAATGTTTCCAAGACAAATTAGACAAATCTGAAGAATTCCTCTCTCCAGGAAAGATATTTTCCTGTCTCTTTTCCGGATTTGGGAAGTTTCGAACTTCACCCCTGATCCTGGAACGTTCCCCTAGATTCCGTCTAGATACGGGCTTACTTTATTTCTATAGGCTGTGCCATTTGTTTGCCTTACATCCTCAGCCATTGCCTGTTTATTTTTCTTGAAACAGAATTGTAATGATCTGATTTTCAGCCCACTTCCTTACATATGGTGTCAAAACACATAATCAATGATCCGTCTACGGCAAGAGGTGGGGGAGAGAATTTCATTGGAGGCAAACTGAGCACTCTAGCCTGGGAGGGCAGCCTTCACGAAGGAACGAAGCCCTGTGGAAAAGGGTGCTTTTCAGCACCCTTGTAGAGCACTCCAAACAAAGAGACATACCGCAAGCATGACAGGGGTCCATTCCTTCAAGGCTTCCAAGAAATCTCTGGGGACACATTAGCATGAAGCCAGTGGGGTCCCGTGACGCCAGAGCTATGGAAAGTGAGACTGATCTGCAAAGAATGCCAGGGGCTTAGGAAACGAGGAATCGATTCTTCTCTTCAACGTCCTCAAGACATCATTCTTGACTTTGGCTTATTCTTAAGGCAGAAGGACCACGTAGGTCTGATAAGGCCCAAGTCCGGCCTCTTGCTTCCAATCAAGTTGCAAGCTTGAATCAGCATGGCCTCCCCATAGACTTGAATAGATGACAACGTTCTCCTCTCAGTGCTTGTCCCTCTATTCTCGCTTCTTGCCAAGGATTCCTTTCTTACCCCTTGAATCAGCGTCTGTTTTATGTCTTCCAGTTTCTGTGTCCGCTTTCTGTTTCTCAAAGCTGTTTCTGGGTATCCCTCCCTTTAATAGCCTAGCCTAGGCCAATCCTCAGTCTGTAACCGTGCGGCCATCTTGGCGGACATGTTCATCGTGATGTCATAAACAACCTCAAAATTCGAAGTTGTCCTGACAACCTGCGTGCACACAGAATTTCAGAGCCATCACAGGCCAGTGTGACTCCTCACCCTTTCCAGGTAGGATAGTTTTACTTTTTCTCGATTTCTTGTCGGTTTCTGACTTTCTCCTCGAACTTTGAAAGGCCTGCTACATTCTCTCTAGACACTGGTTTCTCTCCTGTAAGATTATCCTGGGTTTTACCTCTTACATTTTATGTAGATGGCCAAGTGGGTGCACGTTCCCCAGAGAAAGTCCTGGACTCCCTCCCAAGTTGAAGTTGCCCGGGCAATCCTCTGATGGGCAATGATCGTGTCATCTCCTAGCCCTCTGCCAATTCCACCTTGGCAGGTCCCATGTTTTTCTTCTTTCTTCCTTTGGGGAAGTGTACCAGATGCGTTCATGGATTGTAAAAGCCTCACGGTTCTTTTTCTTGTGTGTATTGATAAGGTGACCTCACCATTGCTACTTATTTTATGATCCCTGTCTGCAGTGTACCATGAAATCTATATTTCCTAACACTGCTGTGTTCTGCACCCGTGATGTGAAACAGTGAGGCCCGGGGCCCAAGGGGAACGTGGGCACTTACCCGATCCACCACAGGGCCGGCCCTGAATTGTTCTTTTGGACCAACCTTTTGCCTGAACTTGGGAAGTCGTTGGCCTGTTTGGATTATTCATGAAGGTGATTGCTAGTAACATCATGGACGGTAACATTTTCCCTTGGTTCATGGTTTTAGGACTGATCATGTTCTCTTGGTAGTATTCCTCTTCAACTGTTTTGAATGATCTACCTTTCTGTAGCATCAGTAAGCATTTTGAGGTGATTTTCCATCCTTGGAAGTTCTCCTTCTGTAATCTCTTCAGCCTCCAAAGCTTTATGCCGTCATTCTGGACCTCTTTTTGGATTTTTGATTTTAGGTGAGTTTATTGCCATAACCCTGCATTAGAACATCCTATATCTTTCAGATTTGCATCCTCATCTATTTAGACTTCTGTGTAGGTTACATCATCTTCAGTGGCATAAGCCTAATGACAGGCCCTAACTGCACTCTTGTCCCTAATCATCTCTTTCACCCTCCCACACCACCGCGCTTTGTCTCTGGGAATGTCCAATCAAATGTCCCTTGTCACCTGTTGGTTACTGCTTGCTTTTTCTTCTCCTTGTAAATGAGATCCTATGGTATCTGACATTCTCCCTGGGGCTTCTTTCGCTTCCCCGAAAACCCTCACAGCTATACAGGTGATCACAAATGGCTGGATTGCATCTTTTGTTGTGGTTGAGTGGTATGCCATTGTGTGGCTATAGCCCGTCTTCCTTCTGCCTTCGTCCCTTGCTGGGCACCAGGGCGGCTACCTAGTCTTGGATAGCGGGAGTCAGGCTAGGCTGAACCCAGCGGTGCACATGTCTTTATGTTGTAGTGTTTCCGAGTTCTTAGGATAAACAGGCCGCAGAGGAATAACTGGATCATATGTCACATCTATTCTTAAACTTCTGAGGCAGCACCACACCTCTTGGTGTAGTGGTTGCAGCGGATTACACTCCCACCAGCAGTACAGGAGGTTTCCCTTTTGCCATCTCCCCTCTGACACTTGCTGTTTTCCGTCTGGTTCCTTATAACCATTCTCAGCACTGTGAGCTGCTTTGTCATTCCAGTTTGGATTTGCATGGCCTGAGATTTAATGATGGTGAACAAGTTTTCATGCACCTCCTGGCACTCTTTCGATCTTCTTGGGAGAAATCTCTGTTTCCATCTTTTACCCAGGTTTTCATTGGCTTCTTGTTTTTTTCTAGTGGAGACGTGCGAGTTGATTGCATCTTTGGGGTTTCCACCCCGTGTCTGATGTGTGGTTTGCAAACATCCTCTCCCAGTTGTTGTGCTGTCTTCGCATTGAGTGGAAGGTTTCCTTGACTGGGCAGAAGCATGTGCATTTGATGTGGTCCCGTTTGTTTCGTGATTCCTTTGTTGCCCTTGCCCAGTCAGACATGCTTCTTCCATATAGGCGGCTCAGACTGATGGCAAAGAGCTCTCTTCCTAGGTCTTCTCCTACAAGGTTCACGGTTTCAAGTCTGCCATTCAGGGCTTTAATCTATTTCGAGGTGGTGTGTGTGCCAGGTGTAACATCATGGTCTACTCTCCATGTGTTCCATGTGGCTGTGTAGCCTTCCCAGCACCATTTATTGTAGAGACTCTCCTCTCTCCTCTGTCTCTTCTTGGCTCCCTGCTCGAAAAGGGGCTGTCCATGCACGTTTGAGTTGGGCTCTGGGTTCTCGATTCTGTTGCATGGGTCTGTGTGCGTGTTTTTGGGCCCAGACTGTGCCGTTTCATTACCTAGCGCTTCGTCCTATATGTTGAAATCAGAAAGTGTGATACGTCCTGCTTTTCGTTTTCCTGAGGATTCCTTTGCCTATTCAGGGTCTCTTGTTGCTGGCTAGAAACATTAGGATTCTCTCTTCTATCTCTGTGGCAAGTATTGCTGCAACTTTGACTGGGATTGCATGCAACCCAGAGATTCCTTTACTCAGGTATGGGCGTTTCAACTGTGTTAATTCTTGCATTCCTAAATCCTGGAATATCCTTCTTTCTCCTTGTGTCTTCTTGAATTTCTTTCCCCAAACGTTTGCTAGTTTTTGAATTAACATAGCTTTCACCTGTTTTGCTAAGGTTCTTCATAGAGATGTTATTATTCGTACTGGCAAGCTGTATTTTTTTCTTTTTTTAATCTTGAGTTTTTCTATTCTTTGCAACTTTGAATTGGTTTTGTTTCAGCAGAAGTACAGTGCTATGCCCACATCTGCTGACAATGCTCCTGTATTTGCTGTGGAAGTCTGGCCCTGTCTAACGTCCCTTCCCATCTGCCTCTACAATACCTCGGGCTCCTGCCCTACAATGACTGAAGCAGTGGTGAGGGTGCTCACCCACATGCCTCCAACCGGCTCACCAGGTGACCCCGACCCAGAAGGTGCGGACCTCACAGCTACACCACCGGCCAGCCCCTTTCATGTTCCGTTGGCCAGCGGCAGTTGAGTGCAATGGGACTTGAATGTACTGCTTGAGCCCAACTGTGGCTCTGTATAGATGAGCCCAGGTTGTTTATCGGGTCCACTGTGATATCAGAGGATTTGTCATAATTGTGTCTCTGCTGTCCCAGCAAGCTCCATGGACACAGGGTTTCAAAGCTGGCTTGGAGCAGTCTCATGACTCATGCTTGCCAGTTGGCCCAGGTTTGACATTCACTGCCGTTTTTTGGCTTGTGAATTTCTCTAACTTTCAAACGTTCAAGCACAGTCTGTCTAAAGATGCACATCTTTCATTGTGGATTATTCAGGTGTGATTTCTGTTCGTCTTCCATTTTCTGGGACCTTTTTTTCTTTTCAATAGTATAATCGTCATGGTCTTTCTCAGCGATCTCCCTTAGACATGCTTATCAGTGGGTTCTCCTTCATTCCAAGTCTTTAATTTTGCATTTCTGTAGTCACCTTATGTTCTCTAGGGCGAGGTGTGAGTCCTTTCGTGATTCTTGGTTGTTGTCTTTGTATTTGCACTGGTCACTCGTAGGAATCTTTGCTATTCTAGCCTTGGTCAAACTAAGCCCGGAAACAAGTGGTCATCTGGGTTTTTTTGACATCCTGAGATCAGAAACTCCAAATTTCATGGGGGTCCTGCCAACACCCTTCATGAACATAATGTTTCCCAGACAAATTAGACAAATATGATGAATTCCTCTCTCCAGAAAAGATATTTTTCTCTCATTTTCTGGATTTGGGAAGTTTCAAACTTGACCCCTGATCCTTGAACGTTCCCCTAGATTCCATCTAGATACGGGCTTACTTTATTTCTATAGGGAGTGAACTTTGCCTTACATCCTCAGCCCTGGCTTCTTTATTTTTCTTGAAACAGAATTGTAATGTTCTAATTTTCAGCCAACGTGCTTACATATGGTGTCAAAACACATAATCAATAATCCTTCTACAGCAAGAGGTGAAGGGAGAGAATGTCATTGGAGCAAAACTGAGGATTCCAGCCTGGGAGGGCAGCCTTCACAAAAAACAAAGCCCTCTGGAAAATGCTGATTTTTAGCACCCTTGTGGAGCACTTCCAAACAAACAGACATACCCTAAGCATGACAGGGCTCCATTCCTTCAAGGCTTCCAAGACATCTCTTGGGACACATTAGCATGTACCCAGTGGGCCCCCATGACGCCAGAGCTATGGAAAGTGAGACTGATCTTTGAAGCAGGCTAGGGGCCTAGGAAAGGAGGCATCAATTCTTCTCTTCAATGTCCTCAAGACATCATTCTTCACTTTGGATTATGCTTAAGGCAGAAGGACACTGTAGGTCTCAAAAGGCCCAGTCTGGCCTCTTGTTTCCAATCATGTTGCAAGCTTGAATCAGCATTGCCTCCCCATAGACTTGAATAGATGACAATGTTTTACTCTCAGAGCTTGTCCCTTTATTATCGCTTCTTGCCAAGGATTCCTTTCTTATCCCTTGAATCAGAGTCTGTTTCCTCTGTTCCAGTTTCTGTGCCCACTTTCTGTTTTTCAAAGCTGTTTCAGGGTATCTCTCTCTTTAATGCCCTAGCCTAGGCCAATCCTCAGACTGTAACCATGCGGCCGTCTTGGGGGACATGTGTACCATGATGTCATAAACAACGTCAAAATTCTAAGTTGTCCTGACAACCTGCATGCACACAGAGTTTCAGAGCCATCTCAGACCAGTCTGACTCCTCACCCTTTCCAGGTAGGATAGTTTTCCTTTTTCTGAACTTTTTGTCGGTTTCTCACTTTCTCCTTGAACTTTGAAAGGCCTGCTACATTCTCTCTAGACACTGGTTTCTTTCCTGTAAGATTATCCTGGGTTGTATGTCTTATATCTTGTGTAGATTGCCAAGTGGGAGGACCTTCCCCAGAGAAAGTCCTGGACTCCCTCCCAAGTTGAAGTTGCCCAGGCAATCCTCTGATGCGCAATGATCATGTCATCTCCTAGCACTCTGGCAATTCCTCCTTAGCAGGTCACATGTTTTCCTCCGTTCTTCCTTTGGGGAAGTGTACCAGATGCGTTGATAGATTGTAATATTCTCATGGTTCTTTTTCTGGTGTGTATTGATAACATATCCTCACAATTGTTACTTATATATGGTCCCTGTCTGCACCGTACCATGAAATCTATATTTCCTAAAACTGCTCATGTGATCGGCACCCGTGATGTGAAGGAGTGAGGCCCAGGCCACACAAGCGGAACATGGGCACTTACACACTCCACCACAGGGCTGGCCATGAATTGTCCTGTTGGACCAACCTTTTGCCTGAACGGGGGAAGACGTAGGCCTGTTTGGATTAGTCATGAAGATGATTAGTTGTAACATCCTGGACGGTAACTTTTTCCCTTGGTTCATGGGATTAGGACTGATCATCTTCTCGTGGTAGTATTCCTCTTCATCTATTTGGAACGGTCTACCCTTCAGTAGCATCAGAAAGCATTTGGAGGTGATTTTCCATGCGTGGAAGTTCACCTTCTCCTATCTCTTTCAGTCCCCAGGGCTTTATGCCGTCATTCTGGAAACGTTTTTGGATTTGTGATTTTAGGTGAATTTATTGCCGTAACACTGCATTAGAACATCCTATATCTTTCAGATTTACATCCTCATCGATTTAGACTTCTGTGTAGGTTAAATCATCTTCACCATCGTAAGCTGAATCACAGGCCCTCACCCCATACTTGTGCCTTTCTCCACCCTTCTCCACCGCACTGCTTTGCCTCTGGGAAGGCACAAATATCCCGTGCCACATATTGGTTATTGCTTTCTTTTTCTTCTACTTGTAAGTAAGATGTTACGGTATTTGACATTGTCCCTGGAGCTTGCTTCACTTCCCCTAAAACCCTCACAGCCATTCTGGTGGTCAAAATGGCTGGTTTGCATCCTTTGCTCCGGTTGAGTGGTATGCCATTGTGTGGCTAGAGCCCATCTTCCTTCTGCATTCGTCCCTTGCTGGGCACCAGTGCGGCTTACAAGTCTTGGATAGTGGGAGTAAGGCTGTGGTGAAATCAGCCATGCACATGTCTTTATGTGGTAGTGTTTCCGAATTCTTTGGATAAACATGCCTCAGAGGAATAGCTGGATCATATGGGACATGGATTCTTAAATTTCAGAGGTAGTTACACACCACTTGACATACTGGCTGCACTGTTTTACACTCCCAGCAGGAGTGCAGGAGGCTTCCGTACTCTCCACCTCCTCTCTGACACTTGTTGTTTCCTGTCTGCTTCCTTATAGCCATTCTGACCACAGTGAGCTGCTATGTCCTTGCAGTTTGGATTTTCATTTTCCTGAGACTTAATGATGGTGAACCTGTTACCCCTCTTTCCATCTTCTTGGGAGAAATTTCTGTTTCCATCTTTTGACCAGGTTTTCATAGGCTTGTTGTTTTTTTTCTTGTGGAGATGTGCAAGTTCATTGTATCTTTGGGCTTTTAACCCCTTGTCCGATTTGTGGTTTGCAAACTTCCTCTCCCAGGTGTTGTGCTGTCTTTGCATTGAGTCGATGGTTTCCTTGAGTGGGCAGAAGTGTGTGCATTTGATGTGGTCCCGTTTGTTTCTTGTTTCCGTTGTTGCCCTTGCCCAGTCAGACATGCTTCTTCCAAATAGGTGGCTCAGACAGATGGAATAGAGCATTCTGCCTAGGTCTTCTGCTACAAGTTTCACAGTTTCAAGTCTACCATTAAGGGCTTCAATCTATTTCACATGGTGTGTGTGCCAGGTGTAACATCATGGTCTTCTCTCGTTGTGTTCCGTGTGGATGTGCAGGCTTCCCAGCACCGTTTATTGTACAGACTCTCCCTTCTCAACTGTCTTCTCTTGGCTCCCTGGTAGAAAATGGGCTGTCCATGTACGTTTGAGTTGGGCTCTGGGTTCTCGCTCCTGTTGCATGGGTATGTGTGCCTGTTTTTGGGCCCAGGTTATGCCGTTTTGGTACCTAGAGTTTCGCCCTCTATATTGAAATCAGAAAGTGTGCCACGTCCTGCTTTTTTCGTTTCCTGAGGATTCCTTTGCCTATTCAGGGTCTGTTGTTGCTGCCTAGAAACGTTAAGATTCTCTCTTCTATCTCTGTGGCAAATATTGCTGCAACATTGGCTGGGATTGCATGGAATCCAGAGATTCCTTTCTCCGGTATGGACGTTTCAAATGTGCTAATTCTTCCATTCCTAGATCCTGGAATCTCCTTCTTTCTCCTTGTGTCTTCTTGAACATCTTTCACCAAACGACGGCTAGTTTTCGATTAACATAGCTTCACCTGTTTTGCTAAGGTTCTTCATAGAGATCTTGTTCGCCTAACTGGCAAGCTGTTGTTTTTTCTTCCAGTTTCAGGTTTTCTATACTTTGCAAATTTTGACTGGTTTTGCTTTGGCAGAAGTGCATCACTAAGCTCACATCTGCTGGCAATGTTCCTGTATTTGCTGTTTAAGTCTGGCACTGTCTAACGTGCCCTCCCATCTCCCTCTACATTACATCTGACGTCTGCCCCAGAATAACTGAAGCAGTGGTGAGCAGGCTCACCCCCAGGATTCCACCCGCCCCAAACCCGGCCACTGACCCAAAAGGTGCGGACCTCACTGCTGCACCACCGGCCGGCCCCTTTCATGTTCCAGTGGCAACCTGCAGTTGAGTGCAGTGGGACTTGAATATGGTACTTGAGCCCATCTATGGCACTGTGTAGATGAGGCCAGGTGTTTTTTGTTTCCACTGTGATGTCAGAGGATTTGTCATAATTGTGTCTCTGCTATCCCAACAATATTCATGGACACAGGGTTTCAGAGCCTGCTTGGAGCAGTCTTATAACTCGCCCTTCCCAGTTAGCAAAGGTTTGACCTTCGCTGCTTTTTGGCTTGTGAATTACTGTGACTTTCAAACGTTCAAGCAGAGTCTGTCTAAAGACGGACATCATCTTTCATTGTGGATTATCCAGGTGTGATTTCCGTTCGTCGTCCTTTTTCTGGGACTTTTTTTCTTTTCTATAGTATAATCATAATGGTCTTTCTCAGCTATCTCCCTTAGACATGCTTATCAGTCCGTTCTTCTTCATTCCAAGTGATTAATTTTGTATTTCTTTAATAACCGTATGTTATCTACACCAAGGTGTGAGTGCTTTCGTGACTCTTGGTTGTTGTCTTTGAATTTGCACTGGTCACTTGTAGGAATCTTTGCTATCCTAGCCTAGGTCAAACTAAGCACTGAGAACACATGGTCATCTGGGTTGGTTTGACATCCTAATCAGAAACTCCAAATTCTAGTTGGTCCTGGCAACCCCCTTCACGGACACAATGTTCCCGAGACAAATTAGACAAATCTGATGAATTCCTCTCTCCAGGAAAGATAGCTTTCTGTCTCTTTTCTGGATTTGGGAAGTTTCAAACTTCACCCCTGATCCTAGAACATTCCCCTAGATTTCCTCTAGATACAGGCCTACTTTATTTCTATAGGCTGTGCCATTTGTTTGCCTTACATCCTCAGCCCTGGCCTGTTTATTTTACTTGAAACAGGATTGTAATATTCTACTTTTCAGCCAACTCCCTTACATATGGTGTCAAAACACACACTCTATAATTCTTCCACGGCACGAAGTAGGGTGAGAGAATTTCATTGGTGCAAAACTGACCACTCTAGCCTGGGAGGGCAACCTTCACAAAGGAATGAAGCTCTCTGGAAAAGGGCGATTTTCAGCACCCTCGTAGAGCCCTTCCACTCAAAGAGACATACCCCAAGCGTGACAGGGCTCCATTCCTTCAAGGCTTCCAAGACATCTCTTGGGACACATTAGCATGTACACAGTGGGCCCCCGTGAAGCCAGAGCTATGGAAAGTGAGACTGATCTGCAAAGAATGCCAGGGGCCTAGGAAAGGAGGCATCGATTCTTCTCTTCAATGTCCTCAAGACGTCATTGTTGACTTTGCATTATGCTTAAGGCAGAAGCACACTGTAGTTCTGATGAGCCCCAAGTCTGGCCTCTTGTTTCCAATCAAGTTGCAAGCTTGAGTCAGCATGGCCTGCCCATAGACTTGAATAGATGACAGTGTTCTCCTCTCGGTGCTTGTCCCTCTATTCTCGCTTCTGGCCAAGGATTCCTCTCTTATCCCTTGATTCAGACTCTGTTTTATCTCTTCCAGTTTCTGAGCCCACTTTCTGTTTTTCAATGCTGTTTCTGGGTATCTGTCCCTTTAATAGCCTAGCCTAGGCCAATCCTCAGACTGTAACCATGCGGCCATATTGGGGGACAGGGTCACCGTGATGTCATAAACAACCTCAAAATTCTAAGTTGTCCTGACAACCTCCATGCACACAGATCTTCAGAGCCATCTCAGACCAGTCTGACTCGTCACCCTTTCCAGGTAGGATAGTTGTCCTTTTTCTGGATTTCTTGTCAGTTTCTGACATTCTCCTCGAACTTCGAAAAGGCTGCTACATCCTCTCTAGACACTGTTTTCTTTCCTGTAAGATTATCCTGGATTGTATCTCTTATATCTTTTGTATATGGCCAAGTGTGTGGACCTTCCCCAGAGAAAGTCCTGGAATCCCTCCCCAGTTGAAGTTGCCCAGGCTATCTGATGCACAATGATCGTGTCATCTCCTAGCACTCTGCCAATTCCACGTTGGCATGTCACATGTTTTCCTTCCCACTTCCTTTGGGGAATTGTACCAGATGCCTTCATCGATTGTAATATTCTCAGCGTTCTTTTTCTGGTGCATATTATTAACGTATCCTCACAATTGCTACTTATTTATCATCCCTGTCCGCACCGTACTATGAAATCTATATTTCCTAACACTGCTAATGTGATCTACACCCGTGATGTGTAACAGTGAGACTCGGGCCGCCCAAGCGGAACGTGGGCACCTACCCTCTCCACCAATGACCAGCCCTTAATTGTACTTTTGGATCAACCTTTTGCCTGAGCTTGGGAACACGTGGGCCTGTTTGTATTATTGTTGGAGGTGATTAGTAGTAACATCATGGACGGTAACATTTTCCCTTGGTTCATGGGTTTAGCATGGATGATGGTTTCAGTGTAGTATTCATCTTCATCTATTTTGAAAGGTCTACCTTTCTGTAGCATCATTAAGCATTTTGGGGTGATTTTCCATCCTTGGAAGTTCACCTTCTCTAATCTCTTTCAACCCCCAAAGCTTTATGCCGTCATTCTGGACCCCTTTTTGGATTTTTAATTTTAGGTGAATTTATTGCCATACCCTGCATTAGAACATCCTATATCTTTCAGATTTGCATCCTCATGGATCTGTGTAGGTTACATCACCTTCACCTGCGTAAGCCGAATCACAGGCCCTCATCACACACTTGTGCCTCATCATCTCTTTCACCCTTCCCCACCCCTGCACTTTGCCTCTGGGATCGCCGAATCAAATGTCCCTTGACACCTGTTGGTTAGCGCTTGCGTTTTCTTCTTCTTGTAAGTGAGATCCTATGGTATCTGACATTCTCCCTGGGGCTTCTTTCACTTCCCCTAAAACCCTCACAGCTATACAGGTGGTCACAAATGGCTGGATTGCATCCTTTGTTCCGGCTGAGTGGTATGCCATGGTGTGGCTATAGCCCATATTCCTTCTGCATTCATCCCTTGCTGCGCACCAGGGCGGCTACCAAGTCTTGGATAGCGAGATTAAGGCTGTGGTGAACTCAGCTGTGCACATGTCTTTATGCTGTAGTGTTTCCCAGTTCTTTGGATAAACGTGCTGCAGAGGAATAGCTGGATCGTATGGAACATGGATTCTTAAACTTCTGATGCAGCTACACACGTCTTGGCTTAGTGGATGCACCGGTTTACACTCCCACCAGCAGTACAGGAGGCTTCCCTTCTCTCCACCTCCCCTCTAACAGTTGTGGTTTCCTGTCTGCTTCCTTATAGCCATTCTGACCACAGTGAGATGCTATGTCCTTGCAGTTTGGATTTGCCATGGCCTGAGACTTAATGATGCTGAACAAGTTTTCATGGACTTGTTGGCCCTCTTTAGTTCTTCTTGGGAGAAATCTCTGTTTCCATCTTTTGCCCAGGCTTTCATTGGCTTCTTGTTTTTTTTCTTGTGGAGACCTGTGAGTTGATTGTATCTTTGGGCTTTTCATCCCGTGTCCGATTTGTGGTTTGCAAACATCCTCTCCCAGTCGTTGTGTTATCTTTGCATTCAGTCGATGGTTTCCTTCACTGGGCAGAAGCGTCCGCATTTGATGTGGTCCCGTTTGTTTCTTGTTTCCTTTGTTGCCCTTTCCCAGTCAGACATGCTTCTTCCAAATAGGTTTCTCACTCAGATGGCAAAGAGCAGTGTGCCTATGTCTTCTCCTACAAGGTTCATAGTTTGAAGTCTGCCATTCAAGGCTATAATCCATTTTGAGGTGGTGTGTGTGCCACGTGTAAGATCATGGTGTACTCTCGTTGTGTTCCATGTGGCTGTGCAGGCTTCCCAGCACCATTTATTATAGAGACTCTCCTTTCTCCGCTGTCTCCTCTTGGCTCCCTGGCCGAAAATGGGCTGTCCATGTACCTTTGAGTTGGACTCTGGGCTCTCGATTCTGTTGCATGGGTCTTGTGCATCTTTTTGGGCCAAGATTGTGCCATTTCGGTAACTAGCGCTTCATCCTCTATGTTGAAATCAGAAAGTGTAACACGTCCTGCTTTGTTCGTTTTCCTGAGGATTCCTTTGCCTAGTCAGGGTCTCTTGTTGCTGCCTAGAAATTTTAGGATTCTCTCTTCGATCTCTGTGGCAAGTATGGCTGCAACTTTGACTGGGATTGCATGGAATCCAGAGATTCCTTTTTCCGGTATGGACGTTTCAAGTGTGTTAATTCTTCCATTCCTAGATCCTGGAACATCCTTCTTTCTCCTTGTGTCTTCTTGAATTTCTTTACCGAAACGTTTGCTAGTTTTCGATTGACATAGCTAACACCTGTTTTGCTACGATTCTTCATAGAGATCTTATTCTTCTAACTGGCAAGCTGGTTTTTTCTTTTCAGAGTCAGTTTTTCTATTCTGTGCAAGTTTTAATTGGTTTTATTTTGGCAGAAGTGCATCGCTGTGCTCACATCTTCTGGCAATGCTCCTGTATTTGCTGTGGAAGTCTGGCCCTGTCTAACGTCCCTTCCCATCTGCCTCTACACTACCTCGAACGCCTGCCCCCCAGTGACTGAAGCAGTGGTGAGCAGGCTCACGCCCAGGATTCCACCCGGCCCACCCCAGGCAACCGTCGCAGTAGGTGCGGGCCTCACTTCTGCACCTCTGGCCATCCGCTTTCCTGTTCCATTGGCCACCTGCAGTTGACTGCAATGGGACTTGTATATGCTACTTGAGCCCAACTCTGGCACTGTGTAGATGAGGCCAGTTTGTTTTTCGCGTACATTGTGATGTCAGAGGTTTTGTCATAATTGTGTGTCTTCTGTCCCACCAAGCTTCATGGACACAGGGTTTCAGAGCCCGCTTATAGCAGTCTCATAACTCACCCTTCCCAGTTGGCCCAGGTTTGACCTTCGCTGCCATTTTTTGGCTAGTAAATTTCTCTGACTTTCAAAGGTTCAAGCAGAGTCTGTCTAAAGAGTGACATCATTCATTGTGGATTATTCAGGTGTGATTTCTGTTTGCCTTCCATTTTATGGGAGCATTTTTTCTTTTCTATAGTATACTTGTCATGGTCATTCTCAGCTATCTCCCTTAGACATGCTTATCAGTCCATTCTCCTTCAGTCTAAGTGATTAGTTTTGTATTTCCTTAATCACTGTATGTTCTCTAGGCCGAGGTATGACTGCTTTCATGATTCTTGGTGATTCCCTTTGAATTTTCACCAGTCACTAGTAGCCATCTTTGCTACCCTAGCATAGGTCAAACTAAGCACTGAGAACACATGGTCATCTGGGTTGGTTTGACATCCTAATCAGAAACTCCAAATTCGTGGGGGTCCTGGCAACACCCTTCTCGGACACAATGGTTCCAAGACAAATTAGACAAATCTGATGAATTCATCTCTCCAGGAAAGATATTTTTCTGTCTTTTTCCGGATTTGGAAAGTTTCGAACTTGACACCTGATCCTTGAATGTTCTCCTAGATTTCCTCTAGATACGGGCTTACTTTATTTCTATAGGCTGTGCCATTTGTTTGCCTTACATCCTCAGCCCTGGCTTCTTTATTTTTCTTGAAACAGAATTGTAATGTCCAAATTTTCAGCCAACTTCCTTACATATGGTGTCCAAACACATAATCAATAATCCTTCTACAGCAAGAAGTAGGGGGAGAGAATTTGATTGGAGCCACACTGAGCACACTAGGCTGGGAGGGCAGCCTTCATGAAGGAACGAAGCCCTCTGGAAAAGGGTGCTTCTCAGCACACTTGTAGAGCCCTTCCAAACAAAGAGACATAGCCCAAGCATGACAGGGGTCCATTCCTTCAATGCTTCCAAGACATCTCTTGGGACACATTAGCATGTACCCAGTGGTCCGCCGTGACGCCTGAGCTATGGAAAGTGAGACAGATCTTCAAATAATGCTACAGGCCTGGGAAAGGAGGCATCGATTCTTCTCTTCAATGTCCTCAAGACATTCAGTCATTGTCGGGCCGTCGTCCAAGGTAGTGCAGAGGCAGACGGGAAGGGACGTTAGACAGGGCGAGACATCTTGCCAGTGAGAAGAATTAGATCTCTACGAAGAACCTTAGCAAAACAGGTGAGAGCCATATCAATCGAAAACTAGCAAACGTTTTGGGAAAGAAATTCAAGAAGACACAAGGAAAAAGAAGGATATTCCGGGATCAAGGAATGGAAGAATTAACACACTTGAAACGTCCATACCGCAGAAAGGAATCTCTGGATTCCATGCAATCCCAGTCAAAGTTGCAGCAATATTTCCCAAAGAGATAGAAGAGAGAATCCTAAAGTTTCTAGGCCTCACCAAGAGACCCTGAATAGGCAAAGGAATCCTCAGGAAAATGAACAAAGCAGGACGTCCTACACTTTCTGATTTCAACATAGAGGACGAAGCGCTAGGTACCAAAAGGGCACAGTTTGCACCCAAAAACTGGCACAGAGACCCATGCAACAGAATCGAGAGCCCAGAGCCCAACTCAAACGTACGTGGACAGCACCTTTCCAACGAGGGAGGCAATAGGAGACAGTGGAGAAAGGAGAGTCTCTATAATAAATGGTGCTGGGAAGCCTGCACAGCCACATGGAACACAACGAGAGTACACCATGATGTTACACGTGGCACACACACCACCTCGAAATGGATTGAAGCCTTGAATGGCAGACTTGAAACCGTGAACCTTGTAGGAGAAGACCTACGCAGAGTGCTCTTTGCCATCTGTCTGAGCCGCCTATTTGGAAGAAACATGTCTGACTGGGCAAGGGCAACAAAGGCAACAAGAAACAAACGGGACCACATCAAATGCGGACGCTTCTGCCCAGTCAAGGAAACCATCGACTCAATGCCAAGACAGCACAACAACTGGGAGAGGATGTTTGCAAACCACACATCGGACAAGGGGTGAAAAGCCCAAAGATACAATCAACTCGCACAGCTCCACGAGAAAAACAACAAGAAGCCAATGAAAACCTGGGCAAAAGATGGAAACAGAGATTTCTCCCAGGAAGATTGAAAGAGGGCCAAAAGGTGCATGAAAACTTGTTCCCATCATTAAGTCTCAGGCCAATGCAAATGCAAACTGCAAGGACACAGCAGCTCACTGTGGTCAGAATGGCTATAAGGAAGCAGACAGGAAACAAGTGTCAGAGAGGAGGTGGAGAGAAGGGAAATCTCCTGCACTGCAAGTGGGATTGGAAACCGGTGCAGCCAATATGGCAAGCGGTGTGGAACTGCCTCAGAAATTTAACAATCCATGTCCCATATGATCCAGCTGTTCCTCTGAGGCGTGTTTGTCCAAATAGCTCAGAAACACTCCCTTATAATAAGACGTGCACCGCTGATTTCACAACAGCCTTACTCCCGCTATCCAAGACTTGAAATCCGCCGTGGTGCCCAGCAAGGGAAGAATGCATAAGGAAGATGGGCTATACCCACACAATGGCATACCACTCAGCTGGAACAAAGGTTGCATTCCAGCCATTTGTGACACCCAGAATGGCTGTGAGGGTTTTAGGGGAAGTGAAACAAGCCCCAGGGAGAACGTCAAATACCATAGGATCTCATTTACAAGAAGAAAAAGCAAGCACTAACCAAAAGGTGGCACAGGACATTTTATTGGGAGTTCCCAGATGCAGAGCGGGGTGGTGGGGGAGGGTAAAAGAGATGATGAGGCACCAGTGTGTGGTGAGGGGTTGTGATTCAGCTTTAGCTGGTGAAGATGATGTAACCTACACAGAAGTCTAAACCAATGAGGATGCAAATCTGAAAGATATAGGATGTTCTAATGCAGGGTTATGGCAATAAATTCACCTAAAATCAAAAATCCAAAACGGGGTCCAGAATGACGGCATAATGCTTTTGGGGCTGAAAGCATTTAGAGAAGGTGAATTTCCAAAGATGGAAAATCACCTCAAAATTCTTACTGTTTCTACAGAAAGGTAGACCATTCCAAATAGATGAAGAGGAATACTACCCACAGAACATGATGCGTGCTAAACCCATGAACCAAGGGAAAATGTTACCGTCCATGATGTTAATAGAAATCTCCTTCATGAATAATCCCAACAAGCCCACGTCTTCCCAAGTTCAGACAAAAGGTTGGTCCAAAATAAGAATTCAGGGCCGGCTTTGTGGTGGAGTGAGTAAGTGCCCACCTTCCACTTGGGCAGCCGGGGCCTCACTGTTTCACATTACGGGTGCAGATCACTTTAGCAGTGTTAGGAAATACAGATTTCATGGTACGGTGCAGACAGAGATCATAAATAAGTAGCAATTCTTACGATACGTTATCAATTCGCACTAGAAAATCTCCATGAGAATATTACAATCAATGAACGCATCTGGTACACTTCCCCAAAGTAAGAAGGAAGGAAAACATGTGACCTGCCAAGGTGGAATTGGCAGAGTGCTAGGAAATGATATGATCATTGCGCATGAGAGGATTGCCCGGGCAACTTCAACTTGGGAGGGAGTCCAGGACTTTCTCTGGGGATGGTCCACCCACTTGGCCATCGACACAAGATATAAGAGATACAACCAAGGATAATCTTATACTGGAAAGAAACCAGTGTCTAGGAAAGGAGGCATCATATTCTTCTCTTCAATGTCCTCAAGGCATCATTCTTGACTTTGGATTATGCTTAAGGAAGAAGGACAACATAGTTCTGATCGGGCCCAAGTGTGGCATCTTGTTTCCAATCAAGTTTCAAGCTTGAATCAGCATGCTGTCCCCATAGACTTGAATAGATGACAATGTTCTCCTCTCAGTGCTTGTCCCTCTATTCTCACTTCTTGCCAAGGATTCCTTTCTTATCCCTTGAATCAGAGTCGGTTTGATCTCTTCTACTTTCTGTGCCAGCTTTCTGTTTGTCAAAGCTGTTTCTTGTTATCTCTCCCTTTAATAGCCTATCCTAGGCCAATCCTCAGACTGTAACCATGCGGCCCTCTTGGGGGACATGTTCACCATGATGTCATAAAGAACGTCCTAATTCTAAGTTGTCCTGACAACCTCCATTCACAGAGTTTCAGAGCTATCTCAGACCAGTCAGACTCCTAACCCTTTCCAGAAAGGATAGTTTTCCTTTTTCTGGATTTCTTGTCTGTTTCTAACTTTCTCCTCGAACTTTGATAGGCCTAGCACAATCTCCCTAGACACTGGTTTCTTTCCTGTAAGATTATCCTGGGTTGTATCTCTTATATCTTGTGTAGGCGGCCAAGTGGGTGGACATTCCCCAGAGAAAGTCCTGGACTGCCTCCCAAGTTGAAGTTGCCCAGGCAATCCTCTGATGCGCAATGATCATGTCATCTTCTAGCACTCTGCCAATTCCACCTTGACAGGTCACAAGTTTTCCTTCCTTCTTCCTTTGGGGAAGTGTACCAAATGCGTACATAGATTGTAATAGTCTCGTGGTTCTTTTTCTGTTGCGTATTGATAAGCTATCCTCACAATGGCTACTAATTTATGATCTCTGTCCACACCGTACCATGAAATCTATATTTCCTAACACTGTTAATGAGATCTGCACCTGTGATGTGAATCAGTGAGGCCCGGACCGCCAAAGCAGGACGTGGGCACTTACCCGGTCTACCACAGGGCCGGCCCTGAATTGGACTTTTGGACCAACCTTTAGCCTGAGCTTGGGAAAACGTGCGCCTGTTTGGATTATTCGTGAAGGTGATTAGTAGTAACATCATGGACAGTAACCTTTTCCTGTTGTTCATGGGTTTAGCATGGATCATGTTCTTTGGGGAGTATTCCTCTTCATCTGTTTGGAATGTTTTACCTTTCTGTAGCATCAATAAGAATTTTAAGGTGATTTTCCATCCTTGGAAGGTCACCTTAGCGATTCTTTTTCAGCCCCCAAAGCTTTATGCCATCATTCTGGACCCCTTTTTGGATCTTTGATTTTTGCTGAATTTATTTCCATAAACCTGCATTAAAACATCCTATATCTTTCAGATAGCTTACATCATCGTCACCAGCGTAAGCCTAATCACAGGCCCTCACCACACTCTTGTGCCTCACCATCTCTTTCCACCACCCCCCCACCGACCTGCTTTGCCTCTGGGAATCCCCAATCAAATGTGCCATGCCACCTGTTCATCATCTGGGTAGGTTTGACATCCTGAGATCAGAAGCTCCAAATTCGAGGTGGACCTTGATACCCCCTTCATGGACACAGTGTCCTTCTGTCTTAAGTATAATCCAAAGTCAAGAATGATGTCTTGAGGACGTTGAAGAGAAGAATCGATGCCTCCTTTCCTAGGCCCCTGGCATTCTTTGCATATCAGTCTCACTTTCCATAGCTCTGGTGTCACGGGGGCCCACTGGCTTCATGCTAATGTGTCCCAAGAGATGTCTTGGAAGCCTTGAAGGAATGGAGCCCTGTCACGCTTGGGGTACGCCTCTTTGTTTGGAAGTGCTCTACAAGGGTGGTGAAAAGCACCCTTTTCCACAGGGCTTTGCTCCTTCGTGAAGGCTGCCCTCCCAGGCTAGTGTGCTCAGTTTGCCCCCAATGAAATTCTCTCCCCCTACCTCTTGCCGTAGAAGGATTATTGATTCTGTGTTTTGACACCACATGTAAGGAAGTGGGCTGAAAATCAGAACATTACAATTCTGTTTCAAGAAAAATAAACAGGCCAGGGCTGAGGATGTAAGGCAAACAAATGGCACAGCCTATAGAAATAAAGTAAGCCCGTATCTAGACGGAATCTAGGGGAATCTTCCAGGATCAGGGGTGAAGTTCGAAACTTCCCAAATCCGGAAAAGAGACAGGAAAATATCTTTCCTGGAGAGAGGAATTCATCAGATTTGTCTAATTTGTCTTGGAAACATTGTGTCCTTGAAGGGGGATTCCAGGACCACCACGAATTTGGAGTTTCTGACCTCAGGATGTCAAACCAACCCAGATGACCACGTGTTCTCAGTGCTTAGTTTGACCTGGGCTAGGACAGCAAAGACTCCTTCAAGTGACCGGTGCAAATTCAAAGACAACCACCAAGAGTCACGAAAGCACTCACACCTCGGCCTGGAGAACATACGGTGATTCAAGAAATGCAAAACTAATCACTTGGAATGAAGGGGAATGGACTGATAAGCATGTCTAAGGGGGATAGCTGAGAAATACCATGACGATTACACTATGGAAAAGAGAATAAGGTCCCAGAAAATGGAAGGTGAACAGAAATCACCCCTGGATAATCCACAATGAAAGATGATGTCAGTCTTTAGACAGACTCTGCTTGAACGTTTGAAAGTCAGAGAAATTCACAAGCCAAAAGACGGCAGTGAAGGTCAAGGCTGGGCTAACTGGGAAGGGTGAGTTATGAGGCTGCTCCAAGTGGGCCATGGAACCGTGTGTCCATGAAGCTTGCCGGGACAGCAGAGACACGATTATGACAAATCCTCTGACATCACAGTGGACCCGAAAAACAACCTGGCCTCATCTACACAGTGCCAGAGTTGGGCTCAAGTAGCATATTCAAGTCCCATTGCCCTCAACTGCATGTTGCCAATGGAACATGAAAGGGGCCAGCCGGTGGTGCAGCGGTGTGGTCCGCACCTTCTGGGTCGGTGGCCTGGGGTGGGCCGGGTGGACCCTCGGGTGAGCCTGCTCACCACTGCTTCAGTCATTCTGGGGCAGGCGTCCGAGGTCGTGTAGAGGCAGATGGGAAGGGACGTTAGACAGGGCCAGACTTCCACAGCAAATACAGGAGCATTGCCAGCGGATGTGAGCTCAGCGATGCACTTCTGCCAAAAGAAAACCGATTGAAAGTTGCAAAGAATAGAAAAACTGAAGCTGAAAAGGCAAAATGAAAAACTGCATGCCAGTGAGCAGGATGAGATCTCTAGGAAGAAACTTAGCAAAACAGGTGAAGGCCATGTCAATGGAAAGATAACAAACGTGTGGGGAAAGAAATTCAAGAAGACATAAGGAGAAAGAAGGAGATTCCAGGATCTAGGAATGGAAGCATCAACACACTTGAAACGTCCATACCAGAGAAAGGAATCTCTCGATTCCATGCAATCCCTGTCAGAGTTGCAGCAATGTTTCCCACAGAGACAGAAGAGGGAATCCTAAAGTTTCTAGCCAGCAACAAGAGACCCTGACTAGGCAAATGAATCCTCAGGAAAATGAAAAAAGCAGGACGTGGCACACTTTCCGATTTCAACATATAGGACGAAGCACTAGGTACCGAGACGGCACAGTCTGGGCCGAAAAACAGGCACACAGACCCATGCAACAGAATCAAGAACCCAGAGCCCAACTCAAACGTACATGGACAGCCCATTTTCGACCAGGGAGCCAAGAGGAGACAGCTGAGAAAGGAGAGTCTCTACAATAAACGGTGCTGGAAAGCCTGCACAGCCACATGGAACACAACGAGAGTACACCATGATGTTACACCTGGCACATAAACCACCTGAAATGCATTAAAGCCTTGAATGGAAGACTTGAAACCGTGAACCTTGTAGCAGAAGACCTAGGCAGAGTGCTCTTTGCCATCTGTCTCAGCCGCCTGTTTGGAAGAAGCAAGTCCTACTGGGCAAGGGCAACCAAGTAAACAAGAAACCAACGGGACCACGGCAAATGCGGACGCTCCTTGCCCAGTGAAGGAAACCATCGACTGAATGCAAAGATAGCACAACAACTGGGAGAGCATGTTTACAAACCACACATCGGACAAGGGGTGAAAAGCCCAAAGATGCGATCAACTCGCACGTCTCCACAAGAATAAAAACGGCAAGCCAATGAAAACCTGGGCAAAAGATGGAAACAGAGATTTCTCCCAAGAAGATCGAAAGAGGGCCAATGGTGGCATGAAAACTTGTTCACCATCATTAAGTCTCAGGCCAATGCAAGTGCAAACTGCAAGGACACAGCAGCTCACTGTGGTCAGAATGGCTATAAGGAACCAGAACGGAAGCAACAAGTGTCATAGAGGAGGTTGAGAGAAGGGAAACCTCCTGCACCATTGGTGGGAGTGCAAAACGGTGCAGCCACTACGCCAAGCGGTGTGGAACTGCCTCAGAAGTTTAAGAATCCATGTCCCATATGATCCAGCTATTCCTCTGCGGCGTGTTGATCCAAAGAACCCGGAAACACTACTGCATAGTGTTCAGGCAGAACCTGTCTAAAGACTGACGTCTATCACTGTGGATTATTCACTTGTGATTTCTGTTGGCGTCCCACTTGACAGGACCTTATTTTCTTTTCCATACTCCAATCGTCATGGTCTTTCTGAGGTATCTCCCTTTGGTATGCTTATCAGTGCATTCTCCTTCATTCCAAGTTATGAATTTTGCATTTCTTTAATCACCTTAGGTTCTGTAGGCCGAAGTGTGAGTCCTTTCGTGATTGTTGGGTGTTGTCTTGGAATTTTTATAGGTCACTTGTAGGAATCTTTGCTATCCTGGTCGAGTTGACACTGCGCTCTGAGAACTCGTGGTCATCTTGGCTGGTTTGACATTCTGAGATCAGAAACTCCAGATTCGTGGGGGTCCTGGCAACCACCTTCACGGACAGTATGTTTCTGAGACAAGTTTGCAAAATCTAATGAACTCCTCTCTCCAGGTAACAGATATTTCTGTCTCTTTTCTGGATTTGGGAAATTTCGAACTTAACCCCTGATCCTTGGGCACTCCACCAGATTAGGTCTAGATACTGGCTTACTTTATTTCCACAGGGTTTTCTATTGATTTGACTTACATCCTCAGCTCTGGCATGTGTAGTTTTCTTTAAATATAATGGTAGTGTTCTAATTTTCAGCCAACCCCCTTCCATAAGGTGTCAAAACACAGAGTCAGTACTCTTTCTACGGCAAGAGATAATGGGAGAGAATTTCATTGGAGTCCAACTGAGCACGCTAGCCTGTTGGTGCAGCCTTGACACAGGAACGAAGCCCTCTGGAAAAGGGTGCTTTTCAGCACACTTCCAGTGCCCTTCCAAACCAGCAGACATACTCAAAGAATGATCGGCGTGCATTTCTTCAAGTCTTCAAAGAGATGTCTTGGGACACATTAGCATGTACCCAGTGGGCCCCCATGACTCCAGAGCTGTGGAAAGGGAGACTTCTTTTCAAAGCATGCTAGGGGCGTAGGACGGAGGCTTCGATTCTTCTCTTCAATGTCCTCAAGAGATCATTCTTGACTTTGGATTATGAGTAAGGCAGAAGGCCAATGTAGGACTGATAAGTGCCAAGTCCGGCCTCTTGTTTCAAATCAAGTTTCAAGGTTGAATCAGCACGGCCTCCCCATCTACTTGAGTAGATGACAATGTTCTCCTCTCAGCGCTTGTCCCTCTATTATCGCTTCTTCCCAGTGATTCCTTTCTTATCCCTTGAATCAGCGTCTCTTTGATCTCTTCAAGTTTCTGTGCCTGGTTCCTGTTGGGAAAAGCTGTTTCTGGGTATCTCTCACTTCACTATCACAGCCTAGGCAAATACTCGCCCGGGAAACATGCGGCCATCTTTGGTGACATGTTCACCGTGATGTCATAAACACCCTCGGATTTTTCTAAGTTATCCTGACAACGTCCATGCACACAGTGTTTGAGAGCCATCTCATACCAGTCTGAAGACTCCATCTTTCCAGGTAGGATAGTTCTCCTTGTTCTGCATTTCTTATCAGTTTCTAAGATTCTCCTCGAACATTGAAAGGTCTACTACCTTCCCTCCAGAGACCGGTTTCTTTCCTTTAAGATTATCCTGGGTTTTACCTCTTATCTTTTGTGGATATGGCGAAATGGGTGGATTTTCCACAGAGAAAGTCCTGGAGTCCCTCCCAAGTTCAATTTGCCCAGGCAATCCTCTGACTCGTGTGATCACTTGGCAGTCTGACAATTCCACCTTGTCGGGTCACATGTCTTCCTTCCTTCATCATTTGGGGACGTGTACCTGATACGTTCATAGATTGTAATATTCTCATGGTTCCTTTTCTGGGGCGTATTGATAAGTTCTCCTCACAATTTCTACTTCTTTATGATCTCTGTGCCGACCAGACCATGAAATCTGGATTTCCCATTGCTATTAATCTGATCCCCACTCATGATGCTAGGCGGTGATGCCTGGGCCGCCCAAGAGGAACGTGGGCACTTACTTGCTACACCACAGTGCCAGACCTGAATTGGAGTATTGGAGCAATCTTCCGCTGAACTTGGGAAGAAGCTGGCCTTTTTCGATCATTCCTGAAGGTAATTAGTAGTGACCTCATAGAGGGTAACATTTTCCCTTGGTTCATGAGTTTAGCACGGAACACATTCTCTTTGTAGTATTCATCTTAATCTATTTGCAATGGTCGACCATTCTGTAGCCTCATTAAGCATTTTGAGGAGCTTCACAATCCTTCGAAGTTCATCTCTCTAATCTCTTTCAGCATCAAAAGCTTTATGCCGCAAATATGCACGCCTTTTAGGATTTTTTATTTCCCTCTGGGAACCACCAATCCAAAGGGAAGGCTGGTATCCAAAGCTAGAATGCTCAGTTTGGCAACAATGAAATTCTCTCCCCCATCCCTCGCCATAGAAGAGTATTGCTTATGTGCTTTGACACCATATGTGAGGAAGTTGACTGAAAATGAGAACATTACACTTATATTTAACGAAAAATAAACATGACAGAGATGAAGATGTAAGTCGAACAACTAACAAATCCTACAGAAATAAAGTAAACCAGCATCCAGACGTAGTCTACTGAAATGATCAAGGATCCAGGTTCCACTTTGAGCGTCCCCAAATTCAGAAAAGAGACATAAAAATATCTTACCTGTAGGGATGAATTCATCAGATTTGTCTAATTTGTCTCGGAAACATTATGTCCATATGGTGGTTGCCAGGACAACCTAGAATTTGGAGATTCTGATCTCAGAATGTCAAACCAACCAAGATGACCTCGTGTTCTCAGTGCTCCATTGGACCTAGGCTAGGATAGCAAAGATTCCTTTAAGTGAACAATTGAAATTCAAAGACAATACCCAAAAATCACGAAAGCACTCACACGTCGGCCTAGAGAACATATGGTGACTAAAGAAATACAAAATTAATAACTTGAATGAAGGAGAAGGGACTGATAAGCATATCTATGGGAGACAGCTGAGAAAGACTATGACAATTGATGTGGATTAAGGCTGCCCCAGCTCAAAAAGCCCAAGGTTATCTGGTGGACATGCAGAACTATATGACCCGGTGAATTTCTTTTGGTATGAATTAGAGGTGCCCCAGTGAGAGAAGCCCAGGTCATGCTCACCTACATGTCTATCTATATGGCCAGATTAGTATCTAATATTATATGACCACACAATAACCAGACCCCATCTGCACTGAAATCATTTAATGACGTTTACATCATATTTTCTTTTTCCAGTAAAAATAAGTCATGTACCCATGACTCATAAAATTAGCCCTTCCCCTCAACTCAGGGCAGCAGCAGGAGCTCTGACTGCCCATGGGTCCTTTGCGCCTTCAGCAGCAGCAGCAGCTCTTCGCTGCCCATGGGTCCTGTCCCCATGCATGCAGCTCTACACTGCCCATAGATCCTGTCCCCATGCAGCAACTCTTTACTGCCCGTGGGTCCTGTCCCCATGTTATCCTGTAACGTTCTCTAAATAAAAGAGCACCACTACCAGACGTTGAGAGTCCAAGAAATCTTTCAACTCTTCAGCTCGCTGAGTCTGCATCATATCTTGTGTCCTGTATGGGGAACTTGCTTCATCAGTTTTTGAGCTCGACTTCTGGTAAGTGCCCCTTTCTTCCTGGTGCCTCTCTCTTTTTCGAGGATGGATCTAAACTCACTTCTCCATCAGGAACTTTCTTGGTTAGCTCTATGAATCGATGTTTGTTGCCCATGGCTACTCTATGGGGCAAATCATGGCATTCAGCTTGAAGAGAATCAGTAGCTTAAGCCTCAGGGTGATGTAGCATGAATTAATCCATTCCTTCCTGAGTCTATCTCTAATATATAAATATTACCTGGGCATGCAGAGGCCACTTAAGTCATTAGGATGGTTGGCAATCTGCAAGACTCCGGTGGAAGGTTTCTTCTCCTAAGGCTGGATTGGGATACCTCCCATGGCACCTGACCAGGCTCTGAACTGTGCAAATGTCCCAATCGGGAATCGAGTTCAAGGAAACTACCAAAGTCTAACCTTTCCTTGAGTAAGGGAAACCCTTCTTCAGAGAATGACTCCAACATGCAATTGGGTAGAATGTCCCTCAGACCGGCGGAAAATTCCTCACACTTTTTCTCCATTATGTTCTCTCTTAAACGTCTCCTTTTGTCTCAGGGACCATTCACCAGGCACCTATTACTGCCAGGCAGAATAGGAAAGATGTTCACCAGGCACCTGTTACTGCCAGGCATCCGAGGGAAGGTATACAAGGGATGCAATGCTGGCAGACACCACCGCCAGCCGTTGCTATAGGAACCCCACAGTAGGAACAACAGGTGGGATGCTGCCGTATGTTCAGGGGGCATTTTCAAGGTAATGGACGTGTCTCTTTCATCTTTGTTAGAGATACAATGGCCATTTTCATCTCCTTTTGAGCTTTGCAACCGGGAAACAAAGAAATCTTTCAAAAGTCAAGTCCTCCAACACTGGGAGCCCCAACTTTGGCTTTCTGGGCCTGATCACCCTGGCGACCCCAAGTAGGGTACCATCTGTTTGCGGTTGACTCATTGAGTATTTTAGTCACCTACTGAGTTGGCTATGAGGGTAGGAAATCTGTGATTTTTTTCTGTGAACAGTCGTGCTATGGTAGTGTGCAACAGCACGGGAACTGTTGTGTGACTCTTATCTTGAGAACCCTCTGAGCGGCCATGAGGGTGAGGTCTGGTGTCTTCTATTCCTTTCTTTGTTTTGGTCATCATCTCCTCTGTTGTCACCAAGTCGAGGTTAAGATCAGGCTGGACCTGATCAGAACCTGCACCTTCTGTGAAATCGAAAAACTTGAAAACATTTTTCAAGGGACTAAACTCTCAACCCGGGTACTTGGAGCCACGGCCCCCAGTCAGTTCCAGGCCTTTGTAGGCACTCCACCCTTCTCCACTCCACTGTCAGTCGCACACTGGCTTTACTGCCATGGGGAATGCCATAAGCATCCCCAGAGACTCACCACTCAGGGTCATTCCAACTAATTAGAAACACTTTCAATTGTCTGCATTATGGCACAGAAACTGCAGCTGGGAGAAAGTTTGTGAGGTTTCTCTGTGCCTTTATGGTGCAGTTGGACAGGTAGATCAACCTAGAACGTCCTTAAGTTACAGTCCAGTTTCTGAGAAATCAAGAACAACTGTCCTTAGAAAGTCCTTGCAAGACTTTAAAGACAGTTCTTGAGGCAGCTCAGTTTCGACCTAGTTCCTTTATCATGAAAAGGATTATCATACCCCCTCTCCAGGAACTACTATCTACCCAATCACTCAGTCTTAAGACTCAAAAAAAAAAAAAAAAAGAAAGGAGGGGAAAGGATAAATGGCCATAAGTGTGTCATTGCAAAAAGTATAGCATCTAGAGAGTCTTCTCCATAAGCATTAGTAAAAAGGCTCAAAACAAAGTTTAGATTCATAACTGGTGAGCTTTATATTATTGTACCTGATTCACGGCAGTAGCTTTTAAAACAATAGTTGTACAGTCTCTGTGTATGTGTGTCTATGTGTACGTTATACATGTGATATTTTTACCCCTGGATGGTATGGCCAAAATTAAGATATGTTTAGTTGGCTGAAAGTAAGTGCTTTCATAAATTCTAAATGTAGTAGAAATTAACTCAGTGCCTTTCAAAGTTAACATCATGTGAATTAACCTTTGGTAAATGAAAGTTTCTTTAAGTTTGTTGGTTTGATTGAAAATAGTCTTGTTGTCAGAGTTGTCAGTATTTGCATAGGATGCAGGCATTCAGCCTCGGTTTACTAGTGATATAAGTTCACGTTGTCTGTTAAATTTGTCAGCGAAATAATATATTTAAATGATGACCAGTTTTGTCTAATGCCTCATGAGGTTTCCGTAGGTAATCTGAACATAATTGATGGAAACAAATGGTTTAAATACATAAAACTCATAAAAGTGAATACAATAACATTTATGGTCTCTATACTTGGGGGAAAAAAACAGCTTTAAAGTCTTTTGGTAACAATCTTGAATTTTGCCAAGTAAACTTAAATAATAAATATCTGAATATCTGGATCATTTTTGGATAGGATGAAACACTGAATCATTATTAATAAACATATCTAAGTTATCTACTTTTGGCTTCTTATGGAAGAGGCTAAAAGCGTGTGGGTGTATTAAAAAGCATGCCTTGTGTTTAGTTGTAAAGCGGCGTGTTTCTAAACTTAGGAAGTGGTTAGAATGCTGATATAAAAGACAATCCATAATTGTTTACCTTTTTAGTGTTTACTAGGTCTGTTAAGGGTTAAAGTTCTAATTACCTTATGGAATTAAACCTACTGGAAACTACTAAGGAAAAGAGCTTTGTATTCAAGGAGGTTAAAATGGATATTTTCAGTAAAAAAGGTATAAAGAATGGAAATATTTTTGTTTGATGGGTTAAGAAAGATAAATTTGTCGTGATGTACTAGAAAGGAAAAAACAAAGACTTTGGGTCAAATTCTGAAAACAAAAAAGAAAGTTGTAGAAGGTTTGTGAAGGAGAAATTCTGAAAGGAGTTTTATGCCTGGTCAAGTAGACTAAAGTAAGTTCAATTAAGTGCATGAGTTTGAAAGTTCAAAATAAGTAGGTGCAGAAATTCAAGTTTGGTTTTCTCTAAAAGGATACATTTTCTTGAACTTTTTTTTTTTTTAAAGATTTTATTTTTTCCTTTTTCTCCCCAAAGCCCCCCGGTACTTAGTTGTGTATTATTCGTTGTGGGTTCTTCTAGTTGTGGCATGTGGGACGCTGCCTCAGCGTGGTCCGATGAGCAGTGCCATGTCCACGCCCAGGATTCGAACCAACGAAACACTGGGCCGCCTGCAGCGGAGCGCGCGAACTTAACCACTCGGCCACGGGGCCAGCCCCCATTTTCTTGAACTTTTGATCTGCTCTTGGTAAAGAGGTCTTAAAAGCTGTTCCTTTGAGTAAGTCTACGTAAGAGACAAATCTGTTTTGTGAAAATAATGACTGAGGTCACTCTTAAAATTTTTGACTGTTATAACTTTGAATAGTTACCCGAGCATTGCTTCACAGCGAGTGTTGCTTTCTACTTGAACAAGCATTTGAAAAGCTTTTGATATGTTTTGACAAGCTTCTCCCTCAAAAATATTCAAATGCTGAATGAAGGCTTTCTTTTGACCTGGTAGGCAGAAGAAAAATTACTCTGAGGATTTTTAGAGGGCCCCTGAGACTTCTCGAAGACATTTGCTCTCTCTTCCTATAAGAAGGAAGATATTAAACTAATTAGGCATACTTGGTCTATTAAATTACATGGGAAACATTGTGAAATAAGTGATGATAGACTTCCTTAGGTGGTATAAGATGGGTAAATGTTATTAATATAGGTGTCTTAAAATTATATAACATTCCTAAGAGTGTGATCTTTCCTGGTTAACAGTCATAAGTCCAATTATTATCAGCAAGTGTTATATGTCACTGAAGTAGCCAAGTTTCTTTGTCAATTGCCCTTTTGAGTCCTTTGTCCATTTCCAGGTAGTTGTTGTTTTACTCTGATGCTTTTTTCTTTTGTAAATATGCTTCATCTTCCCAGAAATTCCAGGAAAGGGTTCTGACACAAAGTTTCTAAATGACAGGTTTCTGATAAACTTTCAGATTGTAAAACTGAACGGAGTAAGAAATTACAGAATTCTAACAGAAACTAAGCTCATCGATCTGCTAACAGAAAACTCAGCTCAAGAATTGATTATACAGGACTGTGTGAACTGATGAGGATGGTTGTAATTTTTTAGAACTTCTGTTTGAAATATTGTTGAGTTTTGATGTGTTGTTTTGTTTTCTCGTAATGAAGGAAAGCTTTTTCTCTTTTCCCTTATGCTAACAATGACCTACAGCCATTTGGTGAAATTATACCTTCATGAGCAAAACTGAAACATTTATCTTTTTCTCCCTACCTTATCCCTAAGGAATTTGGAAACCCTTTGTCACTGAGTATGGTTATTTAGTGGCAATATTTGCATAAGTTCCATAAGAATCTGTTCTCCTTATAACAGGCCACATTGGTTATACTACCAAGGCTTTGACTGGAATGTCATATTTGAAACATACAGGCTCAGCTATGACAAGACAGCATTTCAGGAACAAAGATTGGACTTTCTGGAATACAGTCCCTAGGAAACATGGGCCTGGTACCTTGTTTACAGAGATTCTGGCAATCTTGCCTGGTCAGTAAGGAAGCTTGCTTATCTGCCAGGTGCAAGGAACCTCCGAATATTTTGGTGGACCTCAAAGAGAACTGAACTCACATCTGTAGGTACTGCAGGCCAAATCTGATGGCAAGTCCTTGGCTTGGCTTTTCTGGCATCTAGAGGCCTTCACAGATCAATGTGAGATTACTCTCCCTGGGGCAGCCCCAATTCATATTAGAAATATATCCACCAGGTCATGTAGTTTGGCATGTAGGCCAGGTCACCTTGGGCTTCTCTAGCTTGGGCAGCATTAATCCACATCATAAACCACCCCTGAACCCATTATGACCGGAAATCTTTGGGGATATGAATGATGGTCAGTCTTCTGTAACTACTTCTGGCTGTACAAGGTCGTAGAGCTGCCCCAAAATGGGGCCATAGGTACAGGTAGGAAGTTCAGTGGACCAGAAGTCTTCACCGGTGGAGTTCAAGGGTGGCAAGTTGTACAGAGCCTCTGGAGACGAGAGAATCCTTTGACGAGAGGTGGTCCAGGAGGTGAAACATTTTTGACATGCTAAAGACAAACAACGAAAGAGACAACAAATTATAATAAGAAATACAAGCAGTATGTTTAACCCAATGAATAAGATTTTGAAGTACTGCAGAAACCTGGTCCTGACTAGGAGTTCAACCAGTCGTTTACAGTTAGGGTTGGTCAGACATGGATTTAATTTGGTGGCTGGGAGAGGAAGCCAGAAATATTTTGATGGTAGTCAGGAATATAGACACAACATTGTTTTTATAATGACACTGGTGCCCCCTTGTGCTGCTGTCAAGACATCCAGTGCCATTTGGATTTGGAGGACTGCCTTACACACTTGGGATACTTCTAAATTGAGCAGCGAAATGCTATGTTGTGTATCATTTAATGCATTCATAGTATATTTGTTTAGGACTTCCGTGTGCAAGACGATATTTTCGATTCCTAATTGAGGAAGGAAAATTGCGGAAAGATGGTCATACCAGTGGAAGACAGAGTGGGTCCAGTGCTGTTGCAGGTTGGGTAGCTTAGCAGGAGGAGATATAGTAAATGTAGTTCTACCTTGCATGCAGACAAAGCCTAGGGTGCATCATCCAATCCATCCAGGTGGCAGCCAAGGTAATAAATTGGAGCCACATATCCACTGAGCACCGTTAGTGGCTAACCAAGGCATTCTGGGCCGTCTATCCCAGTCAGTCCCAAACTAACCTGTATTTTTTTTAAGGCTATGACATAAGAACACATATAAAAGGGATTTTTTCCCAAGGTCAGCTGCTATTAGGCCATGTATCACAGGTGTGGTTGGTTTCTTCCCAACAGAGAGCGGCCTTTTACTGAGTTGCCCCCTAGTAGGAGTGAACCAAATATATTCATCACAAATTTGATATGGTCCATCCTGTGTGTATTGATAAGTTGGGGACTTTACTGTTGGAACTTGTTTTGTTTGATACACCTGTGACAAGGCAAATCTAGTTAGTATTTGGACAGTAGTATTGAAGGAAAATGTTTGATTGTGGCCAGGGAACTCCGAGGTGTCAGAGATAGATGGCCACAAGGAGACATTACAATTAGTAATAGATGAATCTTGCAGAAGAAAAGAGCTAGAATCTAGTATCCATGAATGGCTACTATAGCTTCTACAGAAGCGTAATTTTTGCTCTCTTAAATCATCCTCATTTTTACAAAAGATAGCCAAATTATGATTAACACGTTTGCAAATAAAGTGTAGTTTCAATACAACTTGCTCCAATTATTTACATAAGAGCAGAAAGAATCGGAATTGCTTATACAGGTTTTTAAAAATCCGCTTTGCTGGAATTTTTTGTGAGGAGTCTCAGATTGAACTGTGAAGGCTTCTAGAGGCCAGAAAAGCCAAGCCAAGGACTTGCCATCAGATTTGGCCTGCAGTACCTACACATTTGAGTGGCGTTCTCTTTGAGGTCACCCAAAATATTCGGAGGTTCCCTGCACCTGCCAGATAAGCAAGATTCCGTAGTGACCGGGCAAGATTGCCAGAATCTCTGTAAACAAGGTACCAAGCCCATGTTTCCAAGTGGCTGTATTCCAGAAAGTCCAATCTTTGTTCCTGAAATGCTGTCTTGTCATATCTGAGCCTGTATGTTACAAATATGACATTCCAGTCAAAGCCTTGGTAATATAACCAATGTGTCCTGTTATAAGGAGAACAGATTCTTATGGAACTTATGCAAATATTGCCACGAAATGACCATACTCAGTAACAAAGGGTTTGACAATTCCTTAGGGATAAGGTAGGGAGAAAAAGATAAATGTTTCAGTTTCGCTCATGAAGGTATAATTTCACCAAATGGCTGTAAGTCATAGTTAGCATAAGAGAAAAGAGAAAAAGCTTTCCTTCATTACGAGAAAACAAAACAACACATCAAAACTCAACAATATTTCAAATAGAAGTCCTAAAAAATTACAATCATCCTTATCAGTTCACACAGCCCTGCATAATCAGTTCTTGGGCTGAAACTTCTGTTAGTAGATTGATGAACTTAGTTTCTGTTAGAATTCTGTAATTTCTTACTCCGTTCAGTTTTACAATCTGAAAGTTTATCAGAAGCCTGTCGTTTAGAACCTTTTTGTCAGAACCCTTTCCAGGAATTTCTCGGAAGATGAAACATATTTGCAAGAGGAAAAAGAATCAGAGTAAAACAACAACTACCTGGAAATGGACAAAGGACTCAAAAGGGCAATTGACAAAGAAACTTGGCTACTTCTGTGACATATTAAACTTCCAGATAATAAGTGGACTTATGACTGATAACGAGGACAGATCAGAATTTTAGGAATGCTATATAATTTTAAGACATCTATATTTATAACATTTACCCATCTAATAACACCTAAGAAAGTCTATCATTACTTATTTTACAATGATTCCCGTGCAATGTAATAGACCAAATAAGTCTAATTAGTTTAGTGTTTTCCTCCTTATAGGAAGAGAGAGCAAATGTCTTTGAGAAGTCTCAAGAGCCCTCTGAAAAGCCTCAAATTTTTTCTTCTGTCTACCAGGTCAAAAGATAGCCTTCATTTAGGATTTGAATATCTTTGAGGGAGAATCTTGTCAAAACATATCAAAAGCTTTTCAAATGATTGTTCAAATGTGAAACACTCACTGTGAAATGTGCTCAGGTATCTATTCAAAGTGATAACAGAAAGAGTCAATAATATTAGGAGTGACCTAAGTCATTATATTCACAAAACAGGTTTGTCTCTTAGGTAGACTTACTCAAAGGAATAGCTTTCATAACCTCTTTATCAAGAGCAGATCAAAAGTTCAAGAAAATGTATCCTTTTAGAGAAAACCAAATTTGAATTTCTGCACCTACTTATTATTAACATTCAAACTCATTCACTTAATTGAACTTACTTTGGTCTTCTTGACCAGGCATAAAACTCCTTTCAGATTTTCTTCTTCACAAACCTTCTAAAACTTTCTTTTATGTTTTCAGAATTTGTCCCAAAGTCTTTCTTTTTTCCTTTCTAGTACATCAGGACGAATTTATCTTCCTTAACCAATCAAACAAAAATATTTCCATTATTTATACCTTTTTTACTGAAAACGTACATTTTAACTTCCTTGAATACAGAGCTCTTTTTCTTAGTAATTTCCTGTAGCTTTAGTTACGTAGGTTAATTAGAACTTTTAACCCTTAACAGACCTACTAAACACTAAAAAGGAAAACAATTATGAATTGTCTTTTATATCAGCATTCTGAACACTTCATAAATTTAGAAACACGCCACTTTACAATAAAACACAAGGCATGGTTTTTAATACACCCACACGCTTTTAGCTTCTTCAAGAAGAAGCCAAAAGTAGATAACTTAGATGTGTTTATTAATAATGTTTCAGTGTTTCGTCTTATCCAGAAATGACCCAGATATTCAGATTTTTATCATTTAACTTAACTTGGCAAAACTCAAGATGGTTACCAAAAAGCATTTTGAAGCTGTTTTTCTTTCCCAAACTATACAGACCATAAAAGTTTTTGTACTCACTTTAATGAGTATTATCTATTTAAACCATTTGTTTCCATCAATTATGTTCAGATTACCTACTGAAACCTCATGAGGCCTTAGACAAAACTGGTCATCATTTAAAGCTATTACTTTGCTGACAAATTTTGCAGACAACGTGAATTTATATGACTAGTAAACCCAGGCTGAAGGCCTGCATCCCTATGCAAATACCGACATCCCTGACAACAAGACTATTTTGAATCAGACCAACAAACTTAAACATTCTTTCATTTACCAAAGGTTAATTCACATGACATTAACTTTGAAAGGCACTGAGTTAATTTCTACTGCATTTAGCATTTATGTAAACACTTACTATAAGCCAACTAAACAGAGATCTTAATTTTGGTCATACCACCCAAGGCTGAAAATATCACATGTATAACCTACACATAGACACGCATACACAGAGACTGTACAACTACTGTTTTAAAAGCTACTGCCGTGAATCAGGTACAATAATATAAAGCTCACCAGTTATGAAGGTAAACTTTGTTTTGAGCCTTTTTACAAATACTTATGGAGAAGACCCTCGAGATGCTAGACTCTTTCAATGGCACATTTATGGCCATTTCTCCTTTCCCTTCCTTTGTTTTTTTCAGTCTTAAGAGTGAGTGATGGGCTAGATAGTAGTTCCTGGAGAGGGGGGATGATAATCCTTTTCATGATAAAGGAACTAGGTGGAATCTGAACTGCCTCTAGTGCTGTCTTTCCAGTCTTGCAAGGATTTTCTAAGGACAGTTGCTCTTGATTTCTCAGAAACTGGACTGTAACTTGAAGGACGTTCTAGGTTGATCTACCTGTCCAACTGCACCATAAAGGCACAGAGAAACCTCGCAAATTTTCTCCCAGCTGGAGTCTCTGGGGCATAACCCATACAATTGAAAGTGTTTCTAATTAGTTGGAATGACCCTGAGTGGTGACTCTCTGGGGATGCTTATGCCATTCCCCATGGCAGTAAAGCCAGTGTGCGACTGGCAGTGGACTGGAGAAGGGTGCAGTGGCTACAAACACCTGGAACTGGCTGGAGGCCGGGGCTCCCAGTACCCGGATTGAGAGTTAAGGTCCTTGCAAAATGTTTTCAAGTTGTTCCATTTTACAGAATGTCCATGTTCTGGTCAGGTCCAGCCAGAACTTAACCTCGACTTGGTTACAACAGATGACATGATGAGCAAAACAGAGAAAGGAAAAGAAGACACCAGACCTCACCCTCATGGCTGCTCTCAGAGGGTTCTCAAGATAAGAGTCACACAACAGTTCCTGTGCTGTGGCACACTACCGTAGCCCGACAGTTCTCAGAATAAATCACAAGTCTCCTACCCTCATAGCCAACTCAGTAGGTGAATAAACTACTCAATGAGTCAACCGCCAAGAGAGGGCACCCTACTTAGGGTCGCTGGGGTGATCAGGCCCAGAAAGCCAAAGTTGGGGCTCCAGTGGTGGAGGCCTTGATTCTTGAAAGATTCGTTTGTTTCCCCAGTTGCAAAGTTCAAAAGGAGATGAAAATGGCCATTGTAACTCTAACAAAGATGAAAGAGACATGTCCATTACCTTGAAGATCACCCCTGACCCTATGGCAGCATCCTACATGTGGTTCCTACTGTGGGGTTCCTATACCAAGGGGTGATGGGCGTGGCCCCCAGCATTGCATCCCTTGTGTACCTTCCGTGGTATGTCTGGCAGTAACAGGTGCCTGGTTAACATCTTTCCTATTCTGCCTGGCAGTAATAGGTGCCTGGTGAATGGTCCCCAAGAGAAAAGGAGAAGTTTAAGAGAGAACAGGAAGGAGAAAAATAGTGTAGTATTTTCCACCGACCTGGGGGACATTCTACGCAATTGCATGTTGGAGCCATTCTCTGAAGAAGGGTTTGCCATATGCAACCCAAGGTTAGACTTTGGTACTTTCCTTGAACTATAGTCCCGATTGAGACATTCACACAGTTCAGAGCATGGTGAGGTGCCATGGGAGGTATCCCAATCCAGCCTTAGGAAAAGAAACCTTCCAGGGTAGTCTTGCAGATTGCCGGACATCCTAAGGACTTAAGTAGCCGACCCGTGCCCACCTAAAATTTGTATATTAGAGATAGAGTCAGGAAGGAATGGGGTAATTCACTCTACATCGCCCTTAGGCTTAAGGTACTGATTCTCTTCAAGCTGAATGCCATGATTTGCCCCATAGAGTAGCCATGGGCAGCAAACCTGGATTCAAGCAGCTATCCAAGAAAGTTCCTGATGGAGAAGTGAATTTAGATCCATCCTTGAAAAAGAGAGATGCACAACGAAGAAAAGGGCACTTACCAGAAGTCGAGCTCACAAACCTATGAAGCAAGTTTTTGATATGGGCCACAAGATATGATATGGGCTTGGTGAGCTGAAGAGTCAAAAGAAAGATTTCTTGGACTCTCAAATTCTGGAAGTGGTGCTCTTTTATTTATAAAATGGTACAGGACAACATGGCGACTGGACCCATGGGCAGTAAATAGTTGCTGCATGGGGACAGGACATATGGGCAGTGAAGAGCTGCTGCTGCTGCTGCATGGGGAAAGGTTCCATGGGCAGTCAGTGGTCCTGCTGCTGCCCTGAGTTGAACATAAGGGCTAATTTTATAATGCATTGGTACGTTACATTTTTACTGGAAAAAGAAAAGATGATGTTAAAAGTCATTAAATGATTTCAGTTCAGATGGGGTCTGGTTATTGTGTGGTCATATAGCATTAAATACGAATCTGGCCATATAGATAGGCATGTAGGTGAGCATGAAATGGGCTTCTATCACTGGGACACCTCTAATTCATACCAAAAAAAACACAAAAAAACTCACCGGGTCATGTAGTTTGGTATGTAGGCCAGGTAACCTTGGGCTTTTCGAGCTGGGGCAGCCTTAATCCACATCATTCATCATGGTCTTTCACAGCTATCTCCCATAGATATTCTTATCAGTCTTTTCTCCTCCATTCCAAGTTATGAATGTTGTATTTCCTTATTCACCATATGTTCTGTAGGGGTCCAGATTTACGGCCTTGGAGGCTGAAAGAGATTAGAGAAGATGAACTTTCAAGGATTGGTAAACACCTCAAAATGCTTGATGATGCTACAGAAAGGAAGACCATTACAAAGAGTTGAAGAAGATCATTACCAAGAGAACACGTTCCGTGCTAAACTCAGGAGCCAAAAGAAAAGGTTACACTCCACAATGTTACTACTAATTACCGTTACAAATAACCAAAGCAGGCCAACATCATCCCTAGTTCAGGCAAAAGTTTGATCCAAAAGTCCATTTCAGTGCCGGCCCTGCGGTGTACTGGGTATGTGCCCACGTTCCGCCTGGGCGGCCAGGGCTTCATTGGTTAGCACCACGGGTGCAGATCAGATTAGTAGCATTAGCAAATATAGATTTCACGGTATGGTGCAGACAGACATCCTAAAGAAATCGAAATTTTGAAGAGATGTTATGAGTACACACCAGAAAAAGAACCATGGGAATATTACAATCTATGAACGCATCAGGAACACTTCCCCAAATAATGAAGGAAGGAAAACATGTGACCTGCCAAAGTGGAATTGTCAGACTGCTAGGAGATGACACGATCATTGCGCATCAGAGGATTGCCTGGGAAAAGTCATCTTGGGAGAGCCTCCGGGACTTTCTCTTGGGAAAGTCCACCCATTTGGCCTCATCCACAAAAGATAAGAGAGAAAACCCAGATTAATCCAAAAGGAAAGAAACCAGTGTCTAGAGGGAAGGTAGCAGACCTTTTCAAGTTTGAGGAAAAAGTTAGAAACCGACAAGAAATACATAAGGGCGAAAACTATCCTACCTGGAAAGGTGGAGTAATCAGACTGGGATGAGATGGTTCTGAAGAACTGTGTGCATGGAGGTCTTCAGGACAACGTTGAATTCTGAGGGTGTTTATGACATCACGGTGAACATGTCACCCAAGATGGCCACATGTTTCCAGCCCGAGGACTGGCATAGGCTAGGATATTCAAGTGAGGGATACTCAGAAACAGCTTTTGCCCACAGAAACAGGGCAGAGTAACTTGAAGAGATCAAAGATACGCTAATTCAAGGGATTAGACAGGAATCATTGGGATGAAGCCATAATAGAGGGACAAGCACTGAGAGGAGAACATTGCCATCTCCTCACGTCGAAGAGGAGGCCCTTCTGATTCAAGCTTGAAACTTGATTTGAAACAAGAGGCTGGAACTATGAGACCTAAGTTGTCCTTCTGCCTCACTCACAATCCAAAGTCAAGAATGATCTCTTGAGGTCATTGTAGAGAAGAATCAAGGCTGCCGTCCTAGGCCACTAGCATTTTTTAATGAGAAGTCTCACTTTCCATAGCTCTGGCATCATGGGTGCCCACTGGCTACATGCTAATGTGTCACAAGACACCTCTTTGAAGCCTGGAAGGAATGGACAACTGTCATGCTTGGGGTATGTCTCTTGGTTTGGAAGGACTCTAGAAGTGGCTCAAAAGCACCCTTTTGCAGAGGGGGTCATTCCTTGGTGAATGCTGCACTCCAAGGCTAGAGTCCTAAGTTGGGATCAATGAGATTCTCTCCCCCTTCTCTTGCCGTAGAAGGAGTATTATGTGTTTCAACACCACATGTAACGATGTTGGCTGAAAATTAGAACATTATCATTATATTTAAAGAAAAATAAACACGCCACAGTTGAGGATGTAAATCAAACAAATAACAAACCCTGTGGAAAGAAAGTAAGCCAATATCTAGACATAATCTAGCAGAGCATTCAAGGATCAGGGGTGAAGTTCGAACTTTCCAAATCCAGAAATAGAAGGATCTCTCACCTGGAAAGAGAAATTCATCAGATTAGTCTAATTTGTTGCGGAACCATTGTGTCCGTGAAGATGGTTGCCAGGACAACCTCAAACCTGGAGTTTCTGATCTCAGAATCTCTAACCAAGGAAGATGCCCACATGTTCTCAGTGCTCAGTGTCACCTCGGCCAGGATAGCAGAGATTCCTTCAAGTGACCGATGGAAATTCAAAGACAACACCCACCAATCACAAAAGCACTCGCACAACAGCCAACAGAACATATAGTGATCAAAGAAATGAAAAATTTATAACTTGGAATGAAAAGGGAACACACTGATAAGCATATCGAAGGGAGATAGCTTAGCAATACCATGATGATTAGCCTATGGAAAAGAAAATATGTCCCAGAAACTGTAAGGCAAACAGAAATCACAACTGAATAATCCACAGTGAAAGACGGCCGTGTTTAGACAGATTCTGCTTAAACGTTTGAAAGTCAGAAAAGTCACAACCCCAAAACCTGCAGTGAAGGTCAAACCTGGGCTAAATGGAATGGGTGAGTTCTGAGACTGCTCCAAGCTGGCTCTGAAACCTTGTGTCCATGAAGCTTGCTGGCACAGCACAGACACAATTCTCAGAAATCCTATGACATCACAGTGGACCAGGAAAACAACATGGCTTCATCTACACAGGGCCAGAGCTGGGCTCCAGTAGCATATTGAAGTCACATTCCAAAACAGCAGGTTGCCAATGGAACATGAAAGGGGCTGGCCACTGCTGAAGCTGTGAAGTCCGTGCCTTCTGGGTCCGCAGCCCGTGGTCGTCCATTTGTGCTCTTGGGGTTGAGCCTCCTCACCGCTGGTACAGCCATCCTGGGAGAGTCCTGGGAGGTAGTGTAGAGGCAGATGGGAAGTGACGTTAGACAGTGCCACTCTTGCTCAGCAAATACAGCAGCACGACCAGCAGATGTGAGCACTGCCATAAACTTCTGCCAAAACAGAACCAATTAAAAGTTGCAAAGAATGGAAAAACTGAGCCTCAAAAAAAGAAGCATGTCACCTAGAATAATAAGATATCTAGGACTAACCTTCACTAAACAGGTGGAAGCATTGTAACCCGATACTAGCAAAGCTTTGGCTAAAGAAATTCCAGAAGACACAACGAAACGGAAGACTATTCCGTGCTGTTGGAATGGAAGAACTAACACACTTGAAACGTCCATAGAGGATAGAGGAATCTGTGGATTCCAAGCAGTCCCAGTCAAAGTTGCAGTGATCTTTCCCACAGAAATAGAAGAGAGAATAATAAAGTCTCTATCCAGAAGGAAAGGACCCTGTATACCAAAAGGAATCCTGAAGAAAATGAACAAAGCAGGACGTATCACACTTTCTGATTTCCACATATAGGACGAAGCGCTAGGAACCGAAACGGCACAGTCTGGGCCCAAAAACAGGCACACAAATACATGGAACAGAATCGAGAGCCCAGAGGTCAACTCACGCATATATGCACATGCATACATGCACAACACATTTTCAACCAGGGAACCAAGAGTACACAGCGGAGAAAGGAGAGTCTTGACAAGAAATGGTGCTGGGAAGACTGCACAGCCAAATGTAATACAATGAGAGTAGAGCATGATGTTACACTAGTCACACACACCACCTCGAAACGGATTAAAGACTTGAATGGAAGACTTGAAACCGTGAGACTTCTAGGAGAAAACCTAGGCAGCATGCTCGTTGCCATCTGTCTTAGCAGCCTATTTGGAAGAAGCGTGTGTGACAGGAATGGGCAACAAAGGAAACAGGCAGATGGGAAGCGACGTTAGACTGGGCCAGTCGTCCTCAGCAAATACAGCAGCATTGCCAGCCGATGTGAGCACAGCAGTAACCATCTGCCTAAATAAAACCAATCAAAAGTTGCAAAGGATAGAAAAACTGAACCTCAAAAAAAAAAAAAAAGCATGCTAGTAGGAAGAACAAGGTATCTAGGAATAAGCTGTGCCAAACAGGTGAAAGCTATGTAAACCTAGAAGTAGCAAAGCTTTGGGGAAAGAAATTCCACAAGATACAAGGAAACGGAAGGGCATCAGTGCGCATGGAATGGAAGAAAACGAAGGAAGAATGAAGTATCATCACAATGATACCTTTCTTATCCCTGGAATAAGCATCTCTTTGATCTCTTCAAGTTTCTGTGCCTGGTTTCTGTTTGGAAAAGCTGTTTCTGGGTATCTCTCACTTGAGTATCCCAGCCTAAGCCAATCCTGATACTGTAAACATGCAGCCATCTGGGGTGACACGTTCACTGTAATGTCATAAACACTCAGAATTCAAAGTTGTCCTGACAACCTCCATGCACACAGTGTTTCAGAGCCGTCTCCTCCCAGCCTGACTATTCCCCCTTTCCAGGAAGGATAGTTTTCCTTGTTCTGGATGTGTTGTCGGTTTTGAACTTTGTCCTCTAACTTGCAAAGGTCTACTACATTCCCACAGACACCGGTTTCTTTCCTTTAAGATTATCCTGGGTTTTATCGCATATCGTTTGTGGATATGGCCAAATGGGTGGACTTTCCCCAGAGAAAGTCCTGGACTCCCTCCCAAGTTGACGTTGCCCAGGAAATCCTGTGATGCACAATGATCGTGTGATCTCATGGCAGTCTGACAATTCCACCTTGGTGGGTCACGTATTTTCCTTCCTTCATGATTTGGGAAAGCGTACCAGATGCGTTCATAGACTCTAATATTCTCATGGTTCTTTTTCTGGTGAGTATTGATAAGGCCTCCTCACAATTACTACTTCTTTATGATCTCTGTGCCAACCATACCTTGAAATCGGGATTTCCTAATGCTAGAAATCTGATCTGTACCCATGATGCTAGCCCCTGAAGCCCGGGCCACGCAAGAGGAAGTTGGGCACTTACCTGCTGCACCACAGGGCCGGCAATGAATTCAACTTCTGCACCAACCTTTGGCCTGAACTTGGGAAGATGTTGGCCTGCTTCAATCATTCGTGAAGGGAATCAGTAGTAGCATCATGGAAGGTATTATTTTCCATTGGTTCATGAGTTTAGCACGGAACATGTTCTCTTGCTAGTATTCCGCTTCATCACTTTGCAAAGGTCTACCTTTCTGTAGCATCATTAAGCACTTTGAGGTGATTACCAATCCTTGGAAGTTCATCCTCTCTGATCTCTTTCAGCCTATAAAGCTTTAGGCCGTAAGTCTGCACCCCTTTTTGGAGTTTTGATTTTATGTGGATTGATTGCCGTAACCCTGCATTCTAACATGCTATAGCTTTCAGATCTACATCCTCATAGATTTAGACTTCTGAGTAGGTTACATCATCTTCACCACCGTAAGGCTAATTACAGGCTCTCACGATACTTGTGCCTAATCAACTCTTTCTCGCTCTGGCCCTCGCCTACTTTTCCTCTGAGAACTACCAATCCCATGTCACATGCTACCTGTTTGTTGGTCCGTTTTTCCTCTTCTCCTGTACGTGAGATCCTGTGGTATTTGACCTTACCCCGGCGATTGTTTCAGTTCCTCTAGTACCCTCAGGAGCCATTCTGGTGGTCACAAATGGCTGGACTGCATCCATTCCGACAGCTGAATGCTATGCCACTGTGTGGCTATAGCCTATCTTCCTTCTCCATTCGTCCCTTGATGGGCATCAGGGAGGCTTCCAAGTCTTGGATATCGGGAGTAAGGCTGTGGTGAACACAGCAGTGCACGGATCTCTGTGCATTACTGTTTCCATGATCTTTGGATATATACGTCACAGAGGAATAGCTGGATCATATGCTAGGTGGATTCTGAAACATTCTGAATTTTCACTCCTTTGTGTAGTGGCTGCATCGGCTCAAACTCCCACCTGCAGTGCAGGAGGCTTCCCTTCTCTCCACCTCCTCTCTGAAACTTGTTGTTTCGTGTCTTCACCCTTATAGCCATTCTGACCACTGTGAGCTGCTATCTCATTGCACTTCGGATTTGCATTGGCCTCAGACTTAATGATGAGGAACATGTTTTCATACAGCCTGTTGGCCATCTTTCTATCTTCCTGGGAGAAATGTGTGTTTCCATCTTTTGCCCAGGTTTTGTTGGGCTCATTGTTTTTTTCCTGTGGAGATGTATGAGTTCACTGGATCTTATGGCTGTTCACCCCTTCTCCGATGTCTGTTCTGCAAACATCCTGTCGCAGTTGTGCTGTCTTTGCATTGAGTCGATGGAGTCGTTGGCCGGGTAGAAGCTTCTGCGTTGGATGGAGTCACGCTTGTTTCTTGTTTCTTTTGTTGCCCTTACCCAGTCACACATGCTTCTTCCAAGTAGGCGGCTATGCCAGATGGCAAAGAGCAAGCTGCCTGCATTTTCCGGCAGCAGTTTCACGGTTTCAAGTCTTCCCTTCAAAGCTTTAATCCATTTCAATGTGGTATGTGTGCCTGGTGTAACATCATGGTCTAGTCTCATTGTGCCACTTGTGGCTCTGAAGTCTTCCCAGCACTGTTTCTTTTCGAGACTCTCCTTTCTCTGCTGTCTCCTCTTGGCTCCCGTGTCGAAAATGAGCTGCCCATATATGTGGCAGTTGACTGCTGGGCTCAATTCTGTTCCATGGGTCTGTGTGCCTATTTTGGGGGAAAGGCTGTGCTGTACCGGTACCTAGCGCTTTGTCCTATATTTGGCAATCAGAAAGTGTGATACATGCTGCTTTGTTCGTTTTCCTCAGGATTCCTTTTCCTATTCAGGGTCCTTTGTTGCCACATAGAAACTTTAGTATTCTCTCTTCTATTTCTGTGGGAAAGATTGCTGCAACTTTGACTGGGACGACATGGAATGCAGACATTGCTTTTTCCGGTATGGATGCTTAAAGTGTGTTCATTCTTCCATTCAAAGAACATGGAATAGAGTTCCGTTTCCTTGTGTCTTGTGGAATTTCTTTCCCCAAAGCTTTGCTAGATTTCGGTAGACATAGCTTTCTCCTGTTTGGCCAATGTTATTCCTAGATTTTTTTTTTCTTTTTACTGGCATGCTTTCTTTTTCGCTGTTCCTTTTTTCTATTCTTAGCAACATTTAATTGGTTTGTTTTGGCAGAAGTTTATGGCTGTGCTCACATCTGCTGGCCATGCTGCTGTATTTGCTGAGCAAGAGTAGCGTGGTATAACATTGCTTCCCATATGCCTCTACACCGGGTCGCACGCCTGGCCCAGAACGGCTGGATGAGCGGTGAGGAGGCTCACCCCCAGGATTCCACGTGGCCGACCCTGGGTTGCCTCCTCAGAATGCAGGGACTTCACCGCTGCCCCACTGGCTGGCCCCTTTCGTGTTCCATTGGCAACCTGCAGTTGAGTGGAATGTACTTTAACATGTTACTTGAGCCCAACTCTGGCCCTGTGTAGATGAGGCCAGCTTCTTTTTCTGGACCACTGTGATGTCAGAGTATTTGTCAGAATCGTGTCTCTTTTCCAATCAGGCTTCGGGGACACAGGGTTTCAGAGCCCGCGTGGACCAGTCTCAGAACTCACCCTTCCCAGTTAGCCCAGGTTTGACCTTCAATGCAAGTTTTGGGGTTGTGCCTTTCTCGTACTTTCAAACGTTCAAGCTGACCCTAACTAAACACTGAAGTCATTCACTGTGGATTATTGAGGTGTGATTTCTGTTTGCCTTCCATTTTCTGGGAGCTTGCTTTCTTTTCCATAGTCTAATCATCATGGTTCTGAGCTATCTCCCTTCAATATGCTTATCAGTGTGTTCTCCTTCATTTCAAGTTAGGAGTTTGGTATTTCTTTAATCACCATAGGTTCTGTAGGCTGATGTGTGAGTGGTTTCGTTACTGTTGGGTGTTGTCTTTGAATTTCCTTCGGTCATTTGAAGGAATCTTTGCCATCCTAGCCTAGATCCACCTGAGCACTGAGTAAACGTGGTCATCTTGGTTGGTTCGATATTGTGAGATCAGAAACGCCATGTTTGAGGTTGTCCTGGAAACCACCTTCCCAGACACAATGGTTCCGAGACAAATTAGATGAATCTGATGGATTCCTCTCTCCAGGTGAGAGATCCTTTGGAAAGTTCAGAACTTCACACCTGATCCTTGAACGCTCCAGTAGATTACGTCTAGATACTGGCTTACTTTATTTCCACAGGTTTTGTTATTTGTTTAATTTACCTCCTCAGCTGTGGCATGTTTATATTCCTTTAAATAGAATGGTAATGTTCTAAGTTTCAGCAAACATCGTTATGTGTGGTGTCAAATACCTAATCAATACTCCTTCTATGGCAAGAGATGGGGGAGGGAATCTCATTGATCTCAACTGAGCACTCTAGCCTGGGAGGACAGCCTTCACACAGTAACGAAGCTTTCTGCAAAAGGGTGCTTTTGCACACTCTTCCTGAGTCCTTCCAAACCAAGAGACATACCCCAAGGATGACAGGGGTTCATTCCTTCCAGGCTTCAAAGAGATGCCTAGTGACACATTACCATGTACCCAATGGGTGCCTATGACGCCAGAGCTATGGAAAGTGAGACTTCTCTTCACAGAATACTAGGGACCTAGGACCAAGGCCTCTATTCTTCTCTTCAATGTCTTCAAGAGATCATTCTTGACTTTGGATTATGAGTAAGGCAGAAGGCCAACATAGGTCTGATAAGCTCAAGGTCCATCCTCTTGTTTCAAGTCAAGTTTCAAGCTTGAATCAGCATGGCCTCCCCAACGACTTGAGGAGAAGGCAATGTTCTCCTCTCAGTGCTTGTCCCTCTGTTATCACTTCTTCCCTATGATTCCTTTCTTATCCATTGAATTAGCGTCTATTGCATCTCTTCAGGTTTCTGTGCCCAGATTCTGTTTGCAAATGCTGTATCTGGGTATCTGTCACTTGAGTATCCAAGCCTAGGCCAATCCCTGGGCTGGAGACCTGCGGCCATCTTGGGTGACATGTTTACCGTGATGTCATAAACACCCTCAGAATTCTAAGCTGTCCTGAAAACCTCCATGCACACAGTTCTTCACGACCATCTCATACCAGTCTGACTACTTCCCCTTTCCAGGTCGGATAGTTTTCCTTGTTCTGGATCCCGTGTCTGTTTATGACTTCATCCTCAAACTTTGAAAGGTCTACTACAATCCCGCTGGACACCAGTTTCTTTCCTTTCAGATTATCCTGGGTTTTATCTCTTATCTTTTGTGGATGAGTCCAAATGGGTGGACTTTCCCCAGAGAAAGCCCCGGAGTCCCTCCCGAGATTGATTTTCCTGGTCAATCCTCTGATGCGTAATGATCGTGTCATCTCCATTTCCACCTTGGCAGGTCACATGTTTTCCTTCCTTCATCATTTGGGGAAGTGTTCCTGATGCGTTCATAGATTGCAATATTCCCATGGTTCTTACTCTGATGAGTATTCATAACGTCTCTTCACAATTTCGACTTCTTTAGGATGTCTGTCTGCACCATACCGTGAAATCTATATTTGCTAATGCTACTAATCTGATCCGCACCCGTGATGCTCGCTGATGAAGCCTGTACCAGTACACCACAGGGCCGGCACTGGATTGGATTCTTGGACCAACATTTTGCCTGAACTGGGGAAGATGTTGGCCTGCTTTGATTATTTGTAAAGGTAATTAGTAGTAACATCATGGACGGTAACCTTTTCCTTTGGATCCTGAGTTTAGCACGAAACATGTTCTCTTGGTAGAGTTGTTCTTCATCTCTTTGCCAATGTCTACCTTTCTGTAGCATTATTAAGCACTTGGAGGTGATTATCAATGCTTGGAAGTTCATCTTCTCTAATCTCTTTCAGCCTCCAAAGCTTTAGGCTATAAACCTGCTTGCCTTTTTGTAGTTTGATTTTACATGAATTGATTGCCATAACCCTGCATTATAACACCCTATTGTTTTCAGATTTACAACCTCCTAGATTTAGACTTCCTTGTATGGTACATCATCTTCACCACCGTAAGCCTAATGACATGCCCATACCACACACTGGTGCCTAATCAACTCTTTCTTCCACTGTCTTCTGCCACCGATTCCCTCTGGGAACCACCAATCCCTTGTCATGTGCTACAGGTTTGTTTCTCCTTATTTTACTGTTCTCCTTGTAAGTGAGATCCTACGGTATTTGACTTTCTCCCTGGGGCTTCTTTCAGTTCCCCTCATACCCTCAGGAGCCATTCTGGTGTCACAAATGGCTGGACTGCACCCTTTCTTGCAGCTGAGTGCTATCCCATTGTGCGGCTATAGCCAATCTTCCTTCTCCATTCGTCCCTTGATGGGCCCCAGGGCGATATCCAAGTCCTGGACATCAGGATTAAGGCTGTGGTGAACACAGCGGTGCAGGGATTCCTATGCGTTGGTGTTTCCAAGCTCTTCGGATAAATACGACGCAGAGGAATAGCTGGATCATATGGTAGATGGATTCTGAAATTTCTGCGGAAATTCCACACCGCTTTGCATAGTTCCCGCACCAGCTTACACTCCCACCAACGGTGCAGGAGGCTTCCCTTCTCTCCACCTCCTCTCCGACACTTGTGTTTCCTGTCTTGTTCCTTATGGGCATTCTGACCACAATGTGCTGTTATCTGATTGCCATTTGGATTTGCATTGGCCTTAGACGTAATGATTATGAACATGTGTTCATACAGCTGTTGGCCATCTTTCTATCTTATTTGGTAAAACTCTGTTTCCATCTTTTGCCCAGGTTTTAATGGGCTTGTTTTTTCTCTTGTGTTGGCATGTGTGGTCGTTGGCTCTTTTGGCTATTCAGTCCTTCTCCGATGTGTGGTTTGAAACATCCACTCGCAGTTGTTGTGCTGTCTTTGCATTGAGTGGATGGTTTCCTCAGCTGGGCAGAAGCTTCTGCGTTGGATGCAATCCCATTTGTTTCTTGTTTCGTGTGTTGCCCTTGCCCAGTCACACATGCTTCTTCCAAATAGGCGGCTATGCCACATGGCCATGAGCAAGGTGCCTGGTTTTCTACTAGAAGTTTCACGGTTTCAAGTCTTTCGTTCAAGGCTTTAATCCATTTCGAGGTGGTGTGTGTGCCTGATGTAACATCATGGTCTACTCTCATTGCATCACATATGGCTGTGCAGTTTTCCAGCACCTTTTCTTCTTGAGACCCTCCTTTCTCCACTGATCCTCTTGCCTTCCTCGTTGCAAATGGGCTTTCCGTATATGTGTGAGTTGACCTCTGGGCTCTCGATTCTTTTCCGTTGATCTCTGTGTCTGTTTTTGAGACCAGACTGTGCCATTTCGGTACGTAGCACTTCGTCCTACATGTTGAAATCAGTACATGTGATATGTCCTACTTTGTTCGTTTTCCTCAGGATTCCTTTGGGTATTCAGGGTCCCTTGTTGCTGGATAGAGACTTAAGGATTCTCTCATATTTCTGTGGGAAAGATTCTGCAACTTTGACTGGGATTGCATGGAATCCAGAGATTGCTTTATCCGTTATGGAGGTTTCAAGTATTTTAGATCCTACATTCCTATAGCACGGAATACCCTTCCATTTGCTTGTGTCTTCTGGAATTTCTTTCCCCAAAGTTTTGCTAGTTTCCGATTTCCATAGCTTGCACCTGTTTGGCTAAGCTTATTTCTGGAGATCTTATTCTTTTTTTCCTGAGGTTCGGTTTTTCTGTTCTTTTCAAGTTTTCATTAGTTTTGTTTCGGCTGATGTTTATGGCTGTGCTCAGATCTGCTGTCGATGTTGCTGTATTTGCTGAGTAATACTGCCGCTGTCTGACGTTGCTTCCCAGCTGCCCCTACACTACCTCCCATGCCTCCCCGAGAATGGCTGGACCAGCTGTGATGCGGTTCACCCCCAGGATTCCGCATGGCCAGCCCCGGGATGCCGACCCAGAATGTGCAGACTTCACCACTGCACCACGGGCCGGCACCTTTCATGTTCCATTGGCAACCTGCAGTTGGGTGGAATGGGACTTGAATATGCTACTTGAGCCCAACTCACGCACTGTGTAGATGAGGCCAGTTTGTTTTTCTTCTCCACTGTGATGTCAGAGGATTTGTCAGAATTGTGTCTCTGCTGTCCTTGCAAACTTCATAGACACAGGCTTACAGAGCCTGATTTTAGCAGTCTCATAACTCACCCTTACCAGTTACCCTAGGTTTGACCTTCGCTTGGGTTTTTGGGATTGTGACTTACTCCGACTTTCGAACGTTCAGAGTATGTCTAAAACTGACATCTTTCTTTATGTATTATTCATGTGTGATTTCTGTGTGCCTTCCATTTTCTGGGACCGTTTTTTATTTTCTGTGGTAGAATCGTTGATATGGGCTCAGCGAGCTGAAGACTCGAATGAAAGATTGCTTGGACTCTCAAGATCCTGCATTGGTGTTCTTTTATTGAGAGAACAGTACACGATAGCATTGGGACAGGCCACATTAGCAGTGAAGAGCTACTGCTGCTGCTGCCTGGGGACAGGACCCATGGGTAGTCAGAGCTTTTGCTGCTGCCCTGACTAGAGGGTTAGGGCTAATTTCATAAGGCATGGGTATATGACTTATTTTTACTCGAAAAAGAAATAATGATGTAAAATGTCTTTAAATGATTTCAGTACAGATGGAGTCTGGACATTGTGTTGTCATATTTTTAGATATGAATCTGGCCATATAGATCAGCATGTAGGTGAGAATGCCCTGGGCTTCTCGCCCTGGGGCAGCCCTAATTCATACCATAAAAAAATCCACTGGGTCATATAGTTTGGCATGTAGTCCAGGTCACCTTCAGCTTCCCTAGCTGGGGCAGCCCTGATCCACATCATAAAACCTCCCTGAACCTATTTGGACTGGAAATCTTTGGGGATATGGATGATGGTCAGTCTTCTGTCACTACTTCTGGCTGTACAGGGTCGTAGAGCTGTCCCTAAATGGGGCCATAGGTACACTTAGGCAGTTTAGTGGACCAGAAGGCTTGCCCCATTGAGTTCAAGCCTGACAAGTTATACAGATCCTCTGGAGATGAGAGAGTCATTGACAAGAGGTGGTCCAGGAAGTGAAACATTTTTGACATGCATGAGACAAACAATGAAACAGACAACAAAATATCATAAGAAATACAAGCAGTATGTTTAACCCAATGAATAAGGTTTTGAAGTAGTGCAGAAACCTTGTCCTGACTAGGAGTTCAACCAATCATTTAGATGTAGGGTTGGTCAGACATGGATTTAATTTGGTGGCTGGGATACCAAGCCAGAAATATTTTGACGGTAGTCAGGAATATAGATACAACATTCAGTTTTTATAATGGCACAGGTGCCCCCTTCTGCTGCTCTCAAGATATCCAGTGCCATTTGGATTTGGAGGACTGCCTTACACACTTGGGATACTTCTAAATTGAGCAGTGAAATGCTATGTTGTGTATCATTTAATGCCTTCATAGTAAATTTGTCTAGGACTTCCATGCAAGACTTGAATATGCTCCAAAAGTCGATTCCTAATTGGTGAAAGAAAATTGCGGAAAGATGGTCATACCAGTGGAAGACAGGGCTGGTCAAGTGCTGTTGCAAGTTGGGTAGGTTAGCAGGAGGAGATATAGTAAATGTAGTTCCACCTTGCATCCAGACAAAGCCTAGAGTGCATCGTCCAATCCATGCAGGTGGTAGCCAAGGTCATAAATTGGAGCCACATATCCACTGAGCACCGTTAGGGGCTAACCAATGCGTGTTGAGCCATGTATCCCATTCAGTCTGAAACCAATCAGTATTTTTTTTTTAAGGCTATGATATGAGAACACATGTAACAGGGATTTTTTCCCGTAGGTCGAGTGCTATAAGGCCATGTATCACAGGGGTGATTCTTTTTCCCCACAAGAAAGTGGCCTTTTACTGAGTTGCCCACTAGTAGGAGTGAACCAAATATATTCATCCCAAATTTTGTATTGTCCATCCTGTGTGTATTAATAAGTTGGGGACATTACCTTTGGAACTTGTTCTGTATGATCCAAGTGTGACAAGGCAAATCTAGTTAGTATTTGGACAGTAGTATTGAAGGAAAATGTTTGATTGTGGCCAGGGAACTTCCAGGCGTCAGAGGTAGATGGCCACAAGGAGACATTACTATTAATAATACATGAATATTGCGGAAGAAAAGAGCTAGAATCTAATATCCATGAATGCCTACTATAGCTTCTACAGAAACATAATTTTTTCTCTCTTAAATCACTCTCATTTTTACAAAAGATAGCCAAATCAGGATTAACAGGTTTGCACATCAAGTGTAGTTTCAATACAACTTGCTCCAATTATTTACATAAGAGCAGCAAGAATAGTAATTGTTCATACAGGCTTTTTTAAATGTGCTTCACTGGATCTTTTCATGCAGAATCTCACATTGAACTGTGAAGGCCTCTAGAGGCCAGAAAATCCAAGCCAAGGACTTGCCATCAGATTTGGCCTGCAGTACCTACAGATTTGAGTGGTGTTCTCTTTGAGGTCTCCCCAAATATTTGGAGGTTCCTTGCACCTGCGAGATAAGCAAGCTTCCTTACTTACCAGGTAAGATTGCCAAAATCTCAGTAAACAAGGTACCAGGCCTGTGTTTCCGAGTGGCTGTATTCCAGAAAGTCCAATCTTTGTTCCTGAAACGCTGTCTTGTCATATCTGAGGCTGTGTGTTTCAAATATGACATTCCAGTCCAAGCCTTGGTAATATAACCAATGTGTCCTGTTATAAGGAGAACAGATTCTTATGGAACTTACACAAATATTGCCACGAAATGACCATACTCAGTCACAAAGGGTTTCTAAATTCAGGAGGGATAAGGTAGGGAGAAAAAGATAAATGTTTCAGTTTTGCTCATAAAGGTATAATTTCACCAAATGGCTGTAAGTTTTAGTTAGCATAAGCGAAAAGAGAAAAAGATTTCCTTCATTATGAGAAGACAAAACAACACATCAAAACTCAACAATATTTCAAACAGAAGTCCTAAAAATTTATAATCGTTCTAATCAGTTCACACTGTCCTGTATAATCAATTCTTGAGCTGAATCTTCTGTTAGCAGATCGATGAGCATAGTTTCTGTTAGAATTCTGTCATTTCTTACTCCGTTCAATTTTACAATCTGAAGGTTTATCAGAAACCTGTCGTTTAGACTCTTTGTGTCAGAATCCTTTCAAGGAATTTCTCGGAAGTTGAAACATATTTGCAAAAGGAAAAAGCATCAGAGTAAAACAACAACTATCTGGAAATGGACAAAGAACTCAAAAGGGCAATTGGCAAAGAAACTTGACTACTTCTGTGACATATAACACTGCCAGATAATAAGTGAACTTATCACTGACAACCAGGGCAGATCAGAATTTTAGGAATGCTATCTAATTTTGAGACGTCTATATTAATAACATTTACCCATCAAATACCAGCTAAGAAAGTCTATTGTCGGTTATTTCACAATGTTTCCCATTTAATTTAATAGACCAAATAAGCCAAATTACTTTAGCATTTTCCTCCTTGTAGGAAGAGAGAGCAAATTTCTTTGAGAAGTCTCAGGGACCCTCTGAAAATTCTCAGAGTAATCATTCATCTGTCTACCAGGTCTAAAGAATGCCTTCATTCAGGATTTGAATATTTTTGAGTGAGAAGCTTGTCACAACATATCAAAAGTTTTTAAAATGTTCAAATAGCAAACAACACTCACTGTGAAACAATGCTCAGGTATCCATTCAAAGTGATAACAGAAAGAGTCAAAAATATTGAGTAACCTCAGCCATTATTTTCACAAAACAGATTTGTCTCTTAGGTAGACGTACTCAAAGGAACAGCTCTTACATCCTCTTTACCAAGAGCAGATCAAAAGTTCAAGAAAATGTATCCTTTTAGAGAAAACCAAATTTGAATTTCTGCACCTACTTATGGTTCACATTCAAACTCATTCACTTAATTGAACTTACTTTAGTCTACTTGAGAAGGCATAAAACTCATTTCAGAATTCCTCCTTCACAAACCTTCTACATCTTTCTTTTTCATTTTCAGTACTTGTCCCAAAATCTTTCTTTTTTCCTTTCTAGTACATCAGGAGCAATTTATCTTTCTTAACCCATCTAACAAAAATATTTCCATTCTTTATCCCTTTTTTACTGAAAACATACATTTTAACTTCCTTGAATACAGAGCTCTTTTTCTTAGTAAATTCCTGTAGCTTTAATTCCATAGGTAAGTTAGAACCTTTAACGCTTAACGGACCTAGTAAACATGAAAAAGGTAAACAATTATGAAATGTGTTTTATATCAGCATTCTAAACACTTCACAACTTAAGAAACATGCCACTTCGCAATAAAACACAAGGCATGCTTTTTGATACACCCAAACGCTTTTAGCCTCTTCCATAAGAAGCCAAAAGTAGATAACTTAGATATGTTTAACAATAATGTGTGAGTGTTCCGTTCTATCCAAAAGTGACCCGCATATTCATCTTTTTATCATTTAACTTAACTTGGCAAAACTCAAGATTGTTACCAAAAATGATTTTGAAGCTTTTTTTTCCCCAAGTATACAGACCATAAAACTTATTGTACTCACTTTTATGAGTTTTATGTATTTAAACCATTTGTTTCCAACAATTATGTTCACATTACTACGGAAACCTCATGAGGCATTAACAAAACTGGTCATCATTTAAAGCTATTATTTTGCTGACAAATTTAACAGACAACGTGGACTTATATGACTAGTAAACCGAGTCTGAATGCCTGCATCCTATGCAAATACTGACAACTCTGACAAGAAGACAATTTTCAATGAAACCAATAAACTTAAAGAAGCTTTCATTTATCAAAGGTTAATTCACGTCACGTTAACTTTGAAAACCACTCTGTTAATTTGGACTACATTTAGAATTTAAGAAAGCACTTACTTTAAGCCAACTAAACAGAGATCTTAATTTTGGCCAGACCATCCAGGAGTTAAAATATCACACGTATAATGTACACATAGACACATATACACAGAGACTGTACAACTATTGTTTTAAAAACTACTGCCATGAATCAGGTACAATAATATAAATCTCACCAGTTACAAATCAACACTTTGTTTTGAGCCTTTTTACTAATACTTATGGAGAAGACCCTCAAGATGCTAGACTTTTTGCAAGGGCACACTTTTGGCCATTTATCCTTTCCCCTCCTTTTTTTTTTCAGTCTTAAGAATGAGTGATATGCTAGATAGTAGTTCCTGGAGAGGGGGGAAGATAATCCTTTTCATGGTAAAGGAACAAGGTGGAATCTGAACTGCCTCTAGAACTGTATTTCCAGTCTTGCAAGGATTTTCTAAGGATGGTTGCTCTTGATTTCTCAGAAACTGGACTGTAACTTGAAGGACGTTCTAGGTTGATCTACCTGTCCAACTGCACCAGAAAGGCAGAGAGAAACATCACACATTTTCTACCAGCTGGAGTTTCTGGGGCATAACCCATACAATTGAAAGTGTTTCTAATTAGTTAGAATGACCCTGAGTGATGAGACTTAAGGGATGCTTATCTCATTCCCCACAGCAGTAAAGCCAGTGTCCAACTGACAGTGAAGTGGAGAAGGGTGGAGTGCATGCAAAGGGCTTGAACTGGCTGGAGGCCGGGGCTCCCAGTACTCGGGTTGAGAATGAAGTTCCTTGCAAAAGGTTTTCAAGTTTTTCTATTTTACAGAAGTTCCAGGTTCTGGTCAAGTCCAGCCTGAACTTAACCAAGACTTGGTGACAACAGAGGACATGATGAGCAAAACAAAGAAAGGAAATGAAGACATCAGACCTCACCCTCATGGCCGCTCAAAGAGGGTTATCAAGAGAAGACTCACTCAACAGTTCCCATGCTGGGGCGCACTACAGTAGCATGGCAGTTCACAGAATAAATCACAGGTCTGCTACCCTCATAGCCAACTCAGTAGGTGACTAAAACACTCAATGTGTCACCCCCCAAGAGAAAGCACCCTACTTGGGCTTTCCGGGGTGATCAGGCCCAGAAATGCCAAGTTTGGGGTCCCAGGGGTGGAAGCCATGACTGTTGACCGATTTCTTTGCTTCCTTGTTGCAAAGCTCCAAAGGAGACTCAAAACGCCATTGCAACTCTAAGAAAGATGAAAGAGACAGGTCCATTAGCTTGAAAATCCCCCCGGAACCTGGGGCAGCATCCTACCTGTCAATCCTACTGTGAGGATCCTATAACAAGGGGTGATGGGGGTGTCCCCCAGCATTGCATCCATTGCATATCATCCCTGGTATGCCTGGAAGTTACAGGTGCCTGGTGAACATCTTTCCTATTCTGCCTGGCAGTAATAGGTGCCTGGTGAATGGTCCCCAATAGAAAGGGAGAAGTTCAAGAGAGAACAGGATGGAGAAAATTAGTGAGGAATTTTCCGCCGCTCTGGGGGGCATTCTACCCAACTTCGTGTTGGAGGCATTCTCCGAGAAGGGCTTCCCATATGCAACCAAAGGTTAGACTTTGGTACTTTACTTGAACTGGAGTCCCAATTGGGACATTCACACAGTTCAGAGCATGGTCAGGAGCCATGGGAGGTATCCTAATCCAACCTTAGGAAAAGAAACCTTACAGGGGAGTCTTGCAGATTGCTGACCATCCTAATGACTTAAGTGGCCGACCCGTGCCCACCTAAAATTTGTTTATTAGAGATAGGGTCAGGAAGGAATGGAGTAATTCACTCTACATCGCCCTTAGGCTTAAGGTACTGATTCTCTTCAAGCTGAATGCCATGATTTGCCCCATAGAGTAGCCATGGGCAGCAAACGTGGATTCATACAGCTATCCAAGACAGTTCCTGATGGAGAAGTGAATTTAGATTCATCCTCGAAGCAGAGAGAGGCACAAGGAAGAAAAGGGCACTTACCAGAAGTTGAGCTCAGAAACCGATGAAGCAAGTTCCCGGTAGGGGGGCCACAATATATGATGGTGGGTCAGCGAGCTGATGAGTCGGAAGAAAGATTTCTTGGTCTCTCAAGGCCTGGCAGAGATGCTCTTTAATTTAGAGAATGGTACAGGATAAGATAGGGACAGGACCCATGGGGAGTAAAGAGTTGCTTCATGGGGACAGGAACTATGGGTAGTGAAGAGCTGCAGGCATGGGAACTGGACGCACGGGCAGTGAATAGCTGCTGCTGCTGCATGGGGAAAGGAGCCATGGGCAGTCAGATGTCCTGCTGCTGCCCTGAGTTGAGGGTAAGGGCAAATTTTATAAGGCATGGGTACGTGACATTTTTACTGGAAAAAGAAAAGATGATGTAAAAAGCCATTAAATGACTTCAGTACAGATGGAGTCTGGTTATTGTGTGGTCGTATAACATTAGATACGAATTTGGCCATATAGATAGGCATGTAGGTGAGCATCACCTGGGCTTCTCTCACTGGGGCACCTCTAATTCATACCAAAAAAAATTCACCGGGTCGTATGCTTTGACATGTAGGCCAGGTAACCTTGGGCTTTTCGAGTTGGGGCAGCCTTAATCCACATCAATCGTCATTGTCTTTCTCAGCTATCTCCCATAGATACGCTTATCAGTCCATTCTCCTTCATTCCAAGTTATGAATTTTGTGTTTCTTTAATCACCATGTGTTCTCTAGGCTGATGTGTGAGTGTTTTCATGATTGTTGGGCATTGCCTTTGAATTTCCATCTTTCACTTGAAGGAATCTTTGCTATCCTAGCCTAGGTCCAACTGAGCACTGAGAACACGAGGTGATCTTGGTTGGGTTGACATTTTGAGATCAGAAACTCCAAATTCTAGGTTGTCCAGGCAACCACCTTATGGACATAATGTTTCTGAGACAAATTAGGGAAATCTGATGAATTCCTGTCTCCAGGTAAGATATTTTTATGTCTCTTTTCTAAATTTGGGAAGCCTGGAACTTGACCCTGGATCCATGGTCCTTCTAGTAGATTACATCTAGATACTGCTTTACTTTATTTCTGTAGGGTTTGTAAGTTGTTTGATTTACACCCTAAGCTCTGGCATGTTTATTTTTCATTAAATATAAGTGTAATGTTCTAATTTTCAGCCGGCTTCCTCACATATGCTGTCAAAACACATAGTCAATAATCTTCTACGGCCAGAGATGGGAGAGAATTTCACTGGTGCCAAACTGAGCACTCTAGCTTTGGATGTCAGCCTTCACTTTGGATTGGTGATTCCCAGAGGGAATGAAAAAATCCAAAAAGGCGTGCTGATTTGGGGCATAAAGGATTTGAGGCTGAAAGAGATTAGAGCAGATGAACTTCCAAGGACTGTGAATCTCCTCCAAATGCTTAATGATGCTACAGAAAGTAGACCATTGCAAATAGATTATGGGGAATACTATGAAGAGAATATGTTCCGTGCTAAACAGATGAACCAAGGGAAAATGTTACCGTCTATGATGTTACGAGTAATTACATTCACGAATAATCACAGCAGGCCATCTTCTTCCCAAGATAAGGAAAAATATGGGTCCACAAGTAAAATTCAGGGCCAGCCATGTGTTCAGGAGTGTAAGTGCCCACATTCCTATTGGGTGGCCTGGGATTCATGGATTCGCATCACTGGTGCTGATCAGATTAGTAACGTTGGGAAAGATAGATTTCATGGTATGGTGTGTACAGAGATCACAAAGAAGTCGAATTTGTGAGCATACATTAGACATAGGCAATAGGAAAAAAACATGAAAATATTGCAATGTATGACACATCTGGTACACTTCCCTAAATACAGACTGAAGGAAGTGATGTGATCTGCATAGGTAGAATTGGCGGACTGCATGAGTTGACACGATCATTGCACATCAGAGGCTTGAGTGGGCAACTTCAACTTTGGATGGACTCCAGGACTTTCACTGGGGAAAGTCTACACATTCGGCCATATTCACAAAATGTAACAGATAAAAACCAGGATAAACTTAAAGTAAAGAAACCATGTCTAGAGAGAATGTAGTAGACATTTAAAAGTTCAAGGATAAAGTTAGAAACCCACAAGAAATCCAGGAAATGGAAAACTATTCAAGCTGGAAAGGGAGAGTAGTCATGTGCATAGAAGATGCTGGGAGAACTTAGAAGTTTGAGGGAGTTTATGACATCACAGTGAACATGTCACCCAAGATGGCCTCATGGTTATAGTCTGAGGATTGTCCTAGGCTACGATACTCAAGTTAGAGATACCCAGAAGAGAATTTAAAAACAGAAACCAGGCACTGAAACTTGAAGAGAGAGAATACACGCTGATTAAAGGGGTAAGAAAGAAGTCATTGTGAGGAAGCAATAATAGGGGGACAAGCGCTGAGTGGAGAACATTGTAATCTACTCAAGTGTATGGGGAGGACATGCTGATGCAAGCTTGAAACTCGATTTGAAACCAGAGGCTGGACTTGGGGCTTATCAGACCTACATTGTCCTTCTGCCTTAATCATAATCCAAAATTAAGAATGATCTCCTGAAGACACTGTAGACAATGATTGATGCTTCCTTTCCTATGCCCCTAGCATTCATTGAAGAGAAGTCTCACTTTCCATGGCTCTGGCATTACAGAGGCCCATTCGGTACATGCTAATGTGTCACAAGATATCTCTTTGAACCCTTGAAGGAATGGACCCCCGTCATGATTCGTGTATGTCCCATTGTTTGACAGGGCTCCAGAATTGTGCTGAGAAGCACCCTATTCCAGATGGCTTCATTGCTTTGTGAGGGCTGCCCTACCAGGCTAGTATGCTTGGTTTGGCTTCAATGAAATTCTCTCCCCGTATCTCTTGAAGTAGAATGATTATTAATATCGTGTATTGACAGCATATGTAAGGAGGTTGGCTCGAAATTACAACATTACAATTATGTTTATAGAAAAATAAACATGCCAGAGCTGAGGATGTAAATCGAACAAGTAAAACACTCTATAGAAATATAGTAAGCCAGTATCTAGACGTAATCTAGTGGAACACTCAAGGATCGGGAGTAAAGTTCGAAACTTCCCAAATCCAGAAATGAGACAGAAAAGTATCTTACCTGGAGCGGAGTTCATCAGATTTCTCTAATATGTCTCGGAAACATAATGTCCGTGAAGGCGGTTGCCAGCACAACATCGAATCTGGAGTTTCTGATCTCAGAATGTCAAAGCAACCAAGATGACCACGTGTTCTCAGGGCTCAGTGTCACCTCGGCCAGGATAGCAGTTTCCTACAGGTGACCAATGGAAATTCCAAGACAACACGCAACAATCACGAAAAGACTCAGACCTCGGCATACAGAACATATGGTGATTACAGAAATATAAAAGTCATAGCTTGCAATGAAGGAGAACGGACTGATAAGCATAGTGAAGAGAGATAGGTCAGAAAGACCATAACGATTAGACTTTGGAAAAGAGAAAAAAATCCCTGAAAATGGAAGGCCAATAGAAATCACATCTGAATAATCCACAGTGAAAGACTTCAGTCATTAGACAGACTCTGACTGGACGTTTGAAACTCCGAGAAAGTCACAACGCCAAAAACTGCAGCAAAGGTCAAACCTGGACTAACTGGGAAGGGTGAGTTATGGGACTGCTCCACGCGGGCTCTGAAAGCCTGCATCCACGAAGCTAGACTGGACAGCAGACACACGATTCTGACAAATCCTCCGACATCACAGAGGGCCAGAAAAAGAAGCTGGCCTCATCTACACAGGGCCAGAGGTGGGCTCAAGTAGCATATTCAAGTCACGTCCCACTCAACTGCAGGTTGCCAATGGAACACGAAAGGGGCAGGCCATTGGGGAAGTGGTGAAGTACGCACATTCTGGTTCGGGAGCCCAGCTTCAGCCACATGGAATCCTGCAGGTGAGCATCCTCACGGCTCGTCCAGCCATTCTGGGGCAGATGTGTGAGGTAGTGTGGAGGTAGACGGGAAGCGACATTAGACTTCTCCACTCTTCCACAGCAAATAGAGCAGCATGGTCCGCAGATATGAGCGCAGCCATAAACTTCTCCCAAAACAAAGCCAATCGAAAGTTGCAAAGAATTGAAAAATTGAACCTCACAAAAGAAAGCATGCCAGTAAGAAGTAAAAGATATCTAGCAATAACCTTGCCCAAACAGGAGAAAGCTATGGAAACCGAAATCCAGCAAAGATCCTGGGGAAGAAACTCCAGAAGACACAAGGAGACGGAAGGCTATTCCGTGTTCTTCGAATGGAAGAACTAACACACTTGAAGCGTCCATACCACATAAAGCCATCTCTGGATTCCATGCAGTCCCAGTCAAAGTCACAGCACTATTTCCCACAGAAATGGAAGAGAGAATCCTAGAGTTTCTATCCAGCAACAAAGGACACTGAATAGCCAAAGGAATACTGAGGGAAACGGACAAAGCAGCAGGCACCGCACTTATTGATTTCCAGATATAGGACGAAGTGCTAGGTACGGAAACAGCACAGCCTGGCGCCCAAAAGAGGCACACAGACCCATGGAACAGAATCGAGAGCCCAGAGGTCAACTGACACACATATGGACAGCCCATTTTCGACCAGGGAGCCAAGAGAAGACAGCAGAGAAAGGAGAGTCTCGACAAGAAATGGTGCAGGGAAGACAGCACAGCCACATGGAACACAGTGAGAGTAGACCATGATGTTACACCAGGGACACACACCACCTCGAAATGGATAAACCCTTTAATGGAAGACTTGAAAACCTGCAGCTTCTAGGAGCAAACGCAGGCAGCTTGCTCTTTGCCATCTGGCTTAGCCACCTGTTTGGAAGAAGCATGTGTGACCGGGCAAGGGAAACAAAGGAAACAAGAAACAAGCGGGACTCCATCCAATGCAGAAGCTTCTGCCCAGACAAAGACACCATCGACTGACTGCAAAGAGTGTGCAACAACTGACAGCAGATGTTTGCAAACTGCACATCAGAGAAGGGGTGAACAGCCATAAGATCCAATGAACTCATACGTCTTCACAGGAAAAAAAACAGCGAGCCCAATAAAACCAGGGCAAAAGATGGAAACAGACAGCTCTCCCAGGATGATAGAAAGATGGACAACAGGCTGTATGAAAACATGCTCGTCATCGTTAAGTCTCTGCTCAATGCAAATACGAACGGCACTGAGATAGCAGCTCACAGTGGTCAGAATGGCTATAAGGATGAAGACAGGAACCAACAAGTTTCAGAGAGGAGATGGAGAGAAGGGAAGCCTCCTGCACTGCTGGTGGGAGTGTAAACTGGTGCAGCCACTACGCGAAGTGGTGTGGAATTGCCTCAGAATTTTCAGAATCCATCTACCACATGATCCTTTTATTCCTCTGTGGCGTATATATCCAAAGATCTTGGAAATACTAATGCACAGAGATCTGTGCATCGCTGTATTCCCCACAGCCTTACTCCTGATATGCAACATTTGGAAGCCTCCCTGATGCCCATCAAGGGACAAATGGAGAAGGAAGATGGGCTATAGCCACACAATGGCATAGCACTCAGCTGTAGGAACAGATGCAGTGCAGCCATTTGTGACCACCTGAATGGCTCCTGAGGGTATCAGGGAAACTGAAACAAGCACTGGGGTAAGGTCAAATACCACAGGATCTCACGTACAAGGAGAAGAGGAAAAATGGACCAACAAACAGGTAGCAGGTGACATAGGATTGGGAGTTCCCAGAGGGAAAGGGGTCGGGGGACGGAGGGACAGAGTTGATTAGGCACAAGTGTGTGGTGAGGGCCTGTAATTAGGCTTACGCTGGTGAAGATGATTTAGCCTACACAGAAGTCGAAATCTATGAGGATGTAGATTTGAAAGCTATAGGATGTTAGAATGCAGGGTTACGGAAATCAATTCACATAAAATCAAAACTCCAAAAAGGGGTGCAGATTTACGGCCTAAAGCTTTGGAGGCTGAAAGACATTAGAGAAGATGAACATCCAAGGATTAGCATTCGCCTCCAAATGCTTAATGATGATACAGAAAGGTAGACCTTTGCAAAGAGATGAAGAGGAATACCACCAAGAGAACATGGTCCGAGACAAATCATGAATCAACGGAAAATGTTACCGACCCTGATCTTACTACTGCTTCCCTTCACGAATGATCGAAGCAGGCCAACATCTTCCCAAATTCAGGCCAAAGGTTGGTCCAAAAGCCCAATTTGGGACCGGGCTGTGGTGTAGCAGGTAAGTGCCACATCCGCTTGGGCGGCCAGGACTTCACCGGCTAGCATCACGCTTGGGGATCAGATTACTAGCATTAGGAAATACAGATTTCAAGGTCTGGTGGTCACAGAGATCATAAAAAAGTAGAAATGGTGTGGAGACCTTATCAGTATGCACCAGAAAAAGATCCACGAGAATATTACAATCTATGAACGCATAAAGGACACTTCCCCAAATGATGAAGGGAGGAAAACATGAGACCTGCCAAGGTGGAATTGTCAGACTGCTAGGAGATCACACGATAAGTGTGCATCAGGGGAATGCCTGGGCAACTTCAACATGAGAGGGCCTCCCGGACGTTCTCTGGGGAAAGTCCACCCATTTGGCCATATCCACAAAAGATAAGAGATAAAACCCGGGATAAGCTTAAAGGAAAGAAACCGGTGTCTACAGGGAACGTAGTAGACCCTTCAAGTCCTTGGAGAAAGTTAGAAACCAACAAGAAATCCAGAGCAAGGAAAACTATCCTACCTGGAAAGGGGGACTAGTCAGATTGGGATGAGACGGCTCTGAAACACTGTGTGCATTGAGGTTGTCAGGACAACTTAGAATCTGAGGGTGTTTATGACATCACGGTGAACATGTCACCCAAGATGGCCGCATGTTTACAGTCCGAGGATTGGCCTAGTCTAGGACACTCAAGTGAGAGATACCCAGAAACAGCTTTTCCAAACAAAAACTTGAAAGGATCAAACAGACTCTGATTCAAGGGAGAAGAAAGGAATCATTGGGAACAAGCGATAATAGATGGACAAGCACTGAGAGGAGAACATTGTCACCTACTCAAGTAGATGGTGAGGTCGTGCAGATTCAATCTTGGAACTTGATTTGAAACAAGAGGCCAGACTTGGGGCTTATCAGACCTACATTGTCCTTCTGCCTTACTCATAATCCAAAGTACAGAAAGATCTCTTGGGGACGTTGAAGAGAAGAATCGAGGACTCCTTTCGTAGGCCCCTAACATCCTTTGAAGAGAACTCTACCTTTGCATAGCTCTGGCCTCACGGTGGCCCACAGTCTACCTGCTAAGGTTTCCCAAGAGATCTCTTTGAAGCCTTGAAGGCATGGACACCTGTCATGCTTGGGGTATGTAGCTTGGTTTGGAAGGGCTCTAGAAGTGTGCTGAAAAGCACCCTTTTCCAGAGGGCTTCATTCCTGTGTGAAGGCTGCCCTCCCAGGCTACAGTGCTCAGTTGGGCTCCAATGAAATTAACTCCCCCATCTCTTGCCGTAGAAGGAATACTGATTCTGTGTTTTGACACCATATGGAAGGAGGTTGACTGAAAACTAGAACATTACCATGATATTTAAAGTAAAATACACATGCCAGAGCTGAGGATGTCAATCAAACAGTAACAGACTCTGTAGAAATAAAGTAAGCCAGTATCTAGATGTAATCTAGGGGAGCGTTTAAGGTTCAGGGCTGAACGTCGAAACTTCCCAAATCCAGGGAAAGAGACGGAAGGATTTCTCACCTGGAGAGAGGAATTCATCAGACTCATCGAATTGGTCTCGGAACCATTGTGTCCGTGAAGGTGGTTGCCAGGACAAGGTGTAACCTGGAGTTTCTCATCTCATAATGTCAAATGAACCAAGATGGACACGTGTCCTCAGTTCTCAGTTGGACGTAAGCTAGGATAGCAAAGATTCCTTCAACTGACAGATGGAAATTCAAAGACAACATCCAACAATCACCAAAGCACCCACACGTCGGCCTACAGAACATATGGTGATTAAAAAAATACAGAATTCCTAACCTAGAATTAAGGAGAACCCACTGATAAGCATATCGAAGGGAGAGAGATCAGAAAAACCACTACGATTAGACTAAGGAAAGAAAACAAGCTCCCAGAAAATGGAAGGCCAACAGAAATCACACCTGAATACTCCACAGTGAATGAGGTCAGTGTTTACAAAGAGTCTGCTTGAATGTTTAAAAGTCCGAGAAATTCACAACCCCCAAATTTGCAGTGAATGTCAAACCTGGGCTAACTGGGAAGGGTGCGTACTCAGACTGCTCCAAGCTGGCTCTGAAACCCTGTGTCCATGATGCTTGCTGGGACAGCAGAGACCCAATTCTGACAAATCCCAGTGGACCGGAAAAACAACCTGGCCTCGTCTACACTGGACCAGATTTGGGCTCAAGTAGCATATTCAAGTCACATTCCACTCAACTACAGGTTGCCAATGGAACACGAAAGGGGCCAGCCAGTGTTGCATAGGTGACGTCCGCGTGTTCTGTGTCGGCAGCGTGTGGTTGGCCTTATGGAATTCTGGGGGTGAGCCTCCTCACTGCTCGTGCAGCCTTTCTGGGGCAGGCGTCTGAGGTAGTGTAGAGGCAGATGGGAAGCGACGTTAGACAGGGCCAGTCTTCCTCAGCAAATACGGCAGCGTTGCCAGCAGATATGAGCACAGCAGTAAACATCTGCCTAAACAAAACCAATTAAAAGTTGCAAATGATAGAAAAACTGAACCTCCAAAAACAAAAAAGCATGCTAGAAAGAAAAACAAGTAATCTAGGGATAACCTGCACAAAACAGGTGAAAGCTATGTAAACCGAGAAATAGCAAACCTTTGGGAAAGAAATTCCAGAGGACACAAGGAAACGGAAGGGAATTCAGTGCTCTTGGAATGGAAGAAAACGAAGAAAGCATGAGGTATCATCACAATGATTCCTTTCTCATGCCTTGGATCAGCGTCTCTTTGGTCTCTTCAAGTTTCTGTGCCCGGTTTCTGTTTGGAAAAGCTGTTTCTGGGTATCTCTCACTTGATTCTCCTAGCCTAAGCCAATCCTTGGACTGTAAACATGTGGCCATCTTGGGTGACATGTTCACCGTGATGTCATAAACACCCTCAGAATTCTAAGTTGTACTGACAACCTCCATGCACTCAGTGTTTCAGAGCCATCTCATACCAGTCTGACTACTCCTGTTTTCCAAGTAGGATAGTTTTCCCAGTTCTGGATTTCTTGTCGGTTTCTAACTTTCTACTTGAACTTTGAAAGGTCTACAACATTCCCTCTAGACACGGGTTTCTTTCCATGAAGATTATCCCCGGTTTTCTCTCTTATCTTTTGTGGATGTGGCCAAACGGGTGGACCTTCCCCAGAGAAATTCCTGGAGCTCCTCCCAAGTTGAATTTGCCCAGGCAATTCTCTGATGCGCAATCAGCGTGTCATCTCCTAGGAATCTGACAATTCCACCTGGGCAGGTCACATGTTTTCCTTCCTTCATCATTTGGGAAATTGTACCTTATGCATTCATAGGTTGTAATATTCTCAGCGTCCATTTTCTGGTGTGTATTGAAAATGCCTCCTCAGAATTTCTACTTCTTTATGATCTCTGTGCCCACCATACTGTGAAATCTGTATTTCCTAATGCTAGCAATCTGATCTGCAACCCTGATGATAGCAGGTGAAGCCCGGGCCGCCCAATCAGAACTTGGGCACTTACCTGCTACACCACAGGGCCGACCCTGAATTGGGCTTTTGGACAAACCTTTGGCCTGATCTTGGGAAGATGTTGGCCTGCTTCGATCATTCGTGAAGGCAGTTAGTAACATCATGGAAGGTAGCATTTTCTGCTGGTTCATGAGTTTAGCATGGAACACGTTCTCTTGGTAGTGTTCCTCTTCATCTCCTTGCAATGGTCTACCTTTCTGTAGCGTCATTAAGCATTTTGAGGTGATTACCAATCCTTCGAAGTTCATCTTCTCTAATTTGCTACAGACTCCAAAGCTTTAAGCCGTGAACCTTAACGTCTTTTGGGAGTTTTGATTTTACGTGAATTGTTTGCCATAACCCAGCATTATAACATCCTATACCTTTCAGATCTACATCCTCATAGATTTAGACTTCTGTGTACGTTACATCATCTTCACCACCGTAAGCCTAATTACAGGCCCTCACCACACACTTGTGTCAAATCAACTATTTCTCCCTCTGGGCCCCGCCACCTTTCCCTCTGGGAACCAGAAATCCCATGTCACCTGCTACCTGTTTCTTGGTCCTTTTTTTCCTCTTCTGCTTGTAAGTGAGACCCTATGGTATTTGACCTTCCCTCTGGGGCTTGTTTCCATTCCCCTAAAACCCTCAGGAGCCATTCTGTTGGTCACAAATGGCTGGAATGCTTCTGTTCCTGCAGCTGAGTGCTATGCCGTTGTGTGGCTATAGCCCATCTTTCTTGTCCCTTGATGGGCACCAGGGAGGCTTCCCTGTCTTCAATATCGGGAGTAAGGCTTTGGTGAGCACAGCGGTGCACGGATCTCTGTGCATTAGCATTTGCAAGTTCTTTGGATATATATGCCCCAGAGGAGTACCTGGATCATGTGGTAGATGGATTCTGAAAATTCTGAGGCGATTCCACACCACTTCGCGTAGTGGCTGCACCGTTTTACACTCCCACCAGCAGTGCAGGAGGCTTCCCTTCTCTCCACCTCCTCTCTGAAACTTGTTGGTTCCTGTCTTCATCCTTATAGCCATTCGGACCACTGTGAGCTGCTATGTCAGTGCCGTTCGTATTTGCATTGAGCAGAGACTTAATGATGATGAGCATGTTTTCATACAGCCAGTTGTCCATCTTTCTATCTTCCTGGGAGAGCTGTCTGTTTCCATCTTTTGCCCAGGATTTATTTGGCTCTTTGATTTTTCTCCTGTGGAGACGTATGACTCCATTGCATCTTTGGCTATTCACCCCTTCTCCGATGTGTGGTTTGCAAACCTGCTGTCGCAGTTGTTGTGACGTCTTTGCACTGAGTCGATGGTGTCATTGGCTGGGAAGAAGCTTCTGTGTTGGATGGAGTCCCGCTTGTTTCTTGTTTCCTTTGTTGCCCTTGCCCAGTCACACATGCTTCTTCCAAATAGGCGGCCAAGCCAGAAGGCAAAGAGCAAGCTGCCTGCGTTTTCTCCTCGAAATGTCACGGTTTCAAGTCTTCCATTCAAGGCTTTAATCCATTTCGAGGTGGTGTGTGTGCCTCGTGTAACATCACGGTCTACTCTCATTGTGTTACATCTGGCTGTGCTGTCTTTCCAGCACCATTTCCTGTCTAGAGACTCTTTTCTCCGCTTTCTCCTCTTGGCTCCCTGGTCGAAAATGGGCTGTCCATAGATGTGTGAGTTGATTTCTGGGCTCTTGATTCTGTTCCATGCATCTGTGTGCCTCCTTTGCTGGCCAGGCTGTGCTGTTTTAGTACCTAGCTCTTCGTCCTATATATGGAAGTAAGAAAGTGTGATAATTGCTGCTTTGTTCATTTCCCCCAGGATTCCTTTTGCTATTCAGGGTGCTTTGTTGCTGGATAGAACCTTAGGATTCTCTCTTCTATTTCTGTGGGAAAGATTGCTGCAAATTTGACTGGGACTGCATGGAATCCAGACATTGCTTTGTCGACAAAAATAATCCGTAACCAATCTGTAAATGAAAATTTGGGGGAGTTTATTCTGAGCTTCAATCTGAGGATTATAACCCAGGGCCTTTCTACCCAAAGGAAGAAAGAGCATCAGAGAAGTGGGGTGCACAGACTGGTTGTATTCTCCTCATAGAGGATCTTTCACATAGGATTGAAATGTCCCATTTACAATAGTCGCAAGACTGCTCTGTTGGCACAGCGATTGATGGAAATAGCAGGTAGGTCTTCTGTCTCAGTGAACACAGTAGGGTGGCAGTCTGTTGTCTATAGCTGACTGGTCACAGGTGAGCTGGGTTGTCAAAGGTGAGTGCAGCAATCAGTTCCTAGCCCAGGGAGAAATGCTTATCCCTAAAGAAATGCTAATGTGGGGGAAAGTTGCACCTTTATCTCAAGGGCCATAGGAAATATCTAAGCAGATATGCAATGCGTGCTAAATAGCCATAGTCAGGCCCTTTTGGAAAAAACAAAATCAGGCCGAATTAGGTCTATACCAAATGGTTTCCTCATATAGTCCAATATATCCAATTGCTTCCCATTTTTACTTGAGCTTTATGCCGTATGGACGTTTCAAGTGTGTCCCTTATTGCATTCGAAGTGCACGGAATAGCCTTGCGTTTCCTTGTGTCTTGTGGAATTTCTTTCCCCAAAACTTTGCTAGTTTTTGGTTTCCATCACTTTCTCCTGTTTGTCCAAGGTTATTCACAGGTATCATTTTCTTCTCACTGGCATGGGTGTTTTTTGAGGTTCAGCTTTTCTATTCTTTGCAACTTTTAATCGGTTTTGTTTGGCAGAAGTTTATGGCTGTGCTCAAATCTGCTGGCCGTGCTGCTCTCTTTGCCGAGGAAGAGTGGCGCTGTCTAACATCGCTTCCCATCTGCCTCTACACTAGCTCCCACACCTGACCCAGAATGGCTGGACGAGCATTGAGGAGGCTCACACCCAGGATTCCAAGCGGCCGACCCTGGCCTGCCGACCCAGAACACGTGGACTTCACCGCTGGCCCACTTGCTGGACCCTTTCGTGCTGCATTGGCAACCTGCAGTTGAGTGGAATGTGACTTGAATATGCTACTTGAACCCAACTCTGGCCCTGTGTAGATGAGGCCAGGTTGTTTCTCTGGCCCACTGTGATGTCGGAGGATTTTTCAGAATCGTGTCTCTGCTATCCAGTCTAGCTTGGTGGACACAGGGTTTCAGAGCACGCGTGGAGCAGTCTCATAACTCACCCTTCCCAGTTAGGCCAGGTTAGACCTTCCCTGCAGTTTTGGGGTTGTGACTTTCCCGGACTTTCAATTGTTCAAGCAGAGTCTGTCTAAAGACTGACATCTTTCACTGTGGATTATTGAGGTGTGATTTCTGTTGGCCTTCCATTTTATGGGACCCTGTTTGCTTTTCCATGTTCTAATCGTCATGTTCTTTATGAGCTTGTCCTTTGACATGCTTATCAGTGCATTCTCCTCTACTCCATTTTAGGAATTTTGCATTTCTTTAATCACCATATGTTCTGTAGGCCAAGGTGTGAGTCCTTTCGTGATTGTTAGGTGTTGTCCTGGAATTTTCATCGTTCACTTGAGGGAATCTTTGCTATCCCAGCCTAGATCCAACTGAACACTGACTACACGTGGTCATCTTGGTTCGTTTGACATTGTGAGATGATAAACTCCAGGTTCGAGGTTATCGTGGCAACCACTTTCATGGGCCCAATGGTTCCGACACAAATTAGATGAATCTGATGAATTCCTCTCTGCAGGTGAGAAACCTTCTGTCCCTTTTCTGGATTTGGGAAGTTTCGAGCTTGACCACTGATCCTTGAACTTTCCACTAGATTACATCTAGATACTGGCTTACTTTATTTCTACAGGGTTTGTTATTTGTTTGATTTACATCCTCAGCTGTGGCACGTTTATTTTTCTTTAAGTATAATGGTAATGTTCTAATTTTCTGCCATCCTTTCTATGTGTGGTTTCAAAACACATAATCAGTACTCCTTCTACGGTAAGAGATATGGGGAGAGAATCTCACTGATCCCACTGAGCCCTGTAACCTGGGAGGCCAGCCTTCACAAAGGATGGAAGCCCTCTGCAAAAGGGTACTTTTCAGCACACTTCTAGAGCCCTTCCAAACCAAGAGACATACCCAAGCATGGCAGGGGTCCATTCCTTCAGGGCATCAATGAGCTCTCTTGTGAAATATTGGCATATACCCAGTGGGCCCCCGTGACTTGAGAGCTGTGGAAAGTGAGAATTCTCTTCAAGAATGCTAGGGGCCTAGGAAAGGAGGCCTCGATTCTTCTCTTCAATGTCCTCAGTTGATCACTCTTGACTTTGTATTATGGGTAAGGCAGAAGGACAACGTAGGTCTGATAAGCCCCGGGTCCGGCCTCGTTTTTCAGAACACATTTCCAGCTTGAATCAGCATGGCCTCCCTAGACTTCCGTAGATGACAATGTTGTCCTCTGAGTACTTGACCCTCTATTGTCTCTTCTTCCCAATGATTCCTTTCTCATCCCTTGAATTAGCGTCTCTTTGATGTCTTCAAGTTTCTGTGCCCGGTTTGTGTTTGGTAAAGCTGTTTCTGTGTACCACTCACCTGAATATCCTAGCCCAGGTCAATCCAAGAGCTGGAAACCTATGGCCAACTTTGGTGACATGGTCACCGTGATGTCATAAACACGCTCAGAATTCTAAGTTGTCCTGACATCCTCCATGCACACAGTGTTTCAGAGCCATCTCATACCAGTCTGACGACTCTCCCTTTCCAGGTGCGATAGTTTTCCTTTTTCTGGACTTCTTGTCAGTTTCTAACTTTATCCTCGAACCTTGAAAGTTCTACTACATTCCTTCTAGACAGTGGTTTCTTTCCTTTAAGATAGTCCTTGGATTTATCTCTTATCTTTTGTGGATGTGGCCAAATGTGTGGACTTTCCCCACAGAAAGTCCTGGAGTCCCTGCGAAGCTGAAGTTACCCAAGCAATCCTCTGATGTGCAATGATCATGTCAACTCATAGCAGTCTGGTGTTTCCACCTTGGCAGGTCAGATGTTTTCCTTCCTTCATCATTTGGGGAAGTGTACCTGATGTGTTCATAGATTGTAATATTCTCATGGTTCATTTCCTGGTGTGTATTCATAAGGTATCCTCACAATTTCTACTTCTTCATGATCTCTGTCGGCACCATACCTTGAAATCAATATTTCCTAATGCTCCTAATTGGATCTGTACCTGAGATGCCAGCCTGCCAGTCCCAGGCCGCCCAAGTGGAACATGGACACTTACCCACTACACCAGAGGGCTGGCCCTTAATTGGACTTTGGGACCAACCTTTGGCTTGAACTTGGGAAGATGGTCTGCATTGATTATTCGTAAAGTTAATTAGCAGTAACATCGTGGACAGCAACATTTTCCGTTGGCTCAGGAGTTTAGCACGGGTCATGTTCTGTTGGTAGTGTTCCTCTTCATCTCTTTGCTATGGTCTACCTCTATGTTGCATCATTAAGCATTTCGAGGTGATTATCAATCCTTGAAGTTCATAATCTCTAAACTCTTTCAGCCTGCAAACTTTATCCCTTAAACCTGCTTGCCTTTATGGAGTTTTGATTTTAGGTGAATTGATTTCCATAACCTAGCATTAGAAAATCCTATAGCTTTCAGATTTACATCCTCATAGATTTAGACTTCTGTGTATGCTACATCTTCTTCCCCACAGTAAGCCTAATTACAGGCCCACACCCCACACTTGTGCCTAATCAACTCTTTCTCCCACCGTCCACTGCCACCCGTTCCCTCTGGGAACCACCAATCCCATATCACGTTCTACCTGTTTGTTGGTCCTTATTTTAATCTTCTCCTTGTAAGTGAGATGCGATGGTATTTGATTTCTCCCTTGGGCTTCTTTCAGTTCCCCTCCTACCCTCAGGAGTGATTCTGCTGTCACAAATCGCTGGACTGCACTGTTTCTTACAGCTGAGTGTTTTGCCTTTGTGTGGATATAGCCCAACTTCCTTCTCTATTGGTCCTTTGATGGGCACCAGGGCGGCTTCCAAGTCTTGTATATCGGGAGTAAGGCTGTGGTGAACACAGCGGGGCACGGATCTGTGTGCATTAGTGTTTCGCAGTTCTTTGGATAAACACGCTGGAGAGGAATAGCTGGATCATATGGTAGATGGATTTGGAAATTTCTGAGGCAATTTCACATGGCTATGCCTAGTGCCCTCACCAGTTTGCACTCCTGCCAGAGGTGCAGGACTCTTCCCTTCTCTCCACCTTCTCTCTGACACTTGTTGTTTGCTGTTTTGTTCCTTATAGCCATTCTGAACACAGGGAGCTGTCATCTCATTGCCGTGAGGATTTTGTGTTGGCCTTATACTTAATGGTGTTGAACATGTGTTCATACAGCTGTTGGCCACCTTTCTGTCTTCTTGGGGTAAATCTCTGTTTCCATCTTCTGCCCAGTTTTAATGGGCTTGTTGTTTTTTCACTTGTGGAGACGTGTGGTTTGAAACATCCTCTCTCTGTTGTTGTGCTGTCTTTGCATTGAGTGGACGGTTTCCCCAGCTGGACAAAAGCTTCTACGTTGGATGGAGTTCTGCTTCTTTCTTCTTTTCTTTGTTGCCCTGGCCCAGTCACACATGCTTCTTCCAAATAGGCTGCTACCCCGGATGGCAAAGAGCAAGCTGCCTGTATTTTCTCCTAGAATTTTCACTGTTTCAAGACTTCCGTTGAAGGCTTTAATCCATTTCGAGATGGTGTGTGTGTAACATCATGATCTACTCTTATTGTGTTACATGTGGCTGTGCAGTCTTCCCAGCACCATTTATTTTAGAGACTCTCCTTTCTCCACTGTCTCCTCTTACCTTCCTCATTGCAAATGCGCTGTCCATATATGTCTGAGTTGACCCTTGTGTTCTCCATTCTGTTCCATTGGGCTTTGTGCCTGTTTTTGGGACCAGGCTGTGCTGGTTCGGTACGAAGCGCTTCATCCTACATGTTGAAATCAAAGTGTGATACGTCCTGCTTTGTTCGTTCTCCTCAGAATTCCTTTGGGTATTCAGGGTCCCTTGTTGCTGGATAGAGACTTTAGGATTTTCTCTTCTATTTCTCTGGGAAAGATTGCTGCAAATTTGACTGGGATTGCATGCAACCCAGAGATTGCTTTATCCATTGCGGACGTTTCAGGTGTTTCAGATCTTACATTCCTAGAGCACAGAATACCCTTCTGTTTCTTTGTGTTTTCTGGAATTTCTTTCCCTAAAGCTTTGCTAGTTTTCGGTTTCCATAGCTTGCACCTGTTTGTCTAAGCTTATTCCTAGAAATCTTACTCTTCTTACTTCCATGTTTTTTTCCAGAGGTTCAGTTTTTCTAGTCTTTGAAACTTTTCATTGGTTTTGTTTTGGCAGATGTTTATGGCTGTGCTCACATCTGGTGGTGATGCTGTTGTATTAGCTGGGCAAGAATAACGCTGTCTGACGTTGCTTCCCATCTGCCTCTACACTACCTTGGACGCCTGCCCCCAGAATATCTGGACCATCGGTGAGGAGGTTCACCTCCAGGATTCTGCATGGTCTGCCCTGGGTGCCAACCCAGAATTTGTGGACTTCACCACTGCACCACTGGCCAGCAAGTTTCATGTTCCATTGGAAACCTGCATTTGATGTGGAATGTGAGTTGAATATGCTATTTGGGACAAATCTTGCACTGTGTAGACGAGGCCAGTTTGTTTTTCTTCTCCACTGTGATGTCAGAGGATTTCTCAGAATTGTGTCTCTGCTATCATGGCAAACTTCATTGACACAGGTTTTCAGAGCCACATTTTAACAGTCTCATAACTCACCCTGACCAGTTAGCCTAGGTTTGACATTTGCTACAGTTTTTGGGTTTGTGACTTTCTCTGTCTTTCGAACGTTCAGGGAATGTCTAAAACGGACATCTTTCATTGTGGATTATTCAGGTGTGATTTCTGTGTGTCTTCCATTTTCTGGGACGGTTTTTTGTTTTCCATGTTATAATTGTTGATATGGGCTCAGCGAGCTGAAGACTCGAATGAAAGATTTCTCGGACATTGAAGGTCTGGCACTGGTGCTCTTTTATTTAGAGAATAGTATGGGATAGCATGGGGACAGGACCCATGGGTAGTGAAGAGTTGCTGCAGCTCCCTGGGGATGGGGCCCATGAGCAGTCAAACCTCCTGCTGCTGCCCTGAGTTGAGGGTTAGGGCTAGTTTTATAAGTCATGGGTACATGATTTATTTTTACTGGAAAAAGAAATGATGTGGTAAAATGTCTTTAAATGATTTCAGTGCAGACGGGGTCTGGTTATTGTGCAGTCATATAACTTTAGATACGGATCTGGCCCTGTAGATCAGCATGTAGCTGAGGATGTGCTGAGCTTCTCACCCTGAGTCAGCCCTATTTCACCTGCTCATATAGTTTGGCATGTAGGCCAGATCACCTTGGGCTTCCCTAGCTGGGGCAGCCTTAATCCATATCATAAACACCCCCTGAACCCATTTGGACTGGAGAGGTTTGGGGATATGGACGATGGTCAGTCTTCTGTAACTACTTATGGCTGTACAAGGTTGCAGAGCTGTCCCTAAATGGGGTCATAGGTACAGGTAGGATGTTCAGTGGACTGGAAGGCTTCACCTGTGGAGTTCAAGGCTGACAAGGTATACAGAGCATCTGGAGACGAGAGAATCATTTGACGACAGGTGGTCCAGGAGGTGAAACTTTTTTCACATGCGGATGACAGACAATGAAACAGACAACAAACTATAATAAGAAATACAAGCAGTATGTTTAACTCAATGTATAATGTATTGAAGTAGTGCAGAAACCTGGTCCTGACTTGGAGTTCAACCAATCGTTTAGAGTTAGGGTTGATAAGACACGGATTTAATTTGGTGGTTGGGATAGGAAGCCAGAAATATTTTGACAGTAGTCAGGAATATAGACACAACATTCAGTTTTTATAATGGCATAGGTGCCCCCTTGTGCTGCTGTCAAGACATCCAGTGTCATTTGGATTTGGAGGACTGCCTTACACATTTGGGATACTTCTAAATTGAGCAGCGAAATGCTATGTTGTGCATCATTTAATGCCTTCATAATAAATTTGTTTAGGACTTCCATGTGCAAGACGACACTTTCGATTCCTAATTGGGGAAGGAAAATTGCGGAAAGATGGTCATACCAGTGGAAGACAGACCTGGTTCAGTGCTGCTGCAGGTTGGGTAGGATAGCAGGAGGAGATGTGGTAAATGTAGTTCTACCCTGCATCCAGCTAAAGCCTAGTGTGCATCGTGCAATCCACTTAGGTGGCAGCAAAGGCCATAAATTGGAGCCGCATAGCCACTGAGCACCATTAGAGACTAACCAAAGCGTGCTGGGCTGTCTATCCCAGTCAGTCCCAAGCCAATAAGTACTTTTATAAGACTATGATATAAGAAAACACATATAACAGCGAATTTTTCCCATAGGTCGGCTGTTATTAGGCCATGTATCACAAGTGTGATTGGTTTGTTCCCAACAGAGAGTGACCTTTTACTGAGTTGACCACTAGTAGGAGTGAACCAAATACATTCATCCCAAATTTCATATGGTCCATCCTGTGTGTATCCATAAGTTGGGGACTTTCCCTTTGGAACTTGTTGTTTAGGATCCACCTGTGACAAGGCAAATCTAGTTAGTATTTGGGGAGTAGTTTTAAAGGAAAATGTTTGATTGTGGCCAGGGAACTCGCAGGTGTCAGACATAGATGAGCACAAGGAGACATTATGATTAGTAATAGATGAATCTTGTGGATGAAAAGAGCTAGAATCTAATATCCATGAATGCCTACTATAGCTTCTACAGAAACATAATTTTTTCTCTCTTAAATCACCCTCATTTTTCAAAAGATAGCCAAATCAGGATTAACAGGTTTGCAAGTCCAGTGTAGTTTCAATACAACTTGCTCCAATTATTTACATAACAGCTACAAGAATAGCAATTTTTTGTACAGGCTTTTTAAAGTATGCTTTGGTGGAAATTTTTATGAGGAATCATAGATTGAACTGTGAAAGCCTCTAGAGGCCAGAAAAGCCAAGCCAAGGATTTGCCATCAGATTTTGCCTGCAGTACTTACAGATTTGAGTGGAGTTCTCTTTCAGGTCCCCCAAAGTATTCGGAGGTTACTTGCACTTTCCAGATAAGCACGCTTCCTTACTTAACGGGTAAGATTGCCAGAATCTCTATAAACAAGGTACCGGGCCCGTGTTTCTGAGTGGCTGTATTCCAGAAAGTCCAATCTTTGTTCCTGAAATGCTGTCTTGTCATATCTGAGCCTGTATGTTTCAAATATGACATTCCAGTCAAAGCCTTGGTAATATAACCAATATGTCCTGTTATAAGGAGAACAGATTCTTTTGGAACTTATGCAAATATTGCCACGAAATGACCATACTCAGTAACAGAGGGTTTGACATTTCCTTAGGGATATGGTAGGGAGTAAAACATAAATGTTTCAGTTTTGCTCATAAAGGTATAATTTCACCAAATGGCTGTAAGTCAAGTTTAGCATAAGAGAAAAGAGAAAAAGATTTCCTTCATTGTGAGAAAACAAAACAACACATCAAAACTCAACATTTCAAACAGAAGTCCTAAAAAATTATAATCGTCCTTATCAGTTCACACAGTCCTGTATAATCAATTCTTGAGCTGAATCTTCTGTCAGCAGATCGAGGAGCTTAGTTTCTGTTACAATTCTGTAGTTTCTTACTCAGCTCAGTTTTACAGTCTGAAAGTTTATCAGAAACCTGTAGTTTAGATCCTCTGTGTCAGAATCCTTTCCCGGAATATCTCAGAAGATGAAACATATTTGCAAAAGAAAAAAGCAGCAGAGTAAAACAACAATTATCTGCAAATGGACAAAGGACTCAAAAGGGCAATTGACAAAGACACTTGGATACTTCTGTGACATATGACCCTTCCAGATAATAAGTGGACTTATGACTGATAACCAGGACAGATCAGAATCTTAGGAATTCTATATAATTTGAAGACATCTATATTAATAACATTTACACATCTAATACCACCTAAGAATATCTATCACTTGTTTCACAATGTTTCTCATGTAATTTAATAGAAAAACTAACCCTAATTAGTTTAATGTTTTCCTCCTTACAGGAACAGAGAGCAAATTTCTTTGAGAAGTCTCAGGGGCCCTCTGAAAAGCCTCAGAGTAATTTCTCTTCTGTCTACCAGGTCAAAAGAAAGACTTCATTCAGGATTTGAATATTTTTGAGGGAGAAGCTTGTCAAAACATAGCCAAAGTTTTTAAAATGCTTCTTCAAATAGGAAACAACACTCACTGTGAAACAATGCTCAGGTATCTATTCAAAGTGATGACAGAAAGAGTCAAAAATCTTAAGAGTGACCTCAGTCATTATTTTCACAAAACACATTTCTCTCTTAGGTAGACTTACTCAAAGGAACAGCTTTTATAACCTCTTTTTCAAGAGCAGATCCAAAGTCCAAGAAAAAGTATCCTTTTAGAGAAAACCAAATTTCAATTTCTGCACCTACTTATTTTGAACATTCAAACTCATTCACTTAATTGAACTTACTTTAGTCTACTTGAGTAGGCATAAAACTTTTCAGAATTTCTACTTCACAAACCTTCTACAACTTTCTTTTTCGTTTTCAGAATGTGTCAACAACTCTTTCTCTTTTCCTTTCTAGGACATTAGGACAAATTTATCTTTTTTCATCCATCAAACAGAAATATTTCCATACTTTATATCTTTTTTACTGAAAGCATACATTTTAACTTCCCTGAATACAGAGCTCTTTTCCTTATTAATTTCCTGTAGCTTTAATTCCATAAGTTAATTAGAACTTTTAAGCCTTAACAGATCTACTAAACACAAAAAAGTAAGCAATTATGAATTGTCTTTTATATCAGCATTCTAAACACTTCATAACTTTAGAAACATGCAGCTTTACAATAAAACACAGGCATGCTTTTTGATACACCCACACGTTTTTAGCCTCTTCAAGAAGAAGCCCAAAGTAGATAACTTAGATATGTTTGTTAATAATGATTCAGTGTTTCAGCCTATCCAAAAATGATCCGCATATTCATCTTTTATCATTTAACTTACCTTTGCAAAAGTCAAGATTGTTACACAGAAAAATTTTGAAGCTGTTTTGTTTCAACAAGTATACTGACCATAAAAGTTATTGTACTCACCTTTATGAGTTTTATGTATTTAAACCATTTGTTTCCAACAACCATGTTCAGATTAGCTATGAAAACCTCATGAGGAATTAGACAAAACTGGTCATCATTTAAAGCTATTATTTTACTGACAAATTTAAGAAAGTGAACTTATATGACTAGATAACCCATGCTGAATGCCTGCATCCTATGCAAATACTGACAACTCTGACAAGATAATTTTCAATCAAACCAACAAACTTTAACAAGCTTTCATTTACCAAAGGTTAATTCACATCAAGTTAACTTTGAAAGGCACTGAGTTAATTTCTACTACATTTAGAATTTATGTAAGCTCTTTCTTTAAGCAAACTAAACAGAGATCTTAATTTTGGCCAGACCATCCAGGGGTAAAAATATCACACGTATAATGTACACATAGACACACATAGACAGAGACTGTATAACCATTGTTTTAAAAACTACTCCAGTGAGTCAGGTACAATAATATAAAGCTCACCAGTTATGAATCCACACTTTGTTTTGAGCCTTTTTACTAATACTTATGGAGAAGACCCTCGAGATGGTAGACTTTTTGCAAGGGTGCACTTATGAACATTTATCCTTTCCCCTCCTTTTGTTTTCACTCTTAAGAATGAGTGATGGGCTACATAGTAGTTCCTTCAGAGGGGGAATGATAATCATTTTCATCATAAAGGAAGTAGGTGGAATCTGAACTGCCTCTAGAGCTGTCTTTCCAGTCTTGCAAGGATTTTCTAAGGACAGTTGCTCTTGATTTCTCAGAAACTGGACTGAAACATGAAGGACATTCTAGGTTGATCTACCTGTCCAACTGCACCAGAAAGGCACAGAGATACATCACAAATTTTCTCCCAGATGAAGTTTCTGGGGCATACCCATACAATTGAAAGTGTTTCTAATTAGTTAGAATGACTCTAAGTGGTGAGTCTCTTGGGATGCTTACATCATTCCCCATGGCAGTAAAGCCAGTGTCGAACTGACATTGAACTGGACAAGGGTGCAGTGCCTACAAAGGCCTGGAACATGCTGGAGGCCGGGGCTCCCAGCAGCCGGGTTGAGAGGTAAGTCCCTTGCAATATATTTTCAAGTTTTTTAATTTTACAGAATGTCCAGGTTCTGGTCAAGTCCAGCCTGAACTTAACCAAGACTTGGTGACAACAGAGGACATGATGAGCAAAACAAAGAAATTAAAAGAAGACCCCAGACCTCACCCTCATGGCCGTTCCCAGAGTGTTATCATGATAAAAGTCACACAACAGTTCCCATGCTGGGGCACACTACCCTAGCATGACAGTTCACAGAATAAATCACAGGTCTCCTAACCTCATAGCCAATTCAGTAGGTGACTAAAATACTCAATGAGTCAACCGCCAACAGGGGGCACCCTACTTGGCATCACCGGGGTGATCAGACCCAGAAAGCCAAAGTTGGGGCTCCCAGTGTTGGAGGACTTGACTGTTGAAAGATTTCTTTGTTTCCCGGTTTCAAAGCTCAAAAGGAGACGAAAATGGCCATTGTAACTCTAAGAAAGATGAAAGAAACACGTCCATTACCTTGAAAATCCCCCCTGAACCTAGGGAATGATCCTACCTGTTGTTCCTTCTGTGGGGTGCCTATAGCAAGGGGTGATGGGGGTGTCCCCCAGAATTGCATCCCTTGGGTACCTTCCCTGCTATGCCTGGCAGTAACAGGTGCCTGGTGAACATCTTTTGTATTCTGCCTGGAAGTAATAGGTGCCTGGTGAGTGGTCCCCAAGAGAATAGGAGAAGTTTAAGAGAGAACATGCTAGAGAGAAATAGTGAATAAGTTTCCACCATGCTGGGGTCATTCTACCCAATTGCGTGTTGGAGTGATTCTCCAAAGAAGGGTTTCCAATACTCAGCCAAAGGTTAGACGTTGGTACTTTCCTTGAACTGAAGTCCCGATTAGGACATTCACACCATTCAGATGGTCAAGTGCATGGGAGGTATCCCAATCCAGCTTTAGGGATAGAAACCTTCCACGAGAGTCTTGGAGATTGCCAACCATCATAATGACTTAAATGGCTGACCCTTTCCCACGTAAAATTTATGTATTAGAGATAGGGTCAGGAAGGAATGGACTAATTCATTCTACATCACTCTTAGGCTTAAGGTACTGATTCTCTTCAAGCTGAATGCCAGATTTGCACCTTAGAGTAGCCATGGGCAGCAAACATGAATTCATACAGCTATTCAAGACAGTTCCTGATGGAGAAGTGAATTTAGATCCATCCTCGAAAAAGAGAGAGGCACAAGGAAGGAAAGGGCATTTACCAGAATTCGAGCTCACAAACCAATGAAGCACGTTCCCTATATGGGCCACGAGATATGATGTGGGGTCGGCAAGCTCAAGAGTTGAAAATAAGATTTCTTGGACCCTCAAGGTCTGGCAGTGGTGCTCTTTTATTTAGAGAATGGTACAGGATAGCATGGGGACAGGACCTATGGGCAGTGAAGAGCTGCAGGCATGGGGACAGGACCCATGGGCAGTGAAGAGCTGCTGTTGCTGCTGCATTGGGAAAGGACCCATGGGTAGTCACAGCTCCTGCTGCTGCCCGGAGTTGAGGTTAAGGACTAATTTTCTCAGGCATGGTTACGTGACTTATTTTTCCTGGAAAAAGAAAAGATGATGGAAAACGTCATTAAATGATTTCAGTTCAGATGGGTTCTTCTTATTGTGTGGTCATATAACACTAGATATGAAACTGGCCCCATAGATAGGCAGGTAGGTGAGCATGACCTGGGCTTCTCTCACTGGGGCACCTCTAATTCATACCAAAAGAAATTCAACGGGTCATATAGTTCTGCATGTTCACCAGCTAACCTTGGGCTTTCGAGTGGGGGCAGCCTTAATCCACATCAATCCTCATGGTCTTTCACAGCTGTCTCCCATAGATATGCTCATCAGTGTGTTCTCCTTCATTCCAAGTTAGGAATTTTGTATTTCTTTAATCACCATATGTTCTCTAGGCCGATGTGAGTGCTTTCGTGATTGTTGGGTTTTGTCTTTGAATTTCCAGCGTTCTCTTGAAGGAATCTTGGCTATCCTAGCGTAGGTCCAACAGAGCACTGAGAACACGATGTCATCTTGGTTGGTTTGACATGTTGAGATCAGAAACGCCAAATTCTAGTTTGTCCTGGCAACCACCTTATGGACATAATGTTTCTGAGACAAATTAGACAAATCTGATGAATTCCTCTCTCCAGGTAAGATATTTTTATGTCTTTTTTTCTGAATTTGGGTAGGCTAGACCTTGACTTTGGATCCTTCATTGTTCCAGTAGATTACGTCTAGATACTGGTTTACTTTATTTCTGTAGGGTTTGCTAGTTGTTTGGTTTACATCCTCAGCTCTGGCATGTTTATTTTTCGTTAAATATAAGTGTAATATTCAGTCAACTTCCTCACATACGGTGGCAAACCACATAATCAATACTCTTCTATGACAAGAGATAGGGGGAAAGAATTACATTGGGGCCAAATGGAGCATTTTAGCTTTGATGGCAGCCTTCACTTTGGATTGGTGGTTCCCAGAAGGAAAGAAAAAATCCAAAAAGCTGTGCAGATTTACGGCATAAACCTTTTGAGGCTGAAAGAGATTAGAGAAGATAAACTTTCAAGGATTGTGAATCTCCTACAAATGCTTAATGATGCTACAGAAAGGTAGACCATTGGAAATATATTAAGAAGAATACTACAAAGACAACGTGTTCCATGCTAAACTCATGAACCAAGGGAAGCTGTTACCTTCTGTGAGGTTACTACTCATTACCTTCACAAATAATCACAGCAGGCCAGCTTCTTCCCAAGTTCAGGCAAAAGATTGGTCCAAAAGTAAAATTCAGGGCCAGTCATGTGTTCTGGTGTGTAAGAGCCCACATTCCTAGTCTGTGTCCTGGGACTCATGGATTCGCATCACGGGTGCTGATCAGATTAGTAACATCAGGAGAGATAGATTTCATGGTATGGTGCGGGCAGAGATCATACATAAGTGGAAATTGTGAGCATACCTTATACATATGCACCAGGAAAACAACATGAAAATATTGCAATCTATGACGCATCTGGTAGACTTCTCAAATACAGAATGGAGGAAGTGATGTGACTTGCATAGGTGGAATTGTCGGACTGCACAAGATGACACGATCATTGAACATCAGAGGATTGGCTGGGCAACTTCAACTTGGGAGGGACTCGTGGACTTTTTCTGGGGAAAGTCTACATATTTGGCCATATCCACAAAATGTGACAGAGAAAACCAAGGATAAACTTAAAGTAAAGAATTCAGTGTCTAGAGAGAATGTAGTAGACATTTAAAAGTCCCAAGATAGTTATAAACAGACAAGAAATCCAGGAAATGGAAAACTATCAGACTGGTATCAGATGGCTCTGAAATACTGTGTGCATGGAAGACACCGGGACAACTGAGAAGTTTGAGGGTGTTTATGACATCACAGTGAACATGTCACCCAAGATGGCCTCATCTTTATAGTCCGAGGTTTGTCCTAGGCTACGATACTCAAGTGAGAGATACCCAGAAAAGAATTTAAAGACAGAAACCAGCACTGAAACTTGAAGAGTTAGAATTGCCGCTGATTAAAGGGATAAGAAAGAAGTCATTGTGGAGAAGCAATAAATAACAGAGAGACAAGCACGGAGTGGAGAACATTGTTATCTACTCAAGTAGATGTGGAGGCCGTGCTGATTGAAGCTTGCAACTTGATTTGAAACCAGAGGCTGGACTTGGGTCTTATCAGACCTACGTTGTCCTTCTGTCTTAATCATAATCCCAAATCAAGACAGATCTCCTGAGGACATTGTAGAGAAGGATTGATGCTTCCCTTCCTATGCCCCTAGCACTCATTGAAGAGAAGTCTCACTTTCCATAGCTCTGGCTTTACGGAGGCCCACTGGGTACATGCTAATTTGTCACAATACATCTCTTTGAACACTTGAAGGACTAGAACCCCGTCATGCTCCAGGTATGTCGCATTGTTTGCCAGGGCTCCAGAAGTGTGCTGAGAATCACCCTTTTCCAGAGGGCTTCATTGCTTTGTGAGGGCTGCCCTACCAGGCTAGTGTGCTCAGTTTGGCTCCAATGAAATACTCTCCCCCATCTCTTGGAGTAGAATGATTACTGATGACGTGTATTAGAACATTACAGTTATCATTATAGAAAAATAAACATGAGGTTGTAAATCAAACAAATAACACACCTTATAGAAATACAGTAAGCCAGTATCTAGACGTAATCTAGTGGAACGTTCAAGGATCGGGGGTCAAGATCGAAACTTCCCAAATCCAGGAATGAGACAGAAAAGTGTCTTACCTGGACGGAATTCATCACATCTGTCTAATTTGTCTCGGGTACATTATGTTCATGAAGAAGGTTAACATGACAAACTAGAATTTGGAGTTTAAGATGTCAGAACGTCAGACCAACCAAGATGAACACATGTTCACAGTGCTCATTTTGACCAAGGCTAGCATGGTAAAGATTGCTACAAGTGACCAATGTAAATTCAAAGACAACACCCAACAATGAAAAACACTGACACGTAGGCCTATAGAACATAGGGTGGTTAAAGATATAGAAAATTGATACCTTGGGATGAAGGAGAACTGGCTGACAAGCATACCAAAGGGGGAAATCTGAGAAAGACCACGATGATTATGCTATGGAAAAACAAAACGTGCTCAAAAGAAGGAAGGCAAACACAAATAACACCTGAATAATCCACAACGAAAGGTGTCAGCCTTTAGACAGACTCTGATTGAACTTTTGAAAGTCAGAAAGTGACACAAACCAAAAAACTGCAGTGAGGTAAAACCTGGGCTACCTGGAAAGGGTTGGTATGAGACTCCTCCAAACGTCCTATGAAACCCTGTGTCCATGAAGCTTGCCGGGAGAGCAGAGACACAATTATAACAAATTCTGTGACATAGCAGTTGACCAAAAATACAAACTGTCTACATCTACTCAGTGCCAGAGTTGGGCTGAGGTAGCCTATTTAAGTCACATTCCCCTCAAATGCAGGTTGCCGAGGGAACATGAATGGGGCTGGTCAGTAAAGAATTGGGGAAGTCCACGCACTCTGAGTTGGCAGCCAGGAGTTGGCAGGGTAGAATCCTGGGGGTAAACCTCCTCACCGCTGGTACAGCCATTCTGGGGCAGGCGAGGGAGGTAATGTAGAGGCCGATGAGAAGCGACATTAGACAGAGCCACTCTTCCTCAGCAAATACAGGAGCATTTCCAGCAGATGTGAGCACAGTGATAAATCTCTTTCAAAAGGAAACAAATTAAAAGTTGCAAAGAATAGGAAATTTGAACCTCAATAAAAAAGAAAAAGGATGCCAGTAAGAAGAATAAGATACCTAGGAATAACCTCACCCCAACAGGTGAAAGCTCTGTAAACAGAAAACTAGCAAGCCTTTGCAGAAAGAAATGGGAGAAGACACAAGGAAGCGGAAGGATATTCCATGCTCTTGAAATGGAAGAATTAACACACTTGAAATGTCCACACCACATAGAGAAATCTCTTGATTCCATGCAGTGCCAGTCAAAGTTGCAGCAATATTTCTCACAGAGATAGAAGCGAGCATCCTAAAGTTTACATCCAGCAACAAAAGACCCCGAAGAGCCAAAAGAATCCTGAGGAAAAAGAACAAAGCGCAATGTATCACACCTTCTGATTTCAACATATATGACGAAGAAACTGAAATGGAAGAAGCACAGGCTGGGATGCAAAACAGAGAAACAGAACCATGGAACAGAATCAAGAGCCCAGAGGTATAGGGACACATATATGGACAGCCCATTTTCGATCACAGCACCAAGAGGAGACAGTGGAGAAAGGAAAGTCTCTACAATGAATGGTGTTGGGAAGAGAGCAGAGTCTCATGTAAGACAAGGAGAGTAGACCATGGTGTTACACCAGGCACAAACACCAACTCGAAATGGATTAAAGTCTAGAATGTAATACGGGAAACCATGAGACTTCTGGAAGAAAACGTAGGTAGGGTGCTCTTTGTCATTTTTCTTAGCCTCATATTTGGAAGAAGCATATCTGTCTGGGAAAGGGCAATAAAGGAAACAAGAAACAAATGGGACTACATCAAACACAAAAGCTTTTGCATAGCCAAGGAAATCATTGATTCAATGCAAAGACAGCACAACAACTGGGAGACGATTTTTGCAAACCACACATTGGTGATGGGGTGAATAGCCAAAAGATCCAATAAACTCATACGGCTCCACAAGAAAAAAAAAAAAAACACGCCCCATTAAAATCTGGGCAAAAGCTGGAAACAGAGATTTCTCCCAGGAAGATACAAAGATGGCCAACAGGCTGTATGAAAACATGTTCATCATCATTAAGTCTCTGGTCAGTGCAAATCTGAAAGGCAATGAGAGAGCAGCTCACGGCAGTCAGAATGGCTACAAGGATGAAGACAGGAAATAAGATTCGGAAAGGAGGTGGAGAGAAGAGAAGCCTCCTGCACTGCTGGAGGGAGGGGAAACAGGTGCAGCCACAACACAAAACGGTGAGGAGTTGCCTTAGACATTTCAGAATACATCGACCATATGATCCAGCTATTCCTCTGTAGTGTGTTTATCCAAAGAACGTGGAAACACTCATACACAGAGATCGGTGCACACCTCTATTTACCCTGGCCTTATTCCCGATATCCAAGACTTGGAAGCCTGCCTGGTGCCCATCAAGGGATGAATGGAGAAGGAAGATGGGCTATAGCCACACAAAGGCATAGCACTCAGCTATAGGAACGGAGACAGGCCAGCCATTTGTGATCACCAGAATGGCTCCTGAGGGTATTGGGGGAACTGAAAGAAGCCCCAGGGGTATGGTCAAATACCACAGGATCTCACGTACAAGGAGAAGAGCAAGAACGGACCAAGAAACAGGTATCACATGACAATGGATTGGCATTTCCCAGAGGGAAAGTGGGGCAGTGGCCAGAGAGAGAAAGTGTTGATTAGGCAAAGATGTGTGGTTAGGGACAGTAATTAGTCTTATGTTGGTGAAGATGATGTAACCTACTCTGAAGTCTAAATCTATATGGATGTAGATCTGAAAGCTATAGGTCATTATAATGTTGGGTTACGGCAATCAATTCACATAAAACCAAAACTCCCAAAAGAGATTCAGATTTACAACCAGAAGCTTTTGAGACAGAAAGAGGTTAGAGAAGATGAACTTCCAAGTATTGGTAATCACCTCAACATGCTCAATGATGCTACAGAAAGGTAGACCTTTGCAAAGAGATGAAGAGGAATACTACCAAGAGAACATGTTCCATGCTAAACTCATGAACCAACAGAAAACGTTACCGTTCATGATGTTACTACTGATTCCTTCACGAATGATCGAAGCAGGCCAACATCTTCACAGGTCAGGTAAGGTTGGTCCAAAAGTCCAATTCAGGGCCGGCCCTGTGATGTAGCAGGCAGGTTCCTACGTACCACTTGGGCGGCCCGGGCTTCACCAGATAGCATCAGGGGTGCGGATCAGATTACTAGCATTAGGAAATATAGATTTCAAGGTATGGTGGGCACAGAGATCATAAAGAAGGAGAAATTGTCACGAGACCTTAACAATATGCACCAGAAAATGAACCATGAGTATATGACAATCTATGAACGCATCAGGAACACTTCCCCAAATGATGAAGGAAGGAAAACATGTGACCTGCCAAGTGGAATTTTTAGACTGCTAGGAGATCACACGATCATTGTGCATCAGGGGATTGCCTGGGCAACTTCCAATTGGGAGGGCCCCCAGGACTTTCTCTGAGGAAAGTCCACCCAATTGGGCATATACTCAATGGATAAGATATAAAACAAGGGATAATCTTAAAGGAAAGGCACCGGTGGGTAGAGGGAATGTAGCATACCTTTCAAGTTCCATGAGAAAGTTAGAAACTGACAAGAAATCCAGAACAAGGAAAACTATCCTACCTGGAAAGATGGAGTCGTCAGACTGATATGAGATGGCTCTGAAATAGGGTGTGCCTGGAGGTTTTCAGGACAACTTAGAATTCTGAGGGTGTTTATGACGTCACGGTGAATGTGTCACCCAAGATGGCAGAAAGTTTAGAGTCCGAGGATTGCCCTGGTTAGGATACCCACGTGAGAGATATCCAGAAACAGCTTTTCCAAACAGAAACCGCACACAGAAACTTGAAGAGAGCAAAGAGGCACTGATTCAAGGGATAAGAAAGGAATCATTGGGAAGAAGGGATACTAGAGGGGCAAGAACTGAGAAGAGAACATTGTTATCTACTCAAGTAGATGTGGAGGCCGTGCTGATCGAAGCTTGCAACTAGATTAGAAACAAGAGGCTGGACTTGGGGCATATCAGACCTACATTTTCCTTCTGCCTTACTCATAAACCCAAGTCAAGAATGATCTCTTGAGGACATTGAAGAGAACAATTGAGGCCTTCTTTCCTAGGCCCCTAGCATTCTTTGAAGAGAGGTCTCCCTTTGCATAGCTCTGGCGTCACGGGGTCCCTCTGGGTACATGCTAATGTGTCCCAAGGATCTCTGTGAAGACTTAAAGGAATGGATGATTGTCATGCTTGGGGTGTGTCCTTTGGTTTGGAGGGCTGTAGAAGTGTGCTTAAAAGCACACTTTTCGAGAGGGCTCCGTTACTGTGTGAAGGCTGCCTTCCCAGGCTACAGTGCTCAGTTGCGCTCCAATGAAATTCTCTCCCCCACCTCTTGCCATGGAAACAGTATTGATTCCTTGTTCTGACAACATATGGAATGAGGTTTGCTGAAAATTAGCACGTTGCCGTTATATTTAAATAAAAATACACCTGCCAAAGTTCAGAATGAAAATCAAACCAATAGCAAACCATGTAGAAATAAAGTAAGCCCAGTATCCAGACGTAATCTGTTGGAGCATTCAATGATCAGGGGTCAAGTTTGAAACTTCCCAAATCCAGAAAAGAGACAGACAAATCACTTACCTGGAGGGAGGAATTCATCAGATTTCTCTAATTTCTCTCAAAAACATAATATCCGTGAAGGTGGTTGTCTGGAAAATGTTGAATCTGGAGTTTCTGATCTGAGAATCTCAAACCTACCAAGACGACCATGTGTTCTCAGGGCTAAGTGTCACCTGGGCCGGGATAGCAAATATTCCTACAAGTGACCGATGGAAATTCCAAGACCACACCCAACAATCACGAAATGACTCACACGTCTGGCTACAGAACCTATGGTAATTAAAGACATACAAAACTCCTAACTTGGAAAGAAGGAGAACGCACTGATAAGCAAATCGAACGGAGATATCTCAACAAGACCATAACAATTAGACTATAGAAAAGAAAAAAGGATCCCGGAATATGGAGGCCAACAGAAATCAAAGCTGAGTAATCCACAGTGAAAGACATCAGTCATTAGACACACTCTGTTTGAACGTTTGAAAGTCAGAGAAAGTCACAACGCCAAAAACAGCAGCAAAGGTCAAACCTGGCCTAAATGAGAAAGGTGAGTTATGAGACTGCTCCCCGCGGGCTCTGAAACCCTGTGTCCACGAAGCTAGACTGGACAGCAGAGACACGATTCTGACAAATCACCCAACATCACAGTGGGCCAGAAAAGCAAGCTGGCCTCATCAACACAGGGCCAGAGTTGGACTCAAGTAGCATATTCAAGTCACAATCCACTCAACTGCAGGTTGCCAATGGAACATGAAAAGGGCCAGCCAGTGGGGCTGTGGTGAAGTCTGCACATTCTGGTTCAGCAGCCCAGGTTCGGAGATGTGGAATCCTGGGGGTGAGCCACCTCACCACTCGTCCAGCCATTCTGGGGAAGGCATCTGAGGTAGTGTAGAGGCAGATGGGAAGCGACGATAGACATCGCCATTCTTCCTCAGGAAATGCAGCAGCATGGCCAGCAGATGTGAGCACAGCCATAAACTTCTGTCAAAACAAAACCAACTGAAATTTGCAAAGAATAGAAAAACTGAACCTCAAAAAAGAAAGCATGCCAGTAGGAAGAAAAAGATATCTAGGAATAAACGTGGCCAAACTGCAGAACGATATGGCAACAGAAAACTTGCAAAGGTTTGGGCGAAGATATTACAGAAGACACAAGGGAACGGAAGACTATTCCGTGCTCTTCCAATGGAAGAACGAGCACACTTCAAACGTCCATACCGCATAAAGCAGTGTCTGGATTGCATGCAGTCCCAGTCAAAGTTGCAACAATCATTCCCACAGAAATACAAGACAGAATCCTAAAGTTTCTATCCAGCAACAAAGGACACGGAATAGCCAGAGGAATCCTCAGGAAAACGAACAAAGCAGCAAGTCTCACACTTTCTGATTTCAACATATAGGACGAAGCCCTAGGTACGGAAACAGCACAGCCTGGCCCCCAAAATAGGCACACAGACTCATGCAACAGAACGAGAGCCTGCAGGTCAACTCACACATCTACTGACAGCGCATTTTCGAACAGTGAGCCTAGAGGAGAAAGTGGAGAAAGGAGAGTCTCCACAAGAAACGGTGCTGAGAAGACTGCACACCAACAGGTAACACAATGAGAGTAGACCATGATGTTACCCCAGACATACACACGACCTCGAAATGGATTAAAGCCTTGAATGGAATACTTGAAACCGTGCAACTTCTAGGAGACAACCCAGGCAGCTTGCTCTTTGCCATCTGTCTTGGCTGCCTATTTGGAAGAAGCATGTGTCAGTGGGCAAAGACAACACAGGAAACAAAAAACAAGCGGGACTCCATCCAATGCAGAAGCTTCTGCCCAGCCAACGACTCCATTGGACTCATTTCAAACACAGCACAACAACTGCAACAGGCTGTTTGCAAACCACACATCGGAGAAGGGGTGAGTAGCCAAAAGATCCAATGAACTCATATGTCTTCAAAGGAATAAAAACAACGAGCCCAATAGAACCTGGGAAAAAGATGGAAACAGACATTTCTCCCAGGAAGATAGGAAGATAGCCAACAGGCTGTATGAAAACATGTTCATCATCATTAAGTCTCTGGTCAATGCAAATCCAAACGGCAATGAGATAGCAACACACAGTGGTCAGAATGGCTATAAGGATGAAGACGGGAAACAATAAGTTTCACAGAGGAGGTGGAGAGAAAGGAAGCCTCCTGCACTGCTGATAGGAATGTGAACCGGTGCAGCCACTATGCAAAGTGGTGTGGAATTGCCTCAGAAATTTCAGAATCCACCAAACATATGATCCGTCTATTCCTCTGTGGCGTATATATCCAAACATCATGGAAACCCTAATGCACAGAGATCGATGCACTGCTGTGTTCACCACAGCCTTACTCCCAATATCCAAGACTTGGAAGCGTCCGTGGTGACCATCAAGAGATGAATGGAGAAGGAAGATCGGCTATAGCCACACGAGGGTATAGCTCTCAGCTGTAGGAATGGATGCAGTCCAGCCATTTGTGACCACCAAAATGGCTCCTGAGGGTCATAGGGGAACTGAAGGAAGCCCCAGGGATAAGGTTGAATACCACAGGATCTCACGTACAAGGAGATGAGGAAAAACGGAGCAACAAAAAGGTAGGACGTGACATGGGATTGGTAGTTCCCAAAGGGAAATGGATGCGGGGGTCTGAGGGAGAAAGAGTTGATTAGGCACAAGTGTGTGGTAGGGCCTGTAATTAGGCTTACAGTGGTGAAGATGATGTAACCTACACAGAAGTCTAAATCTATGAGTTTGTAGATGTGAAAAGCTATAGGATGTTATAATGCTGGGTTACGGCAATCAATTCACATAAAATCAAATCTCCAAAAAACGGTGCAGACTTACGGCCTAAGCTTTGGAGGCTGAAAGAGGTTAGAGAAGATGAACTTCCAAGGATTAGTAATCACTTCCAAATGCTTAATGATGCTACAGAAAGGTAGACCTTAGCAAAGAGATGAAGTGGAATACTAGCAAGAGAATATGTTCCATGCTAAACTCATCAACCAAAGGTAAATGTTACCGTCATTCATGTTACTACTGATTCCCTTGACGAATGATCGAAGCAGGCCAACATCCTCCTAAGTTCAGGCCAAAGGTTGGTCCAGAAGTCCAATTCATTGGCGGACCTGTGATGTAGCAGGTAAGTGCCCACGTTCTGCTTGGGCAGCCTGAGCTTCACAGGATAGCAACACGGTTGTGGATCAGATTACTAGCATTAGGAAATCCAGATTTCACGGTCTGGTGGGCACAGAGATCATAAAGAAGTAGAAATGGTGAGGGAAACTGAGCAATACGCACCAGAAAAAGAATCATGAGAATATTACAATCTATGAACGCATCAGGTACACTTCCCCAAATGACAAAGGAGGGAAACATGTGACTTGCCTGGTGGAATTGTCAGACTGCTAGGAGATGACACGATAAGTGTGCATCAGGGGATTGCCTGGGCAACTTCAACTTGGGAGGGAGTCCATGACTTTCTCTGGGGAAAGTCCACCCATTTCACCATATCCACACAAGATAAGAGATAAAATCTTTGATAATCGTAACAGAAAGAGACTGGTGTGTAGAGGGAATGTAGTAGACCTTTCAAAGTTCGAGGAGAAAGTTAGAAACCGACAAGAAATCCAGACAAAGGAAAACTATCCTACCTGGAAATGGGGAGTGGTCAGACTTGTATGCGATGGCTCTGAAACACTGTGTGCATGGAGGTTGTCAGGACAACTTAGAATTCTGAGGGTGTTTATGAACATGTCACCCAAGATGGCCACATCTATACAGTCCGAAGATTGGCCATTGTGTGGCTATAGATCGTCTTCCTTCTCCATTCATCACTTGATGGGCACCACGTAGGCTTCCAAGTCTTGGATATTGGGAGTAAGGCTGTGGTGAACACAGTGGTGCATGGATCTCTGAGCATTAGTGTTTCCAAGTTCTTTGGATATATATGCCACAGAGGAATAGCTGGATCATATGGTAGATGGATTCTGAAAATTCTAAGGCAATTCCACAGCACTTTGGGTAGTGGCTGCACCTGATTACACTCCCCCCAGCAATGCAGGAGGCTTCCCTTCTCTCCACCTCCTCTCCGAGACTTGTAGTTCCGTGTCTTCATCCCTATAGCCATTCTGACCACAGTGAGCTGCTGTCTCATTGCCGTTCGTATTTGCATTGCCAAAGACTTAATGATGATGAACATGTTTTCATACAGCCTGTTGGCCATCTTTTATCTTCCTGGGAGAAATATCTGTTTCCATCTTTTGCCCAGATTGATGGGGATCGTTGTTTTTTCACTGTGGAGACATATGAGTTCATTGGATATTTTGGCTAATCACCCCTTCTCCGATGTGTGGTTTGCAAACATCCACTCGCAGTTGTGCTGTCTTTGCATTGAGTCGATGGAGTCATTGGCTGGGCAGAAGCTTCTGCATTGAATGGAGTCCCGCTTGTTTCTTGTTTCCTTTGTTGCCCTTGCCCAGTCACACACGGTTCTTCCAAATAATCGGCTAAGCCAGATGGCAAATAGCAAGCTGCTTGCGTTTTCTCTTAGAAGTTGCACCGTTTCAAGTCTTCCATTCAAGGCCTTAATCCATTTCCAGGTGGTGTGTGTGGCTGGTGTAACATTATGGTCTACTCTCATTGTGTTACATGTGGCTGTGCAGTCTTCCCAGCACCGTTTCTTGTCGAGACTCTCCTTTCTCCGCTGTCTCCTCTTGACTCCTTGGTCTAAAATGGGCTGTCCATATATGTGGGAGTTGACCTCTGGGCTCTCGATTCTGTTCCTTGTGTCTATGTCCCTCTTTTTGTGGCCAGCCTTTGCCTTTTCGGTACCTAGCAGTTCGTCCTATATGTGGAAATTCGAAAATGTGGTATGTGCTTCCTTGTTCGCTTTCCTCAGGGTTCCTTTGGCCGTTCCTGCTCCTTTGTTGCTGGATAGAAACTTTAGCATTCTCTCTTCTATTTCTGTGGGAAAGATTGCTGAAACTTCGATGGGTCTTGCCTGGAATCCAGAGATTGCTTTATCCTGTACGGACATTTCAAGTGTGTTCATTCTTCCATTCGAAGAGCTTGGAATAGACTTCCGTTTCCTTGTGTCTTCTTTAATTTATTTATGCAAAGCTTTCCAGTTTGTTGGTCCTTGTTTGTCTCTTCTCCTTGTAAGTGAGCTCCTACGGTATTTGAGTTTCTCCCTGCGAGCTGTTTCACTTCCAATGAAACCCTCAAGAGCCATGCTTCTGGTCACTAATGGCTGGATTCTCTCTTTTGTTATGGCTCAGAGATATGCCATTGTATTCATAAAGCCCAGCTTCCTTCTCCAATCTTCTTTCTCTATTCGTCCTTCTGCCTTGATGGGCATCAGGGCGGCTTCCAAGTCTTGGATAACGGGAGTAAGGCCAGGGTGAACACAGGGGTGCACATATATCGGTGCACGACTTTTTCCAAGATCTTTGGATAAACACGCCACTGAATAATAGCTGGATCATATAGTAGATGGATTCTGAAATGTCTGAGGCAATTCCACACTGATTTGTGTCGTGGCTGCACCAGCTTACACTCACAGCAGCACTGTAGGAGTCTTCCCATCTCTGCAGCTCCTCTCTGACACTTGTTTCCTGACTTTTTACCTATAGTCATTCAGACCACATTGAGCTGCTATCTCACTGCCGTTTGGATTTCAACTGCCCTGAGTCTTAATGATGATGAACATGTTTTCATACACCTGTTGACCATCTCTAACTCTTCTTGGGCGAAATCTCTGTTTCCACGTGCTGCCCAGGTTTTAATGGGCTTATTTTTTTTTCTCTTGTGTACCCATATGAGTTCACTGCATCTTTTGGCTATTCACCCGTCCACCGATGTGTGGTTTTCAAACATCCTCTCCCAGTGGTTGTACTGTCTTTGCATTGAGTCGATGGTTTCCTTGGCTTGGCAGAAGCTTTTGCGTTTGGTGTAGTCCCATTTGTTTCTTGTTTCCCTTATTGCCCTTGCCCATACAGAAAGACTTCCTCCAAATAGGAGGCTAGGACAGATGACAAAGAGCAAGCTGCCAGCGTTTTCTTCCAGAAGTCTCATGGTTTCCAGTCTTACATTCAAGACTTTAATCCATTTTGAGTTGGTGTTTGTGCCTGGTGTAACACCGTGGTCTATTCTCCTTGTCTTAGGTGAGGCTCTGCAGTCTTCCCAGCACCATTTATTGTAGAGACTTTCCTTTCTCCCCTGTCTCCTCTTGGCGCCATGGTCAAAAATGGGCTGTCCATATATGTGTGCGTATACCTCTGGGCTCTTGATTCTGTTCCATGGTTCTGTGTGTCTGTTTTGCATCCCAGCCTGTGCCGTTTCCATTCCTAGTTCTTCGTCCTCTATATTCAAGTCAGAAAATGTGATACATTGAGCTTTGTTCTTTTTCCTCAGGATTCCTTTGGTTATTTGGGGCCTTTTGTTGCTGGATGTAAACTTTAGGATGCTCGCTTCTATCTCTGTGAGAAATATAGCTGCAACTTTGACTGGGATTTCATGTAATCTAGAGATTGCTTTAGCTGGTGTGGAGGTTTCCAGTGTGTTAATTCTTCCATTTCAAGAGCATGCAATATCCTTCCGCCTCCTTGTGTCTTCTCCCATTTTTCTTCTGCAAAGGTTTGCTAGTTATCGATTTACAGAGCTTTCACCTGTTGGGGTGAGGTTTTTCATAGGTATCTTATTATTCTTACTGGCATTTTTTTTGAGGTTCAATTTTCCTATTGATTGCAACTTTTAATTTGTTTCCTTTTGACTGAGGTTTATCGCTGGGCTCACATCTGCTGGAAATGCTCCTGTATTTGCTGAGGAAGAGTGGCCCTGTCTCACGTTGCTTCTCATCTGCCTCTACACTCCCTCCCACGCCTGCCCCAAAATGGCTGGACCAGCGGTGAGGAGGTCTGCCCCCAGGATTCCACCCAGCCAAGTGCAGACTGCCGACCCAGAACCCGCGGACTTCCCCAGTTCTCAACTGCCCGACCCCTTTCAACTTCCCTTGCAACCTGCAGTTGTGTGGAATGTGACTTAGGCTACTTCAGCCCAATTCTGGCACTGAGTTGATGTAGACGGTTTGTATTTTTGCTCAACTGTGATGTCAGAGAATTTGTCATAATTGTGTCTCTGCTGTCCAGGCAAGCATCATGGACACAGAGTTTCAGAGCAGGTTTGGAGCAATCTCATACTCACCCTTTCAAGGTAGCCCAGGTTTTACCTCGCTGCAGCTTTTTGGTTTGTGACTTTCTGACTTTCAAAAGTTCAAGCAGAGTCTGTCTAAAGTCTGACATCTTTTGTTGTGGATTATTCAGGTGTTATTTGTGTTTGCATTCCCTTTTCTGAGCACATTTTGTTTTTCCATAGTATAATCATCATGGTCGTTCTCAGATTTCCCCATTTGGTATGCTTGTCAGTCGGTTGTCCTTCATCCCAAGGTATCAATTTTCTATTGCTTTAACCACCCTATGTTCTATAGGCCTACGTGTGAGTGCTTTTCATTGTTGGGTGTTGTCTTTGAATTTACATGGTCCCGTGTAGCCATCTTTGCCATGCTAGCCTTGGTGAAGATGAACACTGAGAACACGTGTTTATCTTGGTTGGTCTGACATTCTGAGATCTTAAACTCCAAATTCTAGGTAGGCATGGCAACCTCCTTCATGAACATAATGTATCTGAAACAAATTCGGCAAATCTGCTGAATTCCGCTCCAAATAAGATACTTTTCTGTCTCTTTTCTGGATTTGGGAAGTTTCAATCTTGACCCCCATCCTTGAACATTCCTCTAGATTACGTCTAGATACTGGCTTACTTTATTTCTATAGGATGTGTTATTTGTTTGATTTAGATCCTCAGCTCTGGCAAGTTTATTTTTCTATAAAGATAATTGTAATGTTCTAATTTTCAGCCAACCTATTTACATATGGTATCAATACACGTCATCAATAATCATTCTACTCCAAGAGATATGGGGATAGAACTTCATTGGAGCCAAACTGAGCACACTAGCCTGTTACAGTGGCCCTCACAAAGCAAGGAAGCCCTCTGGAAAAGGGTGCTTCTCAGCACATTTCTGAAGCCCTGCCAAACAATGAGACATACGCAAAGCATGACGGGGTCCATTCCTTCAAGGGTTCAAAGAGATATCTTGTGACACATTAGCATGTACCCTTTGGAGCTCCATAATGCCAGAGCTATGGAAAGTGATACTTCTCTTCAATGAATGCTAGTGGCATAGGAAAGGAAGCATCAATCATTCTCTACAATGTCCTCAGGAGATCACTCTTGATTTTGGATGATGATTAACGCAGAAGGAAAATGTAGGCCTGATAAGACCCAAGTCCAGCCTCTGGTTTCAAATCAAGTTTCAAGCTTGAATCTCCATGGCCTCCCCCTATACTTGAGTAGATCACAGTGGTCTCCACTCAGTGATTGTCCCTCTATTATTGTATCTTCACAATGACTTCTTTCTTATCCCTTTAATCAGCGTCTATTCTATCTCTTCAAGTTTTAGTGCCTGGTGTCTGTTTTTCAATTCTCTTCTGGGTCTCTCTCCCTTGAGTATCGTAGCCTAAGACAATCCTCGGACTATTAACATGAGGCCATCTTGGGTGACATGTTCACTGTGATGTCCTAAACACCCTCAAACTTCTCAGTTGTCCTGGCATCTTCCATGCACACAGCATTTCAGAGCGATCTCATACCAGTCTGACTACTCACGCTTTCCAGCTAGAATACTTTTCCATTTCCTAGATTTCTTGTCGGTTTCTAACTTTATCCTTGAACTTTTAAATGTCTAGTACATTCTCTCTAGACACTAGTTTCTTTACTTTAAGTTTATCCTGGGTTTTAGCTGTTACATTTTGTAGATATGGTCAAATGTGTAGACTTTCCCCAGAGAAAGTCCTGGAGTCCCTCCCAAGTTGAAGTTGCCCAGCCAATCCTCTGATGTGCAATGATCACGTCATCTCGTGCAGTCTGACAATTCCACCTATGCAGGTCACATCACTTCCTTCATTTTGTATTTAGAGAAGTGTACCAGATGTGTCATAGACTGCAATATTTTCGTTTATTTCCTTGTGCGTATCTATAAGGTATGCTCACAATTTCCATTTATTTATGATCTCTGTCTGCACCATACCATGAAATCTATCTTTCCTAATGTTACTAATCTGATCAGCACCCATGAATTGAATCCATGAATCCCAGGTCGTCCACTAGGAACGTGGGCACTTACACACCAGAACACATGGCTGGACCTGAATTTTACTTTTGGACCTATCTGTTGCCTGAACTTGGGAAGAAGCTGCCCTGCTGTGATTATTCGTGAAGGTAATTAGTAGTAACCTCACTCATGGTAACATTTTCCCTTGCTTCATGAGCTTAACACGGAACACGTTCTCTTCGTTGTATTCCTCTTAATCTATTTGTTATGGTCTACCTTTGTGTATCATCATTAAGCATTTGGAGGAGATTCACAATCCTTGGAAGTTCATCTTCTCTAACGTCTTTCAGCCTCAAAAGCTTCATGGTGCAAATCTGCATGCCTTTTTGGAAGAGTATTGATTATGTGTTTTGAAAACATATGAGAGGAAGTTGGATGAAAATTGAAACATTACACTTATATTTAAAGAAAAATAAACATGCCAGAGCTGAGGATGTAAATCAAACAACTAACAATCCCTACAGAATTAAAGTAAAGCAGTCCTTAGACGTAATCTACTCTAATGATCAAGTTCGAGCCTTCCCAAATTCAGAAAAGAGACATGAAAATATCTTACCTGGAAAGAAGAATTCATCAGGTTTGTCTAATGTGTCTCAGAAACATTATGTCCATAAGTTGGTTGCCTGGACAACCTAGCATTTGGAGTTTCTGATCTCAGAATGTCAAACCAACCAAGATGACGATGTGTTCTCAGTGCTCAGTTGGATCTAGGCTAGGGTAGCAAAGATTCCTTCTAGTGAACAATGGGAATTCAAAGACAATACATAACAATCACAAAAGCATTCATGCATCGGCCTACAGAACATATGGTGATTAAAGAAATACAAAATTAATAACTTGGAATGAAGGAGAATGGACTGATAAGCATACCTATGAGAGAGAGCTGAGAAAGAAAAAGACGATTGATGTGGATTAAGGATTGAAAATAGTCTTTTTGTCAGAGTTGTTGGTATTTGCATAGCATGCAGGCATTCAGCCTGGGTTTTCTAGTCATATAAGTTCACGTTGTCTGTTAAATTTGTCAACAAAATAATAGCTTTAAATGATGACCAGTTTTGTCTAATGCCTCATGAGGTTTCTGTAGGTAATCTGAACATAATTGTTGGAAACAAATGGTTTAAATACATAAAACTCATAAAAATGAGTACAATAACTTTTATGGTCAGTATACTTGTTGAAAAAAAACAGCTTCAAAATTCTTTTTGGTAACAATCTTGAGTTATGCCAAGTTAAGTTAAATGATAAAAATCTGAATATCTGGGTTGTTTTTGGATTGGATGTAACACCGAAACATTATTAATAAACATATCTAAGTTATCTACTTTTGGCTTCTTATTGAAGAGGCTAAAAGCGTTTGGGCGTATAAAAAGCATGCCTTGTGTTTTATTGTAAAGTGGCGTGTTTCTAAAGTTATGAAGTGTTTAGAATGCTGATATAAAAGTCGATTCATAACTGTTTGCCTTTTTAGTGTTTACTACGTCTGTTAAGGGTTAAAAGTTCTAATTAACCTATGGAATTAAAGCTACTGGAACTTACTTAGGAAAAGAGCTCATATTCAAGGAAGTTAAAGTCTACGCTTTCAGTAAAAAAAGGTATAAAGAATGGAAATATTTTTGCTTGATGTGTTAAGAAAGATAAATTCGTCCTAATGTACTAGAAGGGAAAAAAGAAAGAGTTTGGGACAAAATCTGAAACCAAAAAAGAAAGTTTTAGAAGGTTTGTGAAGGAGAAATTCTGAAAGGAGTTTTATGCCTGGTCATGTAGACTAAAGTAAGTTCAATTAAGTGAATGAGTTTGAATGTTAAAAATAAGTAGGTGCAGAAATTCAAATTTGGTTTTCTTTAAAAGGATAAATGTTCTTGAACCTTTGATCTGCTCTTGATAAGGAGGTAATGAAAGCTGTTCCTTTGAGTAAGTCTACCTAAGAGACAAATCTGTTTTGTGAAAATAATGACTGAGGTCACTCTTAAGATTTTTGACTCTTTCTGTTATCACTTTGAATAGATACCTGAGCATTGTTTCACAGAGAGTATTGTTTCCTATTTGAAGAAGCATTTTAAAAACTTTCGATATGTTTTAACAAGCTTCTCCCTCAAAAATATTCAAATCCTAAATGAAGGCCATCTTTTCACATGGCAGACAGAAGAATGATTACTCTGAGGATTTTCAGAGGGCCCCTGAGACTTCTCAAAGAAATTTGCTCTCTCTTCTTATAAGGAAGAAAATACTAAACTAATTAGGCTTATTTGGTCTATTAAATTACATGGGAAACATTGGGAAATAAGTGATGATAGATCTTCTTAGGTGGTATTAGATGGGTAAATGTTATTAATATAGATGTCTTAAAATTATATAGCATTCCTAGAATTCTGATCTGTCCTGGTTATCAGTCATAAGTCCACTTATTATCTGGAAGTGTTATATGTCACAGGAGTAGCCAAGTTTCTTTGTCAATTGCCCTTTTGATTCCTTTGCAAATTTGCAGTTAGTTCTTGTTTTACTCTGCTGCTTTTTTCTTTAGCAAATATGTTTCATCTTCCGACAAATTTCTGGAAAGGATTCTGACACAGAGGATCTAATCTACAGATTTCTGATAAACTTTTAGATTGTAAAACTAAACTGAGTAAGAAACTGCAGAATTCTAACAGAAACTAAGCTCCTCTATCTGCTGACAGAAGATTCAGCTCAAGACTTGATTATACAGGACTGTCTGAACTGATGAGGATGATTATAAATTTTTAGGACTTCTGTTTGAAATATTGTTGAGTTTTGATGTGTTGTTTTGTTTTCTCATAATGAGGGAAATCTTTTTCTCTTTTCTCTTATGCTAACTATGACTTACAGCAATTTGGTGAAATTATACCTTTATGAGCAAAACTGAAACTTTTATCTTTTTCTCCCTATCTTATCCCTCCAGAATTGGAAACACTTTGTGACTGAGTATAGTTATTTGGTCGCAATATTTGTATAAGTTCCATAAGAATCTGTTCTCCTTATAACAGGACACATTGGTTATACTGCCAAGGCTTTGACTGGAATGTCATATTTGAAACATACAGGATCAGATATGACAAGATAGCATTTCCGGAACAGAGATTGCACTTTCTGGAATTCAGCCACTTGGAAACATGGGCCTGGTACCTTCTTTACAGAGATTCTGGCAATCTCACCCGGTAAGTAAGGAAGCTTGCTTATCTGCCAGGTGTAAGGAACCTCCAAATATTTTGGGGGAACTCAAGGAGAACTCCACTCAAATCTGTAAGTACTGCAGGCAAAATCTGATGAAAAGTCCTTGGCTTGGCTTTTCTGGCCTCGAGAGGCCTTCACAGTTCAATCTGAGATTCGTCAGAAAAAGTTCTAGCAAAGCAGATTTTAAAAAGCATGTATGAGCAATTACTATTCTTGCTGCTGATATGTAAATAATTGGAGAAAGTTGTCTTAAAACTGCACTTTATTTGAAAACCAGTTAATCCTAATTTGGCTATCTTTTGTAAAAATGAGGGTGATTTAAGAGACAAAAATTATGTTTCTGTAGAAGCTATAATAGGCATTCCTGGATACTAGATTCTAGCTGTTTTCTTTGGCAAGATTCATCTATTACTAATCATAATGTCTGTTGCCATCTATGTCTGACACCTGGGAGTTCCCTGGCCATCATCAAACATTTTCCTTCAATACTACTGCCCAAATACTAACTAGATTTGCCTTGACATAGGTGGATCCTAAACAACAAGTTCCAAATGTAAAGTCCCCAACTTATCGATATGCATAGGATGGACAATATCAAATTTGGGATGAATATATTTGGTTCACTCCTACTCGTGGTCAACTCAGTCAAAGGTCACTCTCTGTTGGGAACAAACCAATCACGCTTGTGATACATCGCCTATTAACACCTGACCGATGGGAAAAATTTGCTGTTATATGTGTTCTCATATCATAGGCTTAAAAAAATACTGATTGGTTTGGGACTGACAGGGATAGATGGCCCCGCACACATTGGTTAGCCCCTAATGGTGCTCAGTGGCTATGTGGCTCCAATTTACAGCCTTGGCTGCCACCTGGATGGATTGGATGATGCACCCTAGGCTTTGTCTGTATGCAAGGTACAATGAGATCTACTATATCTCCTCCTTCAAACCTACCCAACTTGCAGCAACTCTGAACCAGCTGTGTCTTCCCCTGGTGTGACCATCTTTCCGCAATTTTCCTTCCCTCATTAGGAATCCAAAATGTCGTCTTGCACATGGAAGTCCTAAACAAATTTATTATGAAGGCATTACATGACACTCAATATAGCACTTCACTGCTCAATTTAGAAGTATCCCAAATGTGAAAGGCAGTCCTCCAAATCCAAATGGATCTGGATATCTTGACAGCAGCACAAGAGCAGCACTGTGCCATTATAAAAACTGAATGTTGTGTCATATTCTTGACTACCATCAAAATATTTCTGGCTTCCTATCCCCACCACCAAACTAAATCCATGTCTTATCAACCCTAAGTCTAAACGATTCGTTGAACTCCTAGTCCGGATCAGTTTTCTGTACTACTTCAAAACCTTATTCATTGGGTTAAACATACTGCTTGTATTTCCTATGATAATTTATCTGTTTCGTTGTTTGTCTTCTGCATGTCAAAAATGTTTCACCTCGTGGACCACCTCTCGTCAAATGATTCTCTTGTCTCCAGAGGCTCTGTATACCTTGTCAGCCTTGAACACCATGGGTGAAGCCTTACGGTCCACTGAACTTCCTACCTGTGCCTATGGTCCCATTTAGGGACAGCTCTATGACCTTGTACAGCCAGAAGTAGTCACAGAAGACAGACCATCGTCCATATCCCCAAAGATTTCCAGTCCAAATGGGTTCAGGGGGGGTTTATGATGTGGATTAAGCCGGCCCCAGCTAGAGAAACCCAAGGTGACCTGGTCTACATGCCAAACTATGTGACCAGGTGGATTTCTTTATGGTATGAATTAGGGCTGAGAAGCCAGGGAGAGAAGCCCACGGCATCATCACGTACATGCTGATCTATATTGCCAGATTTGTATCTAAAGTTATATGACCGCACAATAACCAGACCCATTCTGCACTGAAATCATTTAAAGATATTTTACATCATCATTTCTTTTTCCAGTAAAAGTAAGTCATGTACCCATGCCTTATAAAATTCGCCATAACCCTTAAATCAGGGCAACAGCAGGAGCTGTGACTGCACATGGGTCCTGTCCCCATGCTATCCCGTACTATTCTCTAAATAAAAGAGCACCAATGCAGGATCTTGAGAGTCCAAGCAATCTTTCATTCGAGTCTTCAGCTCGCCGAGTCCCTATCAACGATTATACCATGGAAAAGAAAAAACGGTTCAAGAAACTGGAAGGCACACAGAAATCCCACCTGAATAATGCACAATGAAAGACGTCAATTTTGGACATACTCTGAACGTTCTAAAATCAGAGAAAGTCACAACTCCAAAAACTGCATCGAAGGTCAAACCTAGGTTAACTGGGAAGGGTGAGTTACAAGACTGCTAAAATCGGGCTCTGAAAACCTGTGTTGATGAAGTTTGCTGGAATAGCAGAGACACAATTCTGACAAATCCTCTGACATCACAGTGGAGAAGAAAAACAAACTGGGCTCATCTACACAGCGCCAGAGTTGGGCTCAAGTAGCATATTCAAGTCACATTCCACTCAACTGCAGGTTGCCAATGAAACATGAAAGGCGCCACCAGTGGCGCAGTGGTGATGTCCGCATGTTCTGGGTCGGCAGCCCGGGGCCGGACACGTGGTATCCTGGGTGTGTACCTCCTCACTGCTGGTCCAGCCATTTTCCGGCAGGCATCCAAGGTAGTGTTGAGGCAGCTGGGAAGTGATGTCAGACAGCATCACTCTTCCTCAGAAAATACAGCAGCATCGCCTGCAGATGTGAGCACACACATAAACATATGCCAAAACAAAATCAATGAACAGTTGCAAAGAAGAGAAAAACTGAACCTCAAAAAAAAAAAATGCCAGTAAGAACAAAAAGATTTCTAGTAATAAGCTTAGCCAAACAGCTGCAAGCTATGGAAACCGAAAGCTAGCAAAGCTTTGTGGAAAGAAATTCCAGAAGACACAAGCAAACGGAAGGGTATTCCGTGCTCTAGGAATGTAAGAACTAAAACACTTGATACTTCCGTAATGGATAAAGCAATCTCTGGATTCCATGCAATCCCAGTCAAAGTTGAGGAATCTTTCCCACAGAAAAAGAAGAGAGAATCCTAAGGTCTCTATCCAGTGAAAAGGGACGCTGTATACCCAAAGGAATCCTGAGGGAAACAAGCAAAGTGGGACGTATCACATTTTGTGATTTCAACATGTAGGACGAAGTGCTAGGTACCGAAACGGCACAGTTTGGCCTCAAAAACAGGCAAACAGACCAACGGAACAGAATCCAGAGCCCAGAGTTCAACTCACACATATATGGACAGCACATTTGCAACGAGGAAGGCAAGAGGAGACAGTGGAGAAAGGAGAGACTAACAGAAACAGTGCTGGGAAGACTGCAGAGCCACATGTAACACAATGAGAGTAGACCATGATGTTACACCAGGCACACACACCATCTCGAAATGGATTAAAGCCTTCAACGGAAGTCTTGAAACCGTGAAACTTCCTGGAAGAAACGCAGGCAGCCTGCTCTTTACCATCTGGCTTAGCCGCCTATTTGGAAGAAGCATGTGTGACTGGGCAAGGGCAACAAAGGAAACAAGAAACAAACGGGATTCCATCCAATGCAGAACCTACTGTCCAGCCAAGGAAACCATCTACTCAATGCAAAGACAGCACAACAACAGGGAGAGGATGTTTCAAACCATACGTCAGAGAAGGGCTGAATAGCCAAAACATCCAATGACCACACACGTCTCCACAAGAGAAAAAACAACAAGCCCATTAAAACCTGGGCAAAAGATGGAAACAGAAATTTACCCCAAGAAGATAGAAGGTTGGGAAATAACTATATAAACACATGTTCATCATCATTAAGTCTAAGGCCAATGCAAATCCAAACGGCAATGAGATAACAGCTCACTGTGGTCAGAATGGCTACAAGGCACAAGACAGGAAACAACAAGTGTTGGAGAGGAGGTGGAGAGAAGGGAAGAGTCCTGCAGAGCTTGTGGGAGTGTAAACCAGTGCAGGCACTACGTAAAGCCATGTGACATAACCTCAAATATTTCAGAATCCATCTACCATATGATCCAGCTATTCCTCTCTGGCGTGTTTATCCAAAGACCTTGGAATCACTAAGGCATGGAGATCCCTGCACTGCTTTGTTCACCACAGCCTTACTCCCGATATCCAAGACTTGGAATCCTCCCTGGTGCCCATCAAGGGCTCTTGGAGAAGGACGATGGGCTATATCCACACAATGGCATAGCACTCAGCTGTAAGAAAGTGTGCAGTCCAGCTATTTGTGACACCAGAATGGCTACTGAGTGCATGAAGGTAACTGAGACAATCCCCAGGGAGAAAGTCAAATACCATAGGATCTCACTTACAAGGAGAAGGTTAAAACAGGGAGCAACAAACCGGTAGCATGTGACAGAGGATTGGTGGTTCCCAGAGGTAACGGGTGGCAGGGGACGGAGGGAGAAGCAGTTGATTAGGCACAAGTCTGTGGTGTGGGCCTGTAATTAAGCTTAGAGTGGTCAAGATGACGTAGCATACACAGAAGTCTAAATCTATGAGGATGTAAATCTGAAAGTTATAGGATGTTATAATGCAGGGTTACGGAAACCAGTTCACATAAAATCAAAACTCCATAAAGGCAAGCAGGTTTATGGCATAAAGATTGCAGGCTGAAAGAGTTTAGAGAAGATGGGCTTCCATGGATTGATAATCACCTTCAGATGCTTAATGATGCTACAGAAAGGTAGACCATTGCAAAGAGATGAAGAGGAAGACTACCAAGAGAACACGTTCCATGCTAAGCTCATGAGAGAATGGAAAATGTAGCTGTCTATGATGTTACTACTAATAACCTTTATGAATAATCAAAGCAGGCCAACATCTTCCAAAGTTCAGTACAAAGGTTGGTTCAAAAGTCCTATTCATGGTCGGCCCAGTGGTGTTGCGGGTAAGTGCCCATGTTCTGCTTGGGCGGCCTGGGCTTTGCTGGCCAGCATCATGGGTCCGGATCAGATTAGGAGCATTTGGAAATATAGATTTCAAGGTATGATGCAGACAGAGATCATGAAGATGTAGAAATTGTGAGGATACGTTATGAATACACACCAGAAAAAGAACCATGAGAATATCACAATCTATGAACGCATCAGGTACACTTCCCCACATGATGAAGGAAGTAAAACATGTGACCAGCCAAGGTGGAATTGCCAGAGTGCTATGAGATGACACGATCATTGTGCATCAGAGGATTGCTGGGAACATAAAGTTGGCAGGGACTCCGGGACTTTCTCTGGGGAAAGTCCACACATTTGGCCACATCCACAAATGATAAGAGATAAATCCCAGAACGATCTTAAAGGAAAGAAACCAGTGTCTAGAAGGAATGTAGTAGACCTTTCAAGGTTCGAGGATAAAGTTAGAAACCGACAAGTCCAGAAAAAGGAAAACTGTCCTACCTGGAAAGGGAGAGTAGTCAGACTGGTATGAGATCACTCTGAGACACTGTGTGCATGGAGGTTGTCAGGACAACTTAGAATTCTGAGGGTGTTTATGACATCATGGTGACCATGTCAACCAAGTCGGCTGAGGTTTCCAGCCCGAGGATAGGCCTAGGACAGTATATTCAAGTGACAGTTACCCAGAAACAGCTTTTCCAAACAGAATCCTGGCACAGAATCTTGAAGAGATCAAAGAGACGCTGATTCAAGAGTTGAGAAAGGAATCATTGGGAAGAAGCGATACTAGAGGGGCAAGCACTGAGAGGAGAAAAGTGTCATCTACTCAAGTAGATGGGGAGACTGTGCTGATTCAAGCTTGAAACTTGTTTAGAAAAAAGAGGCTGGACCTGGGGCTTATCAGACCTACGTTGTACTTCTGCCTTATTCATAATCCAAAGTCAAGAATGATCACTTGAGGACATTGAAGAGAAGAATCCAGACCTCCTTTTCTAGACTCCTAGCATCCTGAAGACAAGTCTCTCTTTCCATAGCTCTGGCTTCACAGGGGTCCACTGGGTACATGCCAATGTGTCTCAAGAGATCTCATTGAAGCCTGGAAGGAATGGATCTCTGCCATGGTTGGCTATGTTTCTTGCTTTGGAAAGGCTCTAGATGTGTGCTAAAAAGCACCCTTTTCCAGAGGGCTTTGTTCCTTGGTGATGGCTGCCCTCCCAGGCTAGAGTGCTCAGTTGGGATCAATGAGATTCTCTCCCCCATCTCTTATCTTAGAAGGAGTATTGATTATGTGTTTCGAACTACATGTAAGGAGGTTGGCTGAAAAAGTAGAACATTTCCATTATATTTAAAGAAAAATAAACATGCCACAGCTGAGGATGTAAATCAAACAAATAAAAAAACCCTGTAGAAATAAAGTAAGAAACGATCTACACGTAATCTAGTGGAGCGTTCAGGGATGAGGGGTGAAGTACGAAACCACCCAAATCCAGAAAAGGGATGGAAGGATCTCTCCCCTGGAGACAGGAATTCCTCAGATTCATCTAATTTGTCTCGAAACCCTTGCGTCCTTGAAGGTGGTTGCCAGGACAACATGGAGTTTTTCATCTCACAATGTCAAACGAACCAAGATGACCACATGTACTCAGTGCTCAGTTGCACCTAGGCTAGCATAGCAAAGATTACTTCAAGTAACCAATAGAAATTCAAAGATAACACCCAACAATCACAAAAGCACTCACACACCAGCCTACAGAACATACAGTGATTAAAGAAATACAAAATTCCTAACTTGGAATGAAGGAGAATGCAATCATAAGCATGTCAAAGGGAGATAGCTCAGAAAGACCATGACAATTAGACTATGGAAAAGAAAACATGGTCCCAGAAAATGGAAGGCCAACAGAAATCACACCTCAATAATCCACAGTGAAAGACGTCAGTCTTTAGACAGACTCTGCTTGAATGTTGGAAAGTCTGAGAAAGTGACAACCCCAAAACCTGCAGTGAAGGTCAAACCTGGGCTAACTGGGAAGGGTGAGTTCTCAGACTACTCCAAACGGGCTCTGAAACCGTGTGTCCATGAAGCTTGCGGGACAGCAGAGACAAAATTCTGACAAATCCTCTGACATCACAGTGCACCAGAAAAACAACCTGGCCTAGTCGAAACAGGGCCAGAGTTGGGCTCAAGTAGCATATTCAAGTCACATTCCACTCAACTGCAGGTTGGCAATGGAACATGTAAAGGGCCGGCCAGTGTTGCAGGGGTGAAGTCCACGTGTTCTTGGCCGGACGGCCGCGGTCGGGAGCGTGGAATCCTGGGGTGATCCTCCTCATGGTTGTTACAGCCATCTGGGGCAGGCGTCCGAGGTAGTGTAGAGGCAGTTGGAAAACGACGTTAGACAGTGCCACTCATCCTCAGCAAGTACAGCAGCATTGTCAGCAGATGTGAGCATAGCAATAAACGTTTGCCAAAACAGAACCAATTAAAAGGTGCAAGGAATAGAAATAATGAACCTCAAAAAGGGAAGCATGCCAGAAGGAGAAATAAGATATCTAAGACTATGCTTCCCCAAACAGATGCAAGCTATGTAAACTAAAACCTGGCAAATCTCTGTGGAAAGAAATTCCAGAAGACCTAAGGAAATGGAAGGCAATTTCATGCTCTTCGAATGGAAGAACTAATACACTTGAAACCTCCATACCCCATAAAGCAATCTGTGGATTCCATGCAATCCCAGTCCAAGTTGCAGCAATGTTTCTCAAAGAAATAGAGAGAGGATACTAAAGCCTCTATCCAGCAGCAAAGGAATCTGAATACCCAAAGGAATCCTGAGGAAAACGAACAAAGCATGACATATCACACTGTCTGATTTCCTCATGTAGGACGGAGCGCAACGAACCGAAATGGCACAGTCTCGGTCCAAAAACAGGCACACAGACGCATGGAACAGAATCGAGAGCCCAGAGGTCAACTTACGTACATATGGACAACCCATTTTCGACAAGGGAACCAAGAGGAGACAGCGGAGAAAGGAGAGTCTTGACAAGCAACGGTGCATGGAAGACTGCACAGCCACATGTAACACAATGAGAGTAGACCATGATGTTACACCAGGCACACACACCACCTCGAAATGGATTAAAGCCTTGAATGGAATACTTGAAACCATGCAACTTCTACCAGACAACCCAGGCAGCTTGCTCTTTGCCATCTGGCTTAGCCACCTATTTGGAAGAAGCATGTTTGACTAGTCAAGGGCAACAAAGGAAACAAGAAACAAACGGGACTTCATACACTGCAGAAGCTTCTGCCCAGACAAGGAAACCATCGACTCAGTGCAAAGTCAGCACAACAACTGGGAGAGGATGTTTTCAAAACACACATCAGAGAAGGGGTTAAGAGCCAAAACATCCAATGACCTCATATGTCTCCAAAAGAGAAACGCAACAAGCCCACTAAAACCTGGGCAGAAGATTCAAACAGAGATTTCTCCCCAGAAGATAGAAAGATGGCCAATAGGCTGTATGAAAACATGTTCCTCATCAGGAAGTCCCATGCCAGTGCAAATCCAAACTTCAATGAGATAGCAGCTTACTGTGGTCACAATGGCCCTAAGTAACAAGCCAGGAAACAAGTGTCTGAGAGGAGGTGGAGAGAAGTGAAGCCTCCAGCACGGCTGGTGGTAGTGTAAACCAATGCTGCCACTCCACAAAGCAGTGTGGACTTGCCTCAGAAATTTAAGATTCCATCTACCATATGATCCAGCTCTTCCTCGGTGGTGTATTTATCCAAAGAACTTGGAAACACCAATGCATAGAGATCCCTGCACTGCTGTGTTCACCACAGCCTTGCTCCTGATATCCAAGACCTGGAAGCTGCCCTGGTGCCCATCAAGGGACCAATGGAGAAGGAAGATGGGCTATAGCGACACAAGGGCATACTACTCAGCTATAAGTAAGGGTGTAATCCAGCCCTTTGTGACCTCCAGAATGGCTCCTGAGGGTCTTATGGGAAATGAAACCAGTCACAGGGAGAAAGTCAAATCCCGTAGGTTCTCACGTACAAGGAGCACATAAAAACATGGGCTAATGCACAGGTACCATGGGACAGTGGATTGGTGGTTCCCAAGGGGACTGGGGGGAGGAGCGAGGGTGAAAGAGAAGATTAGCCACAAGCATGTGGTTCAGGCCTGTAATGAGGCTTCCGGAGGAGAGGATGATATAACCTACACAGAAGTCTAAATCTCTGGGGGTGTAAATCTGAAAGCTACAGGATGTTATAAGGCAGGGTTACAACAATAAACTAACATAAAATCCAAAATCCAGAAAGGTGTGCGGATTTACGGCATAAAGCTTTGGAGTCTGAAAGAGATGAGAGAAGAACTTCCAAGTATTGACAATCACCTCCAAATGCTTAATAGTGCTACAGAAGGGTAAACCATTGCAACGAGATGATGAGGAATACTACCAAGAGAACATGTTCCGTGCTAATCTCACGCACCAACGGAAAATGTTCCCGTCCATGATGTTGCTAGTAATTCCATTTACCCATAATCAAAGGAGGATAACATCTTCCCAAGTTCAGGCCAATGATTGGCCCAAAAGTCCAATTCAGGGCCGGCCCTGTGGTGTAGGGGGTAAGTGCCCACGTTCTGCTTGGGCGGCCCGGGCTTCAGTGGTTCGCATCAGGGGTGAGGATCAGATTAGTAGCAATCGGAAATGTAGATTTCATGGTATGGTGCAGACAGAGACCACAAAGAAGTAGAAATTGTGAGGATGTGTTAGCAATATGAACCAGAAAAAGAAACATGAGGGTACTACAATGTGTGAACACAGCTGGTACACTTGCCAAATGAAGAAGGAAGGAAAACTTGTAACCTCCCAAGGTGGACTTGTGAGAGTGCTATAAGATGAAACGATCATTGCGCATCAGAGGATTGCCTGGGCAACCTCAACTTGGGAAGTACTCCAGGACTTTCTATGGGGAAGGTCCACCCATTTGGTCATAGCCACAAATTATGAGAGATGACCTAGGATAATCTTAAAGGAAAGAAACCAGTGTCTAGAGAGAATGTAGTACACCTTTCAAAGTTGGAGGATAAAGTTGGAAACCGACAAGAAATCCAGAAAAAGGAAAACTATCCTGCCTGGAAAAGGTGCGTGGTCAGACTTGTATGAGATGGCTCTGAAACATGGTGTGCAGGGAGGTTGTCAGGACAACTTGTAACTTTGAGGGTGTTTATGATATCACGGTGAACATGTCACCCAAGATCGCCGCATATTTCCAGTCGGAGCATTGGACTAGGCTAGGATATTCAAGTGAGAGATACCCAGAGACAGCTGCTACAAACAGAAACCGGGCACAGAATCTTGAAGAGATCAAAGAGACTATGATCCAAGGGATAAGAAAGGAATCATTGTGAAGAAGCGATAATAGAGGGACAAGCACCAAGAGGGGAACATTGTCATCTACTCAAGTAGATGGGGAGACCATGCTGATTCAAGCTTGAAACTTGATTGGAAACAAGAGGCCAGACTTGGGGCTTATCAGACCGACATTGTCCTTCTGACTTAATCTTAATCCAAAGTCAAGAATGAAGTCTTCAGGACATCAAAGAGGAGAATCCATGCCTCCTTTCCTGGGCCCCTAGCATTCTTTGAGGAGAAGTCTCCCTTTCCATAGCTCTGGCATCATGGGGGCCCACTGGGTAGACGGTTATGTCTCAAAGAGTATTCTTTGAAGCCCTGAAGGCGTGGGCACCTGTCATGCTTGGGGTATGTCTCCTTGTTTGGAAGGGCTCCAGAAGTGTGCTGAAATGCACCCTTTTCCAGAGGGCTTCGTTCCTTTGTGAAGGCTGCCCTCCCAGGCTAGATTGCTCCATTGGACTCTAATGAAGTTCTCTCCCCCTATCTCTGACCCTAGAAGGAGTATTGATTATGTGTTTTGACACCTTATGTAAGGAGTTGGTGGAAAATTAGAACATTACAGTGACATTTAAAGAAAACTACACATGCCAGATCTGAGGATGTAAATCAAACAAATAAACCCTATAGAAATAAAGCAAGCCAGTATCTGGACGTAAGCTAGTGGAATGTTCAAGGATCAGGGCTCAAGTTAGAAACTTCCCAAATCCAGAAAAGAGACAGAAAAATCTGTTGCCTGGAGAGAGGAGTTCATCAGATTTGTCTAATTTGTCTCGGAAACATCATTTCCGTGAAGGTGGTTGCCAGGACACCCATGAATCTGGAGTTTCTGATCTCAGAATGTCAAGCCATCCAAGAGGACCTGGTGTTCTCAGTGCTCAGTTTGGCCTAGGCTAGGATAGCAGAGATTCCTTCAAGTGACAGATGGAAATTCCAAGACAACACCCAACAATCACGAAAGGACTCACACCTCGGCCTACAGAAAATATGGTGATTAAAAAAATACAAAACTAATAACTTGGCATGAAGGAGAACGGATTGATAAGCATATGTAGGGGAGATAGCTGAGAAAGACCATGATGATTAGACTATGGAAATGAACCCAAGGTCCCCGAAATGGAAGGCAAACTGAAATCACACCTGAATAATCCACTATGAAATATGTCATTCATTAGACAGACTCTGCTGGAATGTTTGAAAGTCCGAGAAATTCACAACCCCAAAAACTGCAGTGAAGGTCAAAGCTGGGCTACCTGGGAAGGGTGAGTTACGAGTTTGCTCCAAGCGGGCTATGAAAGCCGGTGTCCATGAAGCTGGCCGGGACAGCAGAGACACAATTCTGACAGATCCTCTGACATCACACTGGACCAGATAAACAAGCTGGCCTCATCTACACAGGGCCAAAGTTGGGCTCAAGTAGCATACTCGAGTCACCTTCCATTCAACTGCAGGCTGTCAATGGAACATGAAAGGGGCCGGCCAGTGGTGCAGCGGTGAAGTCCACGCGCTCTGGGTTGGCAGGCAGCGGTGGCCGCATAGAATCCTGGCGTGAACCTCCTCACAGCTGGTCCAGCCATTCTGGGACAGGCGTCCGAGGTAGTGTAGAGGCAGATGGGAAGAGACGTTAGACAGGGCCCTCTTCATCAGGAAATACAGGAGCATTGCCAACAGGTGTGAGCACAGCGATAAACTTCTGCCTAAACAAAAGCAATTAAAAGTTACAAATGATAGAAAAACTTACCCTCAAAAAAAAAAAATAAAAGCATGCTTTAGAAGATTAAGGTATCTAGGAATAACCTGAGCCAAACAGGTGAAAGCTATGTAAACCGAGAAATAGCAAAGCTTTGAGGAAAGAAATTCCACAAGACACAAGGAACTGGTAGGGCATTCAGTGCTCTTGGAATGGAAGAATTAACACATTTGAAACGTCCGTACTGGATAAAGCAATCTCTGGATTCCATGCAATCCCAGTCAACGTTGCAGCAATCTTTCCCACAGAAATAGAAGAGGGAATCCTAATGTTTATCTCCAGCAACAAAAGACCCTGAAGAACCAAAGGAATCCTGAGGCAAACAAAGAAATCATGACGTATCAATACAATGATTCCTTTCTTATCCCTTCAATCAGAGTCTCTTTGGTCTCTTCAAGATTCTGTGTCTGGTTTCTGTTTGTAAAAGCTGTTTCTGGGTATCTCTCACTTGACTATCCTAGCCTAGTCCAATGCTAGGACTGGAAACATGCGGCCATCTTGGGTGACATGTTCACCGTGATGTCATAAACACCCTCAGAATTCTAAGTTGTCCTGAAAACCTCCATGCACGCAGTGGTTCAGACCCATCTCATACCAGTCTGACTATTCCCCCTTTCCAGGTAGGATAGTTTTCCTTGTTCTGGATTTCTTGTCAGTTTCTAACTTTCTCCTCGAACTTTGAAAGGTGTACCATATTCCCTCTAGACACCGGTTTCTTCCCTTAAAGATCATCCCTGGTTTTATCTCTTATCTTTTGTGGATATGGCCAAATGGGTGGAACTTCCTCAGAGAATGTCCTGAAGTCCGTAAGAAGTTGATGCTGTCCAGGCAATCCCCTGATGCACAATGATCGTGTGAACTCCTAGCGGCATGACAATTCCACCTTGGCATCTCACATGTTTTGTTTCCTTCATCATTTGGGCAAGTGTAGTTGATGCGTTCATAGATTGTAATATTCTCATGGTTCTTTTTCTGGTGAGTATTGATAAGGTCATCTCACACTTTCTACTTCTTTATGATCTCTGTGCCCACGAGACCATGAAATCTGGATTTCCTAATGCTAGTAATCTGATCCACACACGTGATGCTAGCCAATGAAGCCCCGGCCACCGACGCGGAACGTGGGCACTTACCTGCTGCAATACAGGGCAGGCCCTGAATTGGACTTTTGGACCAAACTTTGGCCTGAACTTGGGAAGATGTTGGCCTGCTTGGCTCATGCGTGAAGGGAATCAGTAGTAACAACATGGAAGGTAGCATTTTCCATTGGTTCATGAGTTTAGCACGGAACATGTTCTCTTCCTAGTAGTCCTCTTCATCTCTTTGCAAAGGTCTACATTTCTGTAGCATCATTAAGCATTTTGAGGTGATTACCAATCCTTGGAAGTTCATCTTCTCTAATCTGTTTCAGCCTCCAAAGCTTTAGGCCGTAAATCTGCACCCCTTTTTGGAGTTTTGATTTTATGTGAATTGGTGGCCGTAACCCTGCATTATAACATCCTATATCTTTCACATTTACATCCTCACAGATTTAAAGTTCTGTGTAGGTTACATCATCTTCACCATAAGCCTAATTACAGGCCCTCACCACACACTTGTGCCTATTCAACTATGTCTCCCTCCGGGCCCAGGCTCCCATTCCCTCTGGGAACCACTGGTTCCATCTCACGTGATTCCAGTTTGTTTGTCCTTTTTTCTATATCTCTTTGT